>NW_028148452.1:0-15000 GCF_947247035.1 Vipera ursinii | reverse complement strand
ATAATAAAATAATAATAAAGTGAAATGAAACTGAGTAAAAAATAAAAGTAAAAAGTAAATAAAATAAAAACAAAATAAAAATAAAAGAAAATAACAATGAAATGAAATAAAAAATAAAAATAATAAAGAATAAAGAAAGAAAAATAAATAAGAAAAATAAAACAAAATAAATAAAATAAAACACAATTATAAATAAAACAAAATATACGAATATAAGACAAAACAAAAGGAAAATAATAATAAAAATAAAGTAAAATAAAATAAAAAATAATAAAATAAATAATAAAATATAAAATAAATTAAAATAAATAAAATAAAATAAAACAAGTAAAATAAAAAAATAGACCATGCAGTCCTGGGCTCCATTAAGAGAGGGACATCATCAGGATCACGTAAAATGCTAGTACTGCTTTATACTCCAGTGATAGGACCACACTTGGAATCCTGCATCCAGTGTTGGTGACTATGATACAGAAACAATGCCGAGATCTTAGAAAGCGTGCAGAGAAGAGAAGCGAAGATGATCAGGGTCCTGGAAGCTGAAGTATACGATGAAATGGTTGCAGGAACTGGGCCTCTCTAGTCTAACGAAGAGATGGACGAGGGGGGACATGATAGCTTTCTTCCAATATTTGAGGGGTTGTCACAGAGAAGCGAGGGGGCACGCGACCTATTCTCCAAAGCCCTGGAGGGCAGGACAAGAAGCAACGGATAGAAATTTATCAAGGAAAATCCCAAAGGTGCTTTTTTTTTTTTCAATAGGCAACTGGACCTTTCTTGGTTTTTACCTTGAAAACTTTTCACTTCTCATCCAAGAAGCTTCTTCAGTTCTTCAGCTTCTTTTGGAAAAACAACAACAACAAGAAGAAGAAGAAGAAAGTCCAGCTGCTCCTTGAAAAGCACCTTTGGGACAGCCATGACCAGTGTGATTGAGATCCTCTGTAGACTTTGATCGAGAAGAGAGACAACCTAGAAATTTCCTGGCAGTGAGAACGATTAACCAGCGAAACAGCTTGCCTCCAGAAGTTGTGGGTGCTTTTCATCACTGGAGGTTTTTCCAAAATAGACTAGGCCATGGGTAGGCAACCTCGTCTCTTTTATGGCTCATGGACTACAACTCCCAGAATTCCTGAGTCAGCATGGCTCATCTTGGAAACCTCTCCCTTTCCCCTCAGCATGGCTAGCTCAGGAATTCTGGGAGTTGAAGTCCATGAGTCATAAAGCGGCCTAGGCCTAGTGCAGGGGTAGGCAACCTTGGCTCTTTTATGACTCGTGGACTTCAACTCCCAGAATTCCTGAGCCAGCATGGCTCAGCTTGGAAACCTCTCTATTTCCCCTCAGCATGGCTGGCTCAGGAATTCTGGGACCTGAAATCCACGAGTCATAAAGCAGTCTAGGCCTAGGGCAGGGGTAGGCAACCTTGGCTCTTTTATGACTCGTGGATTACAACTCCCAGAATTCCTGAGCCAGCACGGCTCAGCTTGAAAACCTCTCCCTTTCCCCTCAGCGTGGCTGGCTCAGGAATTCTGGGAGTTGAAGTCCATGAGTCATAAAAGAGCCGAGGTTGCCTTACCCCTGGACTAGACAACCCTTTGTCTGGAATGGTGTAAAGTCTCCCGCTTGAGCACGAGGTTGGACTAGAAGACCTCCAAGGTCCCTTCTGACCCTTTTGATCTGTATTCTGTACCCCTGCTTGGTTCTGACATCTCACTTCCTTTTTCCTTTTGTGCCCTGATTCCTTTCTAGCAAGAGAAGCAGCAGACACCAAACAAAAGACCTTGGGAAACGCTCCGGAAGGTCCATTCGCCCCCAGCTTGGGTCAAAAAGGAGATGGAGTCTGAGATTCAGTCTCCCTTAGAACTCAAAACTGTGGAATGGGAGAAGTCAGGCACAACAATTCCCCTGGTGGGACAGGATATTATTGACCTCCAGACAGAGGTCTGAGAAGGAGGAGGAGAGAAAAAGAAGAAGAAGAAGGGGGGAAAAAAGAGACTCTTTGGGTGTCTTTCCTCACCCTACCGGAAAACAAAACAAGAACAAAACACAAACAGGTTAGGAACTTTTTTTAAAAAGAAAGAAAAAGAAAGAAAGAAAGAAAGAAAGAAAGAAAGAAAGAAAGAAAGAAAGAAAGAAAGAAAGAAAGAAAGAAAGCCCGTGATGTGGAATTAAAAGGCAGAGAACTGAGCCAGCTGGAGTCTTGCTGAAACCTAACTGCAGGAAAATACAGGATTATCTCGGTTACGTTCTCCGTAGACCGAAATGGAGGAATTACCATTCCTTTTTAGAGCACAGTAGTAGTAGTAGTAAGTGAATGAAACCTGACTTTCCCCTAGTAACAAAGAAGAAAGGAAGGTTGGCCAAAGGGAAGGGTGGAAACTGGGGAGGGCAAAAGAAGAGGAATTAAACTTTCCCAAATGTTCTTAGAGGAAAACCAGGGACGAGTGGAGGGTCTTTGATGTGGATAGGCATGTGGTGATAACAAACGTCAGGAATGACCAAAAGAAAAAAAAAGTGGCGAGCAGAAAAAAAACAACGTTAATGGGAGACCGAGTAGCGAGAAGATACCTGGTGGCACACTTTTGGCACACCAACTATGGGACGCTAATCTACTAGCACTTTGTCTCCTGAATCCATTAGAAATGAAAAAGAGAAAAAACACTCATCCCCCTTTTCACGCCTCCTCGTCACCAGTGGAAAAGCCTCAGAATCTCAAACAAGACATCTGCCCGTTGGACGTCCCCATCAACCCTCCGTTGACCTCATTGGGAGAATATTCGTGGAGAAGGAGAACCAAGAGAGACGGACAAAGTGTCTGGGCTGGAAAATTTCAAATCCCTTTCTTCTATTCCATTGGGTTGGGTTTTTTTTTTTTTGTTTTTTTTGGCGACCTCTTCAGCATCGATAAGCGGAGTGTGACATTTGGACAACGAACTAACTCCTCTTAAGTTAAAAATCCATTCAACTGGACAACCACCACAAAACCTGCTTTACTGGGTAAAAAGGGAGGGTGCTTTGTTTTGGTTTTTTTAAAAAAATACAAAAAATAAATAAAAGGAAAACAATGAACACACACACACAAAAGGAATGTAGGTCATCCTATTGACTCGTTCGTCAGTCATCCAGAAACTCGTGGTGGGCTTTTGTTCCAATGGCTCCTGCGGATTCAGGGTTGTTGTTGTTTGTTTTGTTTTGTTTCCTCCTATTTTTCATTTCGAAAGACACAAGACCCCTCCCCCCTCCCCATCTTTTGACCCATCCACTCTGACAGTCCTCAGTGAAATGACCTGGAGACATTGAATAGAACATTTGCCTTAGACTTTGAGACAAACCAAGACAACACACACACACACACACACACACACACACAAACACACAGAGTGAGTAAAGTTCACTTGGGGGAAAAAAATCTCTATTTTTTTTTTCTTCGTTTTTTTTTCCTTTTCTTCAATAAAAAGAGAACTTGAAACCCACAAACTTTCTTTGCTTTTTTTTGAGTGCTTTTTCCTCCCTGATTTTGAAGGAAAATGTGAGGACACAGCTGACTTTCAAATCTTTGTAATCCTTTGGGTTGGGATTGTGTAGGAGGTTGCTAATTCTTTCTCCCTCTTTGTTTGTGTTCCTGGGTAAATAATCTGATTTTGCAGACAGTGAAATCTGAATGGCTGGCTTCCTCTTGCACCCTGTTTATGGTGCACTGAGAATTCAGCAAAACTCAGAATTTTATCCTGCCCAAAATAGTTGGCAATTGTTCTTAAGAAGGACAGCTCAAGTTTAAGAATGGCTCTAGAGATGTTCAAGTTTTCCATGAAAAAGAAAGAAAGAAAGAAAGAAAGAAAGAAAGAAAGAAAGAAAGAGAGAGAGAGAGAGAGAAAGAAAGAAAGAAAGAAAGAAAGAAAGAAAGAAAGAAAGAAAGAAAGAAAGAAAGAAAGAAAGAAAAAAGTTTGTGGGATTATCCCCTGTCCAAAGAAATAGGGAACTGGAAAACTATTGTCTCTTTCTGGCATTTCTGTACCATATTAACCATTACATGCTAAGCAATATTTAAGCAAAAGAAAAAAAAAAACAAATCATAATCAGGGGTTGTTGTTTTTAAATCAACCTCTTTTTCTCCAGACAGAGGAAAAACTGACAAATTGTACTTCCGTTTTATATCGCTTTTCTGATCATTTTGTGCCCTCTTCATTGTGTTTAATCACTCTCTCCCCCCCGATAATGGAAAAGTGTGATGTATTTTTATTCCTTTTTTAATTATTATTTTTGTTTGTGTTTGTGTTAGTCAACAATGGCTTCAATCGCATCCTTCCGTAGAGATGACATACACTAGGGGTCTTCAAATGTGGCCCTTTTATGACTTGTGGACTTCAACTCCCAGAATTCCTTAGCCAGGCATGCCTGGCTGAGGAATTCTGGGAGTTGAAGTCCACAAGTCATAAAAGGGCCATGTTTGAAGGCCCCTGCAATAGAGTAAGCGTGTGTTGAAAATGTTAAAGATAAGACTTGTGGGTTGAGACCCAACTCCTTCCATCACATCACCATTTGGAAAAAAAAAGGAGATTATGTTTTCTTCATAACAGGGATGGATTAACTTGTTCCTTCTGTTACAGAGAGTGGAGCCTGGTGGAAACATGGTGGGATGTGGGTGTGTGGAGCCTATAAGTTGCTATTGTGTGAAAAAATAAGTTCTGGTGGTCACCAACCATCACTGTGCTGGACCAGTATACATTCAGCTGCTCCATTTTATATCTAGTTTAGGGATTAAGAACTGTGTTAGAGTATTCAGCATTTACAGAGTTAATATAGCATCCTTAGCAGCATTGTATGTAAGAACATATAGCATTTACAGGGTTACACTGCCAGGATGGACAGATATGCTTATGATCGGAGGAACTTATCAGCAAATGTTAGTCTGCCTAGGATTCCTGATCGATAAAAGTCTGTTTAAAACCATTCTGTAGAATTTATGCTATCTGGATCATAATTATAAAACATTTTAATTCATGTTTTGGAATGGTAAAGATTAAAGGTAGATTTACCCCATGTTGTTTCTGAGCAAAGAAGCCTCGTTGCTTTCTTTTGTGAAGAGATATAAAACAAAGACAAAGGCAGGAAGTCCTGCCATAAACTATGAAGCTTCACCCACTTAACTAGAAAGCATAGGATCTACTAAACAGCTAGATTGCATTACCCATAAGCCATCTCTTGAGGAAATAGCATTTAACCCTGTAAATGCTACATGTTCTTACATACAATGCTGCTAAGGATGCTGTATTAACCCCATAAATGCTAAATGCTAAGGATGCTGTATTAACCCCATAAATGCTATATACTTATAATTTTGAAATATATTTGGCAGGAGAAAAAGGCAAGGATTAATTTAAAAATGTTACAGGATTCAAGACTCAGAGGTGGGTTTAGCTCACCTAATTGTTAATTATATTACCAGGCTACAGTAATGTCGTGGATGAGAGAATGGATTTTACTGAGGAATACCAGATTATTGATATTAGAGGGACATGATTTACAGTTGGGATGGCATGCGTTCATATGGTATGGGAAAAATAGAATACACTGCTATTTCCAGAGACATCATATCAGGAATTCTTTATTGATGGTTTGGGAGAAAATAAAGAGGAAGCATTACTTGAGGATTCCAGATTGGCTCTCAACGATGGAAGCGTTAATACACCCCAATATGTTTAACATGGGAAACATTATAACATATAAAGACCTACTAACAGACACAGGGAAGCTGAAAACCAAACAACAATTACAGGAACAAGGAATAAAGATGGATTGGTACATGAGAATGCAAATACAATCTAGATATGAAAAAGATGCTAAAATAGATGGTTTTAATTTGGGGAGAACAGAGTTAGATGAAATACTTACGGGAACTGAAGAAAAATGGATTAAAAAAATGTATAGCTACTTATTATATAGGGAATTAGAGGAGGAGCAGGTTAAGGAGTCAATGATAAAATGGTCAAGAAATTTTGGATATACGATTGAATTAGATAGATGGCAGCAATTGTGGGAAAGAAACTATAAACTGACAATGGCGACAGCGTATAAAGAAAATATGTACAAGGTGTTCTACAGATGGCATATGTCTCCAGAAAGACTAGCTAAAATGTTTACGGACAGATCTATGAAATGTTGGAAATGCCATCAAATACCAGGCTCTTTCTATCATATGTGGTGGACCTATTGGAACATAATCAAATCATGGATAGAAAAGATGATACAACGACGTATAGAATTAAGACCAGAAATATTCCTGTTGGGTATTTTACCAGAGAAATATAGCAAAGAGAACACATATTTGATTATTCACATAACCACTGCAGCTAGGATTGTGTTTGCACAAAACTGGAAGGCACTGAAAGCTCCTCCAGAAGAAGAGGTGATTAGGAAAGTAATGGAATGTGCGAAAATGAATACATTAACAATGATAATTAAAGATAAGACAAAGCCAGAGTATTATGAAATTTGGGGAAAATTTTACGAGTGGGTGAAAAAGAGAATATGCTTAAAAGACGGCTAACAGTAATTTAGATGGAAGAAAAATGAGGAGATGATATTATCATACCTAATATAGACATTGAAAATCTAAGGAGAGGAGCTGCTTGGACATCACCCCTGAATTGTATCGGAAGAGGAATGGGAGGGAAGAGAGTAGAGGAGGGGGAAGGAAGTAGGAAGGTTGGAGGGAAAGAGGAGGAGAAGTGGGGAGAAACGGGAGGGGAGCGGTGAGGGAAAGAGGAGAGGAGAGGAAGAAGAGGGAAGTAGGAAAGAAAGGAGAAAGGGAGAAAGAAACGAGAGAAGAGGGAAGAGAGAGAAGGGGGGGTGGATACAGTGAAAGGGGAAATGGACGAGCAGCACCCAAACTTAGGTGTGTGTATGTATTTATGTATGGCAATATTGTGATCACCATTGGTAACCTTTCCAGCTGGCTTCCAACATGGGGAAGCCATCTTTGTTTAACAACCGCAAAGTTCGCCTAGAAATTGGAACTTTTGCCTCAGCGGTGAGCACAATTTGAGAATATCCTGTATTGATTGGGGAAGGTATTTTACCTCAGGTGATCACTGATGTTAAGACTGACTCGGCAAATTGTAAAAATGGAAGCTGGGGAGTGTTTAAAGGTCTATTTCAGAGCAACAAACTTGCAGAAGGCTTTTATGGAAGTTTGATGTGAATTAAATAAGACAGATAGTCCTAGGCTGCATTAACAGAGGGACTGAATCAAGATCACGTGAAGGGTTACTACTACTTTACAAGGCCTTGTTAAGGCCACACATGGAATCTTGCATCCAGTTTTGGTCACCACGATGTAAAAAAGATGTTGAGTCTCTAGAAAGAGTGCAGAGAAGAGCAACAAAGATGACCAGAGGACTGGAGGTTAAAAGATATAAGGAACGGTTGCTGGAATTGTGTATGTCTGGTGTAATGAAGAGAAGGATGAGTGGGGACATGATAGCAGTTTTCCAATATCTCAGAGGCTGCCACAAAGAAGAGGGAGTCAAGCTATTCTCCAAAGCACCTGAAGGCAGGACAAGAAGCAACGGATAGAAATTCATCCAGGAGAGAAGCAACCTGGAACTAAGGAGGAACTTCCTGAGAGTTAGAACAATGACCTCCACAATCTTTTCCACCTCAGTTATTCTATATTCTATTCTATATTTTATATGAATAGAACAGAACAGAACAGAATAGAGCTGGAAGGGACCTTGAAGGTCTTCCAGTCCAGCCCCCTGCTCAAGCAGGAGAACCTATACCATCTCAGACAAGTGACTGTCTAGTCTCTTCTTAAAAACCTCCAGTGATGGAGCTCCCATGATTTCTGGTGGCAAGCTGTTCCACTGGTTGATTGATTGTCCTCGCTGTCACGAAGTTTCTCCTTAATTCCTGGTTGCTTCTCTCTTTGGTCAGTTTCCAACCATTGTTTCTCATCCTGCCCTCTGGTGCTTTAGAGACTAGCTTGACCCCCTCTTCTTGGTGGCAGCCCCTCAAATACTGAAACACTGCTATCATGTCACCCTTGTTTCTTCTTTTCTTTAGACTAGCCAAACCCAAGTCCCGCGCCGTTCTTCATATGTTTTGGTCTCCAGACCTTGTTGCTAGTTGCTCTTCTCTGAACTTTTTCCAAGGTGTCAACATCTTTTTGGTAGTATGGTGAC
Organism: Vipera ursinii; assembly: GCF_947247035.1. Taxonomy (NCBI): domain Eukaryota; kingdom Metazoa; phylum Chordata; class Lepidosauria; order Squamata; family Viperidae; genus Vipera; species Vipera ursinii. The sequence goes on along the minus strand of NW_028148452.1, from coordinate 6,820 downwards.
CAAAATTGGTTGCAGTATGACATGTGTGGCCTCACTAGGGTTTTGTAAAGCAGTACTAATACTTTGCGTGATCTTGATTCTATGCCTTTCTTTATACAACCCAGGTTTGTGTTACGTAGCTCTTTTGGCTGGGTTGCTGCTGGCTGTCAGAAGCTTGTCTTGGTTCGTCAGAAGCGCTCAAAAGGAGATCACGTGACTCTGGGACACTGCAGTGGTCATAAATACGAGTCAGTTGTAAGCCTGAAAAAATGGTCTTGTCACTTTTTTCAATGCCGTTGTAACTCCGAACGGTCGCTAAACAAAAACTACTGTAAATCGAGGACTATCTGGATGGGGTTTGTTCCTTCCTGCTGATGCCCATAGAAATTATGTTTTTTGCTATTGTAGTCCTTTTCTGCCCAATAATAAACCCCCACAAGTGCCAAACGTAAGTCTTGGCTGAGGAAGAAACTTAAGAAGGACCCACGCTAATGAATTACCCAATTAAAAGAGGCAGTGGGAAGTTTCTACTTTCAAACTTGCAAGAGCCTTACAACAGCCTTACAATAGCCTTAGAATAAAGTGGAATTAGTTCATCTTGTCCTGTTTATACATACACACATATCCTGTTTAGACACTGGGGTTATGTACATCAGGGGTCCCCAAACCCTGGTCTGTGGACCGGTACTGGGCCACGGCATGCCGGCAACTGTTCCGCCACAAACAAGCAAAGCCCCATCTATGGGATGCAGGCAGCACACAAAACAACACACACTCCGATCCGCAGGAAAAAACTCTCTCCATGGAACCGGTCCCTGGTGTCCAAAAGTTTGGGGACCTCTGATGTATGAGATGTACCCTTGGCCATGCCCTTCTCAGCCCCAGCCACCCGTCTCAGCTTTCTTCCTCACTCAACAACCGTGTGATTAACTCAACAACTGTGGCAAGAAAGGACATTTGTGGGCCCAACTGTGGTCGTGCGTTGAGGACTGCCTGTACATTTTATTTAGTTCATGCTAAAGATTTTTTGAAAGTATGTTTCCAACAGATCACATTCTTCCAGGCGGCACAAATTATATTGTTTTTCACTCCAAAACAAAAGAACAACACTTGGGCTGCCGTTAGTTGGGAGATCTCAGAGAAGACATGATCATCTCATATAATAATACCCCAGAATGAGTTTCTTTGAAGTAAAAAAAAAACAAAACACAAATGACATTAAGTATAATTCTCTCATGGTCTTTCTTTTAAACTGCTCTGTGAATGTTGAAAGCCCTTGAATGGATTTGCAGAACAGCATTGATAATCTACATTTTGTGATGGAAAGTTGTTTTACCTGCGGTCTATTGATGTTGGAATTTTTGCATAAGGAAACTTTGAAACACATGGGTAGTCCTCAACTTACGACGATTTGTTTAGTGACCATTTCAATGGCATTGAAGACTCATGACCAGGTTTCACCCTTACGACTGCTGCAGCTTTCCCGTGGTCCTGTGATCAAATTTTGAATGCTTGGAAACTGGCATGTATTTGTGACGGTTGCACTGTTCTGGGTTCATGTGGTTCACCGTTTGTGACCTTCTGACAAGCAAAGTCCGTAGGGGAAGCCCAAACTGCTTAATGGCTGCAGTGATTCACTTAATAATGTTGAAAGGAAAATCTTCATCGGGGTCCAGTCCATGCCGGGAATCAACAAAATGGAGACTGCTTCAGAAAGAAGGTTGTAGTTTATTGAAGAGTAGAGCCAGACAGAAAGACGGCTCTGGAAAAAAAAAAGTGACCACATGGAGCAGAGTGGTGGGTTTTTATACCTTCTGGGGCCTTTGAGGTTGTTTCCTGTTCCTGTTTGAGGCTTTGTATTTCCTGTGTCATGGACTTTGACCTGAGTCTGTGTGTGCCCTTTTGGTATTGGTGGGTTAATCCTATTATGTCCTGCCTTAGAGTTTGGGTGGGGTATGTAGATTTTAGGGACACAGTGGCTCAGTCATTAGGACGCTGAGCTTGTCAATCAGAAGATCGGCAGTTTGGCGGGTCGAATCCCGAGTGCCGCATAACAGAGTGAGCGCCTGTTACTCGTCCCAGCTTCTGCCAACCTAGCAGTTCGAAAGCACGTAAAAATGCAAGTAGAAAAGTAGGACCACTGCGGTGGGAAGGTAACAGCATTCCGTGTGCGCCTTTGGCGTCTAGTCATGCCGGCCACATGACCACGGAGACGTCCTCGGACAAGTGCTGGCTCTTCAGCTTTGAAACGGAGATGAGCACCGGCCCCTAGAGTCGGAAATGACTAGCACGCATGTGCGGGGGAACCTTTACCTTTATATGTAGATTTTAGGGGTCTTTGTCTTCCTAATCCCATCAGCTTCTAGTTTCCTGGTTCCAACCTTTCTGAAAGGATTATCACATCTGCATTTCTAAAAGCTGGCCTCTGCCAAGTTTCTGCCTGGGCCTATTAAGAAAAACTGACCTTGCTTTTCTGCCTTTAAGATCTTTTGTGGGAATATATTCTTCCTTTTTCAATATCCCCCAAAATACTACTTCCTTCTCTGGGGCGGGGTGTGACCTCCCACAATAACTGCAGTGATTCTCTTAAAAACAGAGCCAATCAACCAATGGAACAGCTTGACTTGAGAAGTTGTGGGCACTCCATCATTGGAGACCGGGCAGCTTTTTGTCTGAAATGGTGTAGAGTTTCCTGCCTGAGCAGGGGGTTGGACTAGAAGACCTCCGAGGTCCCTTCCAACTCTGTTATTCTGTTATGTTTAGCCTGTCTTCTAAAAAAGGTCATAAAATGGAGCAAAATTCCTTGTTTAGCAACAAAAATGTTTGGGAGCAATTGTCGTAAATCGTGGACTACCTCTTGTTCCAAGAAACTCAACGTATCTTTTCCTACATTAGTAGCCTTTGGATTACCCCACCCCACCCTTTCCCCACAGCTATTCTTTTCACATGTCATCTGACACTTGCAGGACACTTACACGCACTTTGCTAATCCTTGATTTTTTACCGCTAATTTTCTCAGCAACTTCTCTCTTCGCTTTGGGTTTCTCTCTCTCTCTCTCTCTCTCTCTCTCTCTCTCTCTCTCTCTCTCTCTCTCTCTCTCTCTCTCTCTCTCTCTCTCTCTCTCTCTCTTTTAAAAAAATGTTTTAGTACAGTTTTCAAAGGACACCAGGAAAAGTGTCTTATTTCTAATAAAAGGCCCAGCGGAAGTGTGTGATGCCACTTACAGAAGTCCGTTCTAGGCCTCAGAGGAAAGGAAAACCGGAAGTGCATGGATGCCAACTTCCGGAAGTCCGTTCTAGGCCTCGGAGGCTCAGGCCTGCATCGAATAAGAGAACCAGTTGTTCAGGTATTTGAATTCCACCATTGGAGCAATCCACCAACAGAATAGCTTGCCTTCAGAAGTTATGGGTGCTGCTCCAACACTGGTGGTTTTGAAGAAGAGATTGGGCAGCCATTGGTCCAGAAAGGTATAGGGTGTCCTGCTCAAGCGGGGGGTTGGACTAGATGACCTCCTGAGTCCCTGCCAACTATGTCATCCTGTTAGGGGTACCTCCTCCGATTTTGATTGCGCTGGGCAGAGCTGGGATACAGAGAACAGCGCAAGGGAACTTCTGCTCGATTGCGCCCTGCTTAAGGCAGACCAAGTGACTGCAAAGGGCAATGAGGCAGCTGTCTCCAAAATCTTGTTCGGAGAAGTTTAACACAAGGCTGAGAGGGGGATGCAGGAGCCATAAAAATTAGCAATCAAGTACCCTTTGTTGTGATTCAGGGTCAGCCTGTGGGTTCGGCAGTTGGGTCGGACAACTCAGAGGAGGAAGAGGGGGGTGTTGAAGAGCTTGCTGAGGAGGTTGGATAGCTTGATGAGAGCCCCCAGCCAGGCCCCTCTCATCTGGTCACAACGCAGACCCAGCTGTGTGAGCCTGACAGCGTGGATGAAGATGACCCACAGCTGGCCCTGTTCAAGGACGCCCGACGCAGGAGGCAGTCAATCAGGAGTAAACAGAGGAAGGCAATGGGGCACCTCGGAAGGAGGCAGAGAGAAGCCACACCTTGAACTGTATAAAAGGGGAATGAGTGGGAGGGCTGGTTTGCTGAAGGCAACTGCTTGGATAGTTCCTGTTTCATAGCTCCTGTTTCATGGTTGGTGTCTTGTCTTGCTCTGTTTTATGTGAATAAATTTGGCAGGCTTTATTCCAGCCTCTTGCCGTTTGTAAAGGGGTTGTCCCTGCCTTTTCTGCAGGGCTGGTAGCAGGCTGGTACAGAACACCCTTTTGTGGGAAACTATGCATTTATTTATTTAGAAAATGGATAGGGCCGCCCAACTCGCAGTGTCTCTGGCTGGTTGGCAGACATAAAACCCCAATACAAAAGTCATCAAACTTTCACTTTCCTGGTGACAACAATCAAACCAACTGCTTGATGGGTTCCATATCAACCCTGGAGCCCCAGGCTCATTGGCAGAACCAGGTCTTCTGGGACTTTGGGAAGAAAATCAAGATGGGGGCCAATCCTATCTGCAGCGATGGTGTTCCACAGGGAAGGAGCCATCATGGAGAAGGCCGTTCTTCATGCTCCTACAGATGGGGCACCTTAAGACAGGGGACGCATAACACTGAGGGATCTCGGAGTCCTAGTGGACAATCCCTTCGATAGGAGCCTGCCGTGTGCTGCAGCTGCCAAGAAAGCCAACACACTTCTTCTTCTTCTTCTTCTTCTTCTTCTTCTTCTTCTTCTTCTTCTTCTTCTTCTTCTTCTTCTTCTTCTTCTTCTTCTTCTTCTTCTTGTTAGTTGCGAAGTCGTGTCCGACCCATCGCGACCCTATGGACAACGTTCCTCCAGGCCTTCCTGTCCTCTACCATCTTCTGGAGTCCATTTAAGCTCACGCCTAGTGCTTCAGTGACTCCATCCGGCCACCTCATTCTCCATCATCCCCTTCTTCTATTGCCCTCAATCTTTCCCAGCATGAGGCTCTTCTCCAGTGAGTCCTTCCTTCTCATTAGGTGGCCAAAGTATTTGAGTTTTAGCTTCAGGATCTGGCCTTCTAAAGAGCAGTCAGGGTTGATCTCCTCTAGGACTGACCGGTTTGATCGCCTTGCAGTCCAAGGGACTCGCAGGAGTCTTCTCCAGCACCAGAGTTCAAAGGCCTCCAATCTTTGGCGCTCAGCCTTTCTTATGGTCCAACTTTTACAGCCATACATTGCAACTGGGAAAACCATAGCCTTGACTATACGCACTTTTGTTGAAAGGGTGATGTCTCTGCTTTTTAGTGTGCGGTCTAGATTTGCCATGGCTTTCCTCCCCAGGAGCAAGCGTCTTGGCTACAGTCCCCATCTGCAGTGATCTTGGAGCCCAGGAAAATAAAATCGGTCACTACCTCCATTTCTTCCCCAACACAGTCCTTAGGCTGCATTAACAGAGGAGTAGAATCAAGATCATGTGAAGTGTTAATACCGCTTTACAAGGCCTTGGTAAGGCCACACTTGGAATACGGCATCCAGTTTTGGTCACCACGATGAAAAAAAGATGCTGAGACTCTGGAAAGAATAATAGAGTTGGAAAGAACCTTGGGGGTCTTCTAGTCCAGCCCCCTGCTCAAGATGGAGACCCTTTGCCATTTTCAAAATCCTCCAGTGATGGGGCAACCACAACATCTGAAGGCGAGTTGTTTCACTGGTTAATTGTTCTCACCATTAGGAAATTTCTCCTAGAAAGAGTGCAGAGAAGAGCAACAAAGATGATCAGGGGACTGGAGGCTAAAACATATGACGAACGGTTGCAATGGATGGACACTAATCAAGGAGAGAAGCAACCTGGAACTAAGGAGAAATTTCCCAACATTGAAGACAATTAACCAGTGGAACAGCTTGCCTTCAGAAGATGTCAGTTCTCCAGCCCTGGAGGTTTTTAAGAAGTGAGTGGACAGCACTTATCTGAAATGGTCTCCTGCTTGAGCAGAGATTGAGTGGGGTTTGAAAATATGCATTTTCAGTTTTTGAGGGGGAAAAAATTGCTGGGATATTTTCATTATGATGCAGTATTTCCCTCGGCATAGTCGATCCATGTTTGAGATTACTTGGAATGACGTGGCCTCTACCGATCACTGCATCTCAAGAAAGGATATTTCAAAGATTCAGGAAATGCCAACCGGCCAAATCAAAGTATGTGCCTTGTTGAGATGTACTTAGGAATCTGTCTGCAAACACGTTAAATAAACACGAGTTAATTGACAAATTCCCCATTGAGGAGTGCTGGCGATGCTTCATCTTACACTTTAAAAGGGAAATGAAGACATCAGAAGGGATCTAACCCCATTGAGGATCTGTGTATTCCTCACTTAAACAATGTACCTTGCATGTGTGCAGGTGGATCGATCACTCAAGTAAGATAAGGTAAGGTATGATAGACAAGACAAGACAAGGCAAGGCAAGGCAAGGCAAGACAAGACAGACAAGACAAGACAAGACAAGACAAGACAAGACAAGACAAGACAAGACAAGACAAGACAAGACAAGACAAGACAAGACAAGACAAGAGCCTTGGTGGAGCAGTGGGCTAATGCCTCCTTAAGTAACACCAGCTGCCTGCAATTAGTGCAGGTTCGAGTCCCACCAGGCTCAAGGTTGACTCAGCCTTCCATCCTTCCCAGGTAGGTAAAATGAGGAGCCAGATTGTTGGGGGCAATAAGCTGACTTTGTAATAATGCCGCTTGGGGGTGTGTGTGAAAGCCCTAATAAGCAGGCATATACATAGAATGAAGGCTAATGCTAAGCACGTTGATTTGTGCTTTAGATTGTAAGCCGCCCTGAGTCTTCGGAGAAGGGCAGGATATAAATGGGATTT
>NC_139516.1:212575473-212817973 GCF_947247035.1 Vipera ursinii | reverse complement strand
TTTTCATTGTCAATGGGATTTTGCCATGTATTTCACTGCAGTCCACAAAAGAGTCCGAATGAAAAGCTATTATGTTCTCTTTCCTTTCCTAGAATCTAGCCCTCATACCATTTTTCAGCCCTGACTCTAAAGTGATCTAACTCTAGCCCTAGCCCTAACCTAACCCTAACCCAACCATGGATAAACAATTATTGGCAGTATCTGAAACCATACTTTATATGCGCTCCCACAGAGAGGGCCTCCTCAGGGTGCCACAAGTCAAAGAATGCCAACTGGTGGCCCCCAGGGGGAGGGCGTTCTCTGTGGGTGTACCGGATTTATGGAACCATCTTCCAGTTGAGCTCCAGATGGCGCCCGACCTCTGCTCCTTCCGGCGCGATCTAAAGGCTTACCTCTTCGAACAAGCTGGCCTGGCCTGATGGGATGGGGTTGGGTTTTATTAATGTGTTTTAACTTTTCTTATTGTGTTTTAACTTATTGTAAGAGTTGTGGGCATTCTGTTTAATCTCTTTTAATTTTTGTATTTTGTCTTTTAACATGCATTGCCCTGTTCACCGCCCTGAGTCCTTCGGGAGAAGGGCGGTATACAAATAAAATAAATAAATAAATAAATAAATATTCAGGAATAACACAGTGCCTAACTGCACAGATTGTCTGAGCCAACCATGATGCACACCTATATTACTATTGGCTGCCTGATTGCAGAAGTGTTCTGTTTCCATGGATACATCCATTTTCTAAGGATGATAACAGCTGTGGGCAACAGAATTGTTCCTCAACTGTGACTTCTTGGATGAATGTGAGGACAAGGGGAGACTACATTAAAACTCTGCTTGGGCACATGCATGCTTCGCTGTCCACAGAGGAGGTAGGAGGACCCTGTGTCCATGGTTTCCCTAGCCTTTTCCCAAGATGGATTCTGACTGTGTCAACAATCAGCTTTGTTCTTCCCCCTCTTCCCATTTTGCTTAGATGTTAAGGCTGCCTCATTCCTCTCCTGCTTTGTAACACTCCCACTGTTAAAGTTGTAGCTTTAGACATCATACTGCAGCTATTTAAAAATAAACCTTTTATCCATGGAAATTAACAAAGCCACTAATAGTTGATGTTGTTTCATTATCAAGATTTTTAATTTTAGTTTTTTGTTTCTTTTTCAAGAACTGCTTAATGAAAACTCACTGACAAATTGATGAAAGCACCATAGCTGCCTGACCTAATGGGTTTGTTTACACATTAATAACTCCAGTTATGCCATTAATAACTAAATACCTGTTATGCCACGCCAATGTACCCATTGAGTTCCTATGTGGTTTATAAGGAAAGTGCTTGCTTAAAGCTGAAAAATTCACGAGCTGCTTAGTTCACAATGGCATTTCCTATGCATTTGACAGTCAAGAAATTTATTCTGCCATAGAAATAAAACTATCCTAATCATAATTGATACTGAGAATAAAATAGGAATAACTTAACTCGACCTGATCTCAAGGGTCGAAAGCATCATACTGACCATGCTCACTCCTGGTTCTTGCTGCAAAATACTGGGTACCTTTGAATTAAAGACACTGTATTTATTCTTATGATGGATTTTATCTTTTGCTCTGGCTCGCTTAAATGCTTTGAGTTATAATATACTTCATATGTAGAGGATAACAATTACAAGAAAACCAAGTTGGAGAACATTCCGGAAACCTGTAGCCCACCATCTTTATATAGTATTGATTTATTATTATTATTATTTACATTAGATGGACATGACCATCTTGTACCTTAAATCTAATTTTTTGTATCCTAAGATACCTTTTTCTTATGAGGTAGGACTGGGTCCTGATTTTTTCCCCCTAGGATATTTCATTTTATACCCTTTTTACATAAAGAGCAAGACTTGTCCTTCTCTTCTGCTCAGTGGTTTTTCCTATCCTATCTTTAAAGTTTCTATTCAGAAATGACTACATCCCACAAAATCTCTGTTACGTGTTTCTGCTAAATTGGCAACTGAATCTCACAATTTAGTAATTTATATTGTGGAAAGAAAAATCTTCAGGTCCAGTTCCAAGCTGGGAATAAACAAAATGAAGGCTGTTTGGAAAGAAGGTTCTGTTTATTGAAGAACAAAACCAACAGCATGTGGTTCTGGGACAGCTGACTCAATGGGTTTGGGCTAGGTGAGCTTTTATACATTCTTTGAGGTTTTGTGTTTGGAATGCTCCAGAAGGTTGTGCAATGTGGTGGGCTTTTGTGTTCTAAAAGAGTGTTGGGTAACTTCTGTTGTGGCTTGATGGCTATGTCCTGTGTTGGGAGTTTTTGGGTGAGGGGTTGCTGGTTCTAATCATATCACTCTGCTATGGTTAGCTGTTCTGAATACTCAGCAAGTAGTCCTCAATGGCACTACATCCACATGGAAGGAAGAAAGCAGTTGGGTACCACAAGGTTCTGTCTTAGGCCCAGTACTCTTCAATATTTTCAGTAAATGACTTAGATGAGGGAATAGAAGGGGAACTCATCAAATTTGCAGATGACACCAAATTGGCAGGAGTAGCCAATACCCCAGAAGACAAACTCAGGATCCAAAAAGATCTTGACAAACTTGAACAATGGACCCTATCCAACAAAATGAGTTTCAATATGGAGAAAAGCAAAGTCTTACATTTAGGCAGGAAAAACCAAAAGTATAAGTACAGATTGGGCGAGACCTAGCTCAAAAACAGTAACTGTGAGAGGGACCTTGGAGTCCCAGTGGACGATCACTTGACTATGAGCCAGCAGTGTGTAGCAGCAACCAAAAAAGCTAATACAATCCTGGATTGTATAAACATAGAATCAAGATCATGCAAAGTATTATTACTGCTTTATAAAACCCTAGTAAAACCACATCTGGAATACTGCAGCCAATTTTGGTCACCATATCACAAAAAAGATGTTGAGAGTTTGGAAAAAATTCAGAGAACAACTAAGATGATCAAAGGCCTGGAGACTAAAACATACGAAGAACGGCTGCAGGATTTGGGTTTGGCTAGTCTAAAGAAAAGAAGAAATAGGGGAGACATGATAGCAGTATTCCAGTATCTGAGGGGCTGCCACAGAGAAGACGGGGTCCACCTATTTTCCAAAACACCAGAGGGCAGGACAAGAAACAATGGTTGGAAACTGGTCAAAGAGAGAAGCAACCTGGAATTAAGAAGAAACTTCCTGACAGTGAGGACAATTAACCAGTGGAACAGCTTGCCCCCAGAAATTGTGGGTGCTCCATCACTGGAGATTTTTAAGAAGAGACTAGACATTTACCTTTCTAAAATGGTATAGGTTCTCCTGCTTGAGCAGGGGGCTGAACTAGAAGACCTCCAAGGTCCCTTCCAGCTCTATTCTATTCTATTCTATTCTATTCTATTCTATTCTATTCTATTCTATTCTATTCTATTCTATTCTATTCTATTCTATTCTATTCTACTCTACTCTACTCTACTCTATTCTCTCCTCCTCTACTCTACTCTATTCCATTCCATTCTATTCTACATTCTATTCTATTCTATTATTCTAGTCTACATTCTATTCCATTCTATTCTCTGTTCTATTCTCTGTTCTATTCTCTGTTCTATTCTCTATTCTATTCTATTCCCATCATGATCCCATCTATTCTATTCTATTCTATTCTATTCTATTCTATTCTATTCTATTCTACTCTACTCTATTCTATTCTATTATTCTATTCTATTCTATTCTATTCAACTCTATTCTATTCTATTCTCTCCTCCTCTCCTGTCCTCTATTCCATTCCATTCTATTCTATTCTACATTCTATTCTATTCTATTATTCTAGTCTACATTCTATTCCATTCTATTCTCTGTTCTATTCTCTGTTCTATTCTCTATTCTATTCTATTCCCATCATGATCCCATCTATTCTATTCTATTCTATTCTATTCTATTCTATTCTATTCTATTCTATTCTATTCTATTCTATTCTATTCTATTCTATTCTATTCTATTCTATTCTATTCTATTCTATTCTATTCTATTCTATTCTATTCTATTATTCTATTCTGTTCTGTTCTGTTCTGTTCTGTTCTGTTCCGTTCCGTTCCATTCTATTCTATCTTCTCTTCTCTCCTCCTCCTCCTCCTCTCCTCTATTCCATTCCATTCCATTCCTGAATCTGCATTTCTAAAAGCTGGTTTCTGCTTATTTTCTGCTTGGGGCAGGGAGACTTGGGGTTGCCTAAGATTTTTCATTATTCTTTTTGGGAAATATAATATTTTGCCTTTTTTAATATTCCCCAAAATATTTCCTTCTCCAGGAGGGTGGGTGCTGACATCCAACAATATATAATGCACCATGGTTGTTGCAGTTTCTGTAAAAGTCTATTCAATCACACAATGCACCAAAAGGCAACAGACTTTATCCCGTGTGTCTTTCTGGGATTATGTGGTGTGGGTATTAGCAACTGAATGCACAGCGACTGTGCTCTGGGATCAACAGAGTAGCTTTTGAGTGATAATAGAAAAATGATTTTAACCTAAAGAGAAGAAGGTTTAAGTAAAATGTCATTTGGATCTTGAAGAGATTGGCTTTTAAGGACAGCCTAGGAAATTAAATCCGTTCAGGAGAAGATTGAAACTATTGTGCAAGCACCACTCCTCAGAAGCTGGATTTGCTGCATTCTTATCTAGCTATCTGTGGCTGTCCTGTGAAATATATAGTGCTAATTATGCAGATATTTTGGAACCACCAAGCCTGCTGATTAGAATGGGAGCCACTTAGCTTTGGTCTGCAGGAACCGAGGCTGCATTTCAGCAGCTGAAAGCTGTCTTAACCTGCCTACGTCCCAGTTTTTTGGCGGCTGATGCCAGTCTTGTGGGACTGGATACCACTCGTTGTGGACTGAGGTAGATCAAGGTTGCCTGTTGTGAATGCCAACCATTCACATTCTTCTCTGGAAAAACCTCTGAAATTATAGGAAATGTGTGGGCTACAGAACATTCTAGTCCATTTGTATTACTCAGAGATCACAAATCACTCGTGTCCATGCTTCATTCGGCTAAAGGCACATTTTGCCATCTCGCCTCCAACTGTCTCAGTTGGAGATTGCAATCTTATGATCTTGTTATGCAGCACATTTCTGGAAAAATGAATGCTGATTCCTTATCACATCTTCCATTATTTATGTTTGGATCAAACCTACTGGTGGAGGGGTGCTTTCATCATTGATTTATGTATGATGACCTTTGAGGCATTATTATTAAAAGAATACCTTGTTTCTCAGAAAGAGACTTTGCATTGTCCCCCAAAGTCTGGGCCCTCGTTTTACCAACCTCAGAAGGATGGAAGGCTGAGTCAACCTTGAGCCGGTGAGACTCGAGTTAGCCTGCAATGATGCCTTCTAACCACTGGGCCACCGCTGCGCAACAAGTGGGCTTGAAACAAATCTTGCTCAACTGTAACCACTGAAGGATGTTGCTGTTGAACTTACAGAGATTGCTTGTTGTGTTGTTGAGAGGACAAAAATCCTAGGTGAAGTAACTATTACTACAGGAGAAAGTCATGCCTGAAAGCTTCAGAATAAATGCAAAATTCATCATTAGAAATAGAAATCAAATGCTTGGGTATAGGATGGGAGATATTTGACTTAGCACTTGTGAAAAACATCTTGGAATAGTAGTTAACTGTGAATTGAATATGAGCCAGAGGTAAGATGTGGCTGCAAAAAAATGAAAAAGGAACTTTAGGCCTCATCAACAGAAGTGTAAAATGCAAATGCATTTATTAGACTTATTATGCCATCCTGCTCAAACCGTGTGACTCTGGAGAAACCATGGAGTTTTCCATGGAGAAAAAGCTTGTTACAATTTATTCTGCTCTATAATAATAATAATAATACTAAGTTGGAAGGGACCTTGGAGGTCATCTAGTCCAACCCCCTGCTCAGGCAGGAAACCCTATACCATTTCAGATAAATGGCTGTCCAGTCTCTTCTTAAAAACTTCAAGTGTTAGAGCATTCACAGCTTCTGCAGGCAGGTTGTTCCACTGGTTAGTTGTTCTAACTGTCAGGAAGTTTTTCCTTAGTTCTAGGTTGCTTCTCTCCTTGACTAGTTTCCATCCGTTGCTTCTTGTCCTGCTTTCAGGTGCTTTGGAGAATAGCTTGACTCCCTCTTCTTTGGGGCAGCCCCTGAGATATTGGAACACTGCTATCATGTCACCCTTCACCCTTCTCTTCGCTAAACTACACATACCCAATTCCAGCAACCGTTCCCTATATGTTTTAGCCTCCAGCCCCCTAATCATCTTTGTTGCTCTTCTCTGTACCCTTTCTAGAGTCTCAACATCTTTTTTACATCGTGGTGACCTAAACTGGATGCAGTATTCCAGGTGTGGCCTTACCAAGGCATTGTAAAGTGCTATTAGTACTTCACGTGATCTTGATTCTATCCCTCTGTTAATGCAGCCTAGCACTGTGTTGGCTTTTTTGGCAGCTGCAGCACACTGCTGGCTCATATTGAAGTGATTGTCTACTAGGACTCTGAGTTCCCTCTCACAGTTACTACTATTGAGCAAGGTACCACCTATACTATACCTGTGCATTTGACTTTTCCTGCCTAAATGTAGAACCTTACTTTTTTCACCATTGAATTTCATTTTGTTAGATAGTGCCCAGTGTTCGAGTCTGTCCAGATCCTCCTGTATTTTAAGCCTATCTTCTGGAGTATTGGCTATTCCTGCCAGCTTGGTGTCCTCTGCAAATTTGATGAGTTCCCCATCTATCCCCTCATCCAAATCGCTGATGGAGATGTTGAAGAGCACTGGGCCCAGAACAGAGCCCTGGGGCACCCCACTACACACTTCCTTCCATGTAGATGCGGTTCCATTGAGGACCACACGCTGAGTACGGCCTGTAAGCCACCTACGAATCCATCTGGTGGTGATGCTATCTAACCCACATTTTTCTATCTTACCAAGTAGTAGGTTGTGATCTACTTTATCAAATGCCTTACTGAAGTCCAAGTAAATTATATCTACAGCATTCCTCTGCTCCACTAGTTTTGTCACTTGGTCAAAGAATGTAATAAGATTTGTCTGGCATGATCTGTTTTTGACAAACCCATGTTGGCTTTTAGTGATAACTTTGTTCGCATCAAGGTGTTCACTGATTTGTTGTTTGATTATCTTTTCCAGAATCTTCCCAGGTATTAAGGTCAGGCTGATAGGTCTGTAGTTTCCTGGATCTATTTTTTTCCCTTTTTTGAAGATGGGAACTACATCAGCTCTCTTCCAGTCCTCTGGTAGTTCCCCAGTGCTCCAGGATCTTTGAAAAATATAGTTCAGTGGTTCTGAGATCACGTCTGCCAGTTCCTTGAGAACTTTGGGGTGTAATCCATCTGGTCCTGGTGATTTGAACTCGTCTAGGCTGGACCGGTGTTCACTTACCATTTTCTTGCCTATCTTAACTTGCGTTTCTATTCTGTTTTTTATGGCACTGGTTTGGGTAGGTTGGACTGTTTTTTCCCTTTGTGTAAAGACAGATGCAAAAACCGAGTTAAATAGTTCTGCTTTCTCCCTATTGCTTGTCACCTTCTTGCCACTTTCCCCCACTAATGGACCAATCATTTCCTTAACCTTTTTCTTGTTTTTTATATGTTGAAAGAAGCATTTTTTGTTATTTTTGACTTTGGTCGCAAGCCTTAGTTCATTTTGAGCCTTAGCTTCCCTCACTTCATCTTTGCAGGTACGGGCTATTTGCTGATATTCTGCCTTAGTTATGTGCCCCTCTTTCCACTTCTTATACATGTCCTTTTTATCTTTCAATTTATCAGAGAGCTCTTTATGCAGCCATGCTGGTTTCTTTTGAGAGCTGTTATTCTTTGTTGGTATTGAGCTAGACTGGGCCTTTATTAGCTCACTTTTCAAAATTTCCCAAGCTTCTTGAGTTGTTTTCCCCTTTAGGATTCTCATCCATGGAATTCTTCCCAAGGTCTCTCTAAGTTTATGGAAATTAGCTCTTTTAAAGTCCAAGACTCTAGTTTGGCTGTGTTCAACTGCTTGTGCTTCCATAATGTTGAATTCCAATATTGCATAATCATTTCCCCCCAAGGTTCCTGTTGCTTTGACACTTTCTATCATTTCATCTCTGTTTGTGAGAATTAAATCCAATATGGCTAATCCCCTAGTTCCCTTCTTTACTTTTTGGGAGAGAAAGTTTGTCAGGAATCTGTTTGATTTTCCACTTGGTGCAGTTTGTCTCCCAGTTGATATCAGGGTAATTAAAGTCCCCCATTACTATCGTGATGTGCTTCCTACATACCTTAGTTAGCTGACTAGCAAAAGGTTCATCTATTTCCTCTGCTTGGTTGGGCAGCCTATAGTATACACCTATGGCAATGTCATTTTCCCCCCTTTTATACTGACCCAAATGCATTCAAATTTACAGTTTTCATCATTGTTGTGCTCTATTTCTATAAAGTTATTTCTTATATATAGAGCAACTCCACCTCCTCTTTTGTTAAGTGTTTCTTTTAAATAATTTAAATTGCTCTAGCTGTGTGTTCCATTTGTGGGTTTCTTCTCACCATGTTTCCATAATGGCAACAATATCATATCCGCCCTCATTTACCTGAATTTCTAGTTCACCCTGCTTACTGTTCATACTCTGTGCATTGATGTATAGACATTTGAGTCCTTTATGACTGACCCTGTGTTTACTTGCTACATAACTTGTGTGGTGCCTGACTTCCCCTATTTTCTTAGATTGCTGGGGACAGTGATGTTCTGTATCAATTAACTCACTGTCCCATGGTTTAGTTTAAATGTTCCTCCAGAAAAGCTGTGAATTTATTGCCAAGTAACTCAGTCCCTTTCTTGGATGGATGCAGACCATCTCTTTTGTACATTTTTTCATTGGACCAGCTACAGACATCGTGACTAATATATATATTTTTATTTTAATTCCATTTATATCCCACCCTTCTCCAAAGACTCAGGGCGGCTTACAAGCTTAGCAGTAGCAATATAACCAAAGCCTTCTCCTTTACACCACTCCTTTAGCCACATATTAAATTCTGCTATACGCTGGCCTTTTCCATTTTGCTCCTTATACACTGGTAAGACCTCTGAAAAAGTGAGCCTACAACCTATTCTGCTGAGTTCCTGTCCCAAGCTCTGGAAATCATTCTGCACACAGAGTACATCCTTTTAGGACAGATAGTGCCAAGACGTACAATAGCATCCACATCACACTCAATGCTGGCATTGTTGACTATTTTGAAAATACACTTCTTGTCCCTACTGGCAGTAGCACCTGGAAGACACCTGACCCCTTTTGAAACCTCTGTATCATTTCCTAAATTTACATCCCTTATAATTGAATCACCAACCAGAAGGTGGCTTCTCTTTTTGGGTACCTTTCTTTTCTTGCATGACTGATGTGTAATACCTGATTCGCACTTCTCCCTGTCAAAAACAAGTTCATCTCGGACCATGGTCCCCTGCTTATTTGAGTTATCATCACAACTAAATTGACCTGTTTCCTTAGTGTCCCTATTAAAGTCAGGAAGGGCACTCTATCTGTTATGCATGGACACAGCGAAAGCTTTGGGTTTATGGTTCACAGCTCTCACCCTGCCAGATCCCACGGTTGTCCACACTGCCCTTCTCCTGCAGGATCTTTGCGGTAGAGGGGGCTGATAGCACGGAGGCTCAGTAGAGTAGAAGGGCTGAGCTGAACACCTAATTTCTGCCTGAAGAGCACAGATTACAGACCCTAGATAAATAATCTGTCCTTGTAGACTAGTGATTTGTGTACAGATAGGACATTTTCCCAGTTTGAAAAGAGTGCTGCGAAAGACAGCTGCAAAACAAGTGTTGCACTGAACTAAGCCAGACATGCTGAGATGAAACCACTATTTTTGATTTTTAGTTATATGATTCACGGCACGCGGGCCACTATTTTGCTCCTCCACCCACCTTAGCTCACAGTATTGTAGCTTTTCCCAGCAGCCTCTGGCAGTTTAAAAGCAAAGAGGGTCCAATCAGCAAGGGCTTAGCTACTTTGCTCCTCCACCCACCTTAACTCACAGTATTGTAGCTTCTGAGTTAAATAACTTCAGTACTGTGTTCAGTTCTGAATGCCATGTTTTAAGAATGATCCAGAGAAATTAGAACAGGTTCAGAGAAGTTGTTGAGGAATTTTTGTGAGTTTGTCTGTTTTGCTGCAAGGCAGAACCCATAATTTGGTGGGGCAAGACACAATGCAACTCAACCGCTCCCCCCCAAGGGAGCTCTGAAAACTTTGTTACTGCGAATCTCTAGATGTGGTTACAGATGTGACGGTTTGCCATTCTCACTCTTTTGTTTCAACAGCATCTGAAGTTCCACCCTTTGGCCTAACGAAGATGGCCCCGAAGAAAAAGCCCAAAGGGAAGAAAAGCAAAGGCAAGGACGGGGCTGTGGGCCCTTCGGGCGCTGCACCTTTTGTGAGTGAGAAGGAGCAGCGCTTGCAGAAGGAACTCGACATCCTCTCCGAACACGTCGTCATTTACTCTCAGCGGCTGCGGCACTTCCAGTCGGAAAACGAGTACTTGGACAAGGAAGCCCAGCAGGTCCGAGAGGCCAGCAAGGTCTACCTCTCTTACTTAACCCGGAGAACCGTCCGTTGTCAGAATGCCATCATTTCCCTGAATGACCAGAATCGGTCCGACCTCTCTCAGATCCAGAAGCAGAAAGCAGAAGTGGCTGCCCAGTGTGCCGAGAGAGAGAGGGAGGTGAGGCGCCAGCTCATGGAGCTGGAAAACAAGCTTTTCCTCCTGAACAGGGAAGTGGCCGAGCTGCAGCCCTGGCAGGATCTGCAGCTTCGACATCTGACCCAGATACGGGAGCTGGAGAAGGAGCTGCTGATCACCAAAATTCAGCACGCAGAGCAGATGCACAGAGTCAAGAGCCGGTTCCTTCACCAGGCGGCCGAGTATGAGATGAATGCTCAGCAGAAGGTCCAAATTCTGGCCAAGCTGGCAGAGGAGGCGGCTGTACGCAGCCTCATCCAGCACACCAAGCAAGTGAAAGCCGACAATTGGAGCCTGCAGAATGAGCTTCTTGGCCTCATTAAGCAAGCCCAAACGCTGAAGGCTTTTCTGAGACACTTGCAGGAGCAGCAGCACCGCCTTTTTCAAGAACACCAGTGCAGGCAAGACCTCGCACGCAGGCGCTCCTGGCTGCAGCAGCAGCGTGGGTCTCGCCAGGTCATCACTCCCGGCAGCAGCTTTCGATGCACCCAGCCAGCCAAGGGCAAGCGTGCCTCGCCTTCCTCTCCAAGGGTCAGCCTGCTGGTGGCGCAGGGATCCAAGCCCTTCTCAAGCAGCTGCCAGCCAGAAAGGATGGCTGCGCCTCCCTTCCCCACGCTCAGCACTTGAAGGCCCCATGCCGAGGGCTCTCTCTCTCTCTCTCTCGCCTGGCCTCTGCAGCCAGCCACAGGTGCCTTCCCCACGGCGAGGAGCCAGGTGGCTCTCTTCTACAGAGACAGCGGCACAAGCCCGTGAGGCTCGTGCTAGCGAGGCTGAGCTGACACCCACAGGCAGGGCCACTCTTACCTTTGGGAGCGGCAGGTATCAGCAATATAGTATTTTATGGCTGTTTGTTCGGTTCTAAGTGTTCTGGGGTTATATTGGTCCGTGCTTTTATTGCAAGTTTCCCTGCCAAATTGCCTAGTGAAAGGGGTCACTGGAACCAATGTTAAAATAAATGTTATTTTTAAAACTTCCATCATTTGGGACTACATTTTGGAGGAAGAAAGAAAGATGTCGCAGATAAATACGTGATGGTAGACAAACACATGGTGCAAGTTTTAAGAAGCCGATCAGATGCCAGACACTCTGCCAGATCCAGCATCTCCAAAGTAAATTGCTTCTCTTTCCTGCATTTGGAAAGTGCATGTTATAAAAATGGACCGCCAAGTTTCCAAGAACCCTTTCTCAGACACGGATGATGGAGCACCTCCATCATCTCCAGAGGGCTAAGGACAGCTCACTGTGGCCAACTCGCCTTGGCCAACTCACCGTAACACAATTCAACGCTGGATAACTCAAGAGAGGGACCATAAATTGCAGCGGGCCTTGTCATACTTTAGGTTTGAACCTTCTCACCACTATGAGCCCTGGTGGCAGCGCAGTGATTAGAAGGCAGCATTGCAGGCTAGCACACTGCTGACTGCCAGGGGTTCGATCCTGACCGGCTCAACGTTGACTCAGCCTTCCATCCTTCTGAGATCAATAAAATGAGGAGCCAGATTGTTGGGAGGGGGCAACATGCTGACCGTAAACTGCTTAGAGAGGGCTGCAAAGCACTATGAAGCGGTATATAACTCTAAGTGCTATTGCTATTACTTCTCAAGTTAGAAGTCCTCAAGGTTGGGGTAAGCCAAAGTATGGAGTCCACAATTCACTTGTTCCTCTCTTGATTATCTTGCACTGAATTGTTCCATGGCGAGTTTGTCCTGCAGCGAGTCACGCGGTGTGAGACAGCCAGGGCAAGTTGGCTGTGAATTGTCCCATTCTGATCTTCATTTTGAATTTGGATCTCCCTCTGTAAGTCTCCTCCTCCT
Organism: Vipera ursinii; assembly: GCF_947247035.1. NCBI lineage: Eukaryota > Metazoa > Chordata > Lepidosauria > Squamata > Viperidae > Vipera > Vipera ursinii. Next base: position 212,805,394 of record NC_139516.1, on the reverse strand, counting down.
CAGGAACAACTCTGCCCTTCCCTTCTTTAGGCTAAAGACACCCAGTTTGTAGGAAGGTGGGGGAGGTTTGTCTCAACACTTCTCTTCCCAATTTCCATCTCTCCTGAGACCGGGACCATCTGGGATCCCTTTTCCTCCTTGCCAAAACTTCAGCATCCCCCCCCTAGCACCCCCCCCCAATGAAGTGCACTCTGGCCTCTCAGCTGAAGGGGCCCCGTTTCTGGCTGGCTGCAGAGGTGACAGCAATGGTCTATCCTGCCATGATTTCCGAGTGTTCTTTGGGCCCAAAAAAAGACCCCAAGGCAACCTAGCCATCAGGAAATACGACTTCGGCAACTGAGCACCGGAGACCATGGCCCAGAGAGATGATAGCCTCTCCCATGCTGGATGGGTCTAAACGGCCTCCACCCCGTTCCCAGACCGAAGGCAGCGCTGGGCTTGGGCCTATACGACCCCGCCCTGCTGTAGGAGTCTCTAGGTCAAAGTAGGGGAAGGAGCGTCCTTCGCTCGGCTTCTGAGCCCTTTCCCAAGCTTTTTACGAAAAGTCCCCGATGCTGGTCTGCAGACCCTGGGAACACAGGGCCGGTCGCAGGGCCAGGAAGGAAGGAGGGGCAGCAGTCACACAGGCATGGTTTGGGGAATGTGCCACTTTCTCTGCAGCCCATTTTCCAAACCTGGACCCAGGCAGACAAGTGGGCAAATGCAGCCTCACTTCTTTCCACCGTGCCCAGTGTCGATTCCCATGCAGGTGCCAGTCGGGCGCAGCAGTGGCATTATCGAGGAAATGGCCCCCCTGGCTAAACGCCCCACCCCCGCCTGCTTTGGGATCCCCTCCCAGCCTCCCGTGGGCCTCCCGGAGGGCCTCCTGCAGGATCAGGTGGGAAGGGAGGGAGAGCACAGCTGAGCTCTTCAGAAAAGGTCCTTGGAAGCAGAGAGCGGAGGTCTCCCCAGATGGGCAAGGACTCCAACAGCCAGGGACCAGCCAGTGCCCGGGGCTCGAAACCCAGCCTACCCTGAGTAAAGAACAGGCGCTGCTGACTTCACTCCGTGTAGAAAAGTGTTTTATCTCAGAATAAAACGGAAGGGAGGCTTTATTTGGTTGTGACAGTGCCCAACACACAGGTCGGCTAGCCACGGCGTTAAAAAAAAAACCCCGCCACTTGGCTGGAACCAGGCAAAGGCTCAGACTGCCCCGCGCTTCCTCCTCTCATGAGAGAAGCCACCGAGTGGTGCTGAGCGAGGGAGGGAGGGAGGAGGCCGGCTCGCCTCCTTGCTGCAGGCGACCAGAGGCCACGCTCAGAGCTCCTGGGGGCTGGGGGCGAGCGCTGGGCGAGCAGCGCCCGAGAGAGGCAGATTCTGAAGGGCAGACTTGCAGATGGTCCCGTAGGACTGGGAGTAGCTGCCCAGGTGGGCCTTGGGGTCACCAGCTATTCCGACGTTTGCTGTAACCTGGAACATTTTCCTGCAGGGCTTCAGAAACAAAGGAGGCTCTTCCCTGCCGTGGGATTCGGGGTTCTGCCAAGAGCAAAGAGGGGAGTTTTGGGGTGAATCGAAGGGGTGGACTGGGGCAGGCTCTCAAAAGGCGGACAATTGGAAGAGCAGGCCAGGATCATTACGCTGATTAGCAGAATCACATCCTGCATTCTTCCAGGAGCTCAAGGGGGGAACGTAGCGCCCTCCCTCCCCCACTGATCCCACACAACCACCGCACAGGGAGGGAGGGAGGGATTTCCCCACCCCAGGGCCCCCCCACCCCTGCCTGCCTCTCAGCTTTTCCCGGCCAGGGAAAGTGAAGCTGGGTTGTCCCAGGGGAGCCCTCCAGCTGGAAGGCAGCCAAGCCCAGGATTGTGGGTCAGGCCAAGCTTCACTCACCAGCCCAGTGGCAGCCCTGCTGGGAACAGCCCCCTTCCTCATCAGATGCTGGTGGAGGGCCGCTTCCTGAGCCTGGCTGAGCAAGGAAAGAGGCTTGCAGGGGGACGTGGCCTGGCCTGCCGCTCCCGGCCCCTTCGGCACCTGCTGGGGCAGATCGCAGAGAGAAGGAGACTGCATGACTCTGAAACACAACTGGCCTCACACAACTCCCCCAGCACCACCCAGCTTAAAGGAAACCAAAGGCAGCCCCACCGGAACAGGGACGAGAGGGGAAAAGTCAGAGGGACAGACAAAGAGCCGGAAACACCTGAAAGCTGATTGTCAGCAACGCAGGGATCGTTTTGCCCTCAGGCGGGCTAAGAGCTGGGGGCTCCTTCCAGAGAAACACACGCGCGCACCCCCCGTGGAACAGCTGTGTGCCGTGGGTCTTATGTACACGGCCCCTTTTGTGAGGCAGAGCTCCTCAGTCTCTCTGCAGCCCAAGAGGAAGGGGGGACAGAGGGCTACGCAAACGCACGCATGGCTGTGCGGGGGAGGCCCTTCCAGGATGCAGCACGTAGGAAGCACTGGGCCCCCTTCTTGGAAGCCCCTCCGAACATTTGCTACCAGCCGAGAACAGGGAAAAGAGGAAAACCTGGCAGCACTCTGGAATCAAAATGGGAAGGAGCCAGGATCACCTCGGGTGAAGCGTGTGCCAGCCCGGCAACTGGAAAGGACCAGGAGCTCCTGGGGTCCGGGTGGACGCCTGCAGTCCTGCAAGGTCTGCATCAGCAAGGGCAAAAGGCGGAGCAACTCACGTCCCAAAGAGCGGATGTGCCTGCTGCTCTCCGATGCTGCCGAAGGCCAGAGGGAGGCGGACCTGTCACCACGTTGTCAGCAGGCAGGAACTCTTTGGAAAGGGGAGAAACATGAAAAAGGGAAAGTTGGGCAAATCGCAGGCAGGTATAGACAACCTGAGGTTCTACGGTCTCCAGCGATCACGGGTGCAGCTCCCGGAGCACTTACAAAGTGGTCAGTAAATTGGAACCGTTATGTGCCAGAGAGAACAAGCAGGGTAACTATTTATTTATTTTATTTATTTAGTTATATTTATATACCGCCCTATTCCCTGAGGACTCAGGGCGGTTTACAGGGAATTAAAAATCCAAAATACAAAAATTAAGAACAAATTAAAAAGTATTAAATTAACCCTGTAGTCAGTTAAAAAGAACCCCTAATTAAAAATTCCTCCTCAGTCTGGGCCCGAGAGCTGAAAGAGCCAGGTCTTCAGGCCCCGGCGGAATGATCGGAGGTCGGGGGCAATCCTCAGCTCCACCGGCAGCTGGTTCCAGAGGGCAGGCGCCCCCACTGAGAAGGCCCTATCCCTGGGTGTCACCTGCCGGCAATCTCTCACCGGCGGAACCCTGAGCAGACCCTCCCTGTGGGAGCGCACTGGGCGAAGGGCGTTTGATGCCGGCAGCAGGTGTTCCCTCAAATATCCCGGACCCAGGCCATGTAGGGCTTTATAGGTGATAACCAGCACCTTGAATTTCACCCGGAGGGCAACCGGAAGCCAATGCAGCTCGCGGAGTAGAGGTGTTACATGGGAGTATCGGGAAACCCCCATTACAACTCGCGCGGCCGCATTCTGCACCAGTTGAAGCCTCCGAGTGGTCTTCAAGGGCAGCCCCATGTAGAGAGCGTTACAGTAGTCCAAACGGGAGGTCACAAGCGCATGAGTGACTGTGCGTAGGGCGTCTCGGTCCACATAGGGACGCAACTGGCGCACCAGGCGAACCTGTGCAAAAGCCCCCCTGGTCACGGCTCCTATGTGATCTTCAAAATTGAGCCGTGAATCCAGGAGGACGCCCAAGTTGCGAGCCCTATCAACGGGGGGTAACACCTCACCCCCCATCATTAGAGGTGGAATAACATGGTTAACCCGAGACGCCGATATGCACAGCCACTCGGTCTTGGCGGGATTGAGACGAAGCCTGTTTCTCCCCATCCAGACCTGAACCGCCTCCAGGCACCGGGACATCACGGAGAGGGCATCACTGGGTTGGTTCGGGGTGGAAAGAAAAAGTTGGGTATCATCAGCATACTGGTGATACCCCACCCCAAAACCACGAATGATCTCGCCCAGCGGCTTCATGTAGATGTTGAACAGGAGAGGTGAGAGAACCGACCCCTGAGGAACTCCACAAATGAGAGACCTCGGGGCGGATCTCTGCCCTCCTGTCAACACCGACTGCGAGCGGCCCCGGAGGTAGGAGGAGAACCACCGTAGAACGGTGCCTCCCACTCCCAACCCCCTGAGACGCCGCAGCAGGATACCATGGTCGATGGTATCAAAAGCCGCTGAGAGATCTAATAGGACCAGGACAGAGGAGCAACCCCTGTCCCTAGCCCTCCAGAGATCATTCACCAGTGCGACCAATGCCGTCTCCGTCACCTATGAAGAAGTTGAATCTGTCGTTAATGGATGTTAAATTAAATCAGGTAGCATTTGTCCTGCCTTTGCCCATTTCTTGCGGGGAATCTCTGAGAGTGCCCCATCAAAGCTGGTGCACATCCCCGATTTAACAATTGGAATTGCTAGGTGAGGACTACCTGAATTGAAATCCTTAAATCAAGGATGGCTGAGAAGTTATCCGCAGACCCCTCACATCCTGGACATAAAGCTGTTTCAACTCCTCCCCTCAGGATGGCGCTATAGGGTATTGCAGGCCAAAACAACTGGACACAAAGACAGTTTTCCCCCCGCCTGCCACCACTCTTCACTGACCATCTCATTCTCACAGGGCTGCCCAGTGCCTACTAACCCTTGTAGCACAGCCCGCGTCCTTCGGCTGCATTCCAAGAACCGGAGCTGTCACGCTGGAGAAGAAACGGCTGCTGCAAGGCGGCACATTAGGCGGCAGAACCAACCTCAGCCCAGCCACCTATGTGCCACGCTGGACTTCTGCCTGACCACTCCCTATTTTAAATACAGTGAAGGTTTCTACAGGCAAAAACACGGCTGCGTCCCCCATTGTGGCCAATCTCTACATCGAAGACGTAGAAACCAAACCCCTAAACTCCTTCACAGGAACTCCACCCACTCCACTGGCACAGATATGTGGATGAGACACCCGGGTCAAGACTCAAGCACAGGAATTGGAAGCTTCACCAAACACATCAACTCTGTGGACAGATACATTAAGTTCACTTGGGAAGATGTTAAGGAAAATAATAATAATAATTAATAATAATAATCATAATAATCATAATAATCATAATAGTAATAGTAGTAGTAGTAGTAGTAGTAGTAGTAGTAGGGCTTTTCAACCAGTGATACAGGTACCACCTGTGGGACATTGGCACCTGGCAGGTGGTACGCGACCATCCTAGAAAAATGGTAGCGGGGGAAGGGAATGAGCTGAACCTGTGGCAGCACCGCACAAGCCTGAGCGAGAGATGGCTGGAGCTGCAGGGCTGTCAGGGCTCAGCAGAAGCGCCAGGATCAGCGCTTCTTCGGGGCTGTCAGGGCTCAGCAGAAGCATCAGGATCAGCGCCAGGCTCCAGCTGGAGCTTGGCGCTGATCCTGGCGCTTCTGAGCCCAGAAGAAGCTCCAATCAGCTGGAATGTAGCAGCATCTCCAGGGTCTTGTGATTTACATTCAGATGCTTGGCAACTGATTCCTATTTATGACGGTCACAGCCTCCCAGGGTCATGTGAAGTGAGCAAAACCTGCTGCAACCACCCAGCAGACGGGGGAGAATAAAAACCAAACACCCCCCCACCCCACCCCCGCTGCCAATCCTCAACAGAAATGCTCACAACAATGAAAACCTCGGACAGGAGGATGAGCGCCATTGGGTGGGCAGGCAGGTGTCTTGCTCGGCTGTGGCTTGGGGGGGGCACTTTTTTCAGTGCCATTGTAACTTCAAACAGTCACTAAGCAAACTGTTGTAAGTCGAGGACTACCTGTACTTCATCACATTTTTCCTTTTTTTTTTTTGATCAAGTTTTTGACACCTTGCTAGGCAGCTGGTGGTACTTGGATGCTGCCATATCCTAAAAGTGGTACAATGGGTAAAAAGTTTGAAAAGCCCTGACCTAGTCCAACCCCCTGCTCAGGCAGCAAGCCCTATACCAGGGGTGTCAAACTGCTGGCCCACGGGCCAGACACGTCACAAGGAAGCCGCACCTACCCGATTGCTGACAATGGCAAAACTGTTCCGATACGTTGTGCAATATCACATGACGTTGTGAGTTTTGACATGTCTGCCCTATACCATTTCAGGCAAATGGCTGTCCAGTCTCTTCTTAAAAACTTCCAGTGTTGGAGCATTCACAGCTTCTGCAGGCAGGTTGTTCCACTGGTTAATTGTTCTAACTGTCAGGAAGTTTCTCCTTAGTCCTAGGTTGCTTCTCTCCTTGATGAGTTTCCATCCATTGCTCCTTGTCCTGCCTTCTGGTGCTTTGGAGAATAGCTTGACTCCCTCTTCTTTGGGGCAGCCCCTGAGATACTGGAACACTGCTATCATGCCACCCCTCGTCCTTCTCTTCATTAAACTACACATACCCAATTCCAGCAACCGTTCCCTATATGTTTTAGCCTCCAGTCCTCCAATCATCTTTGTTGCTCTTCTCTGTACCCTTTCTAGAGTCTCAACATCTTTTTTACATCGTGGTGACCAAAACTGGATGCAGTGTTCCAAGTGTGGCCTTACCAAGGCATTGTAAAGTGGCATTAACACTTCACGTGATCTTGATTCTATCCCTCTGTTAATGCAGCCTAGCACCGTGTTGGCAGCTGCAGTTTGGCATTCCTGGACTGTGCAGTACACGTTAAGGAAGATGGAATCCTTAACACTGAAGTTTACAGAATAACACCCCCCCCCATACACACGCACAGAGAGAGAGAGTTCAGTATCTACATTTTTATTTTCACCACCCATTGGAGCACAAAATGGGAGTGATCGGACCCCTACACCACCGGGCTGAACATTTGCCTACCAGCAAAGATGGAAAAGAAAAAGAGGAAGCTATCCTGAGTGGGCCTTCATTGAATCCAAAGAAAGACCCTGTCCTCCGTAACAGACAAAGACGACAATAAATGAAGCAACATTGTCATGCCATGCATTGCAGGAATATCTGAAGAGCTCAGGAGGATTTTCAACCAGCACAATATACATTCACACTTTAACCCCCAAAATACACTAAGGCAGAAGCTTTTCCACCCCAAGGATAAAACACCCAGACACAAACTGAGCAATGTGGTGTATGCAGTACAATGAAGTGAGCCATGTGCACATCTGTACATTGCAGAAATAAAATAACAACTTCATAAACACATGGCACAACACAGGAGAACAAACCCAACAGGACAAGATTCAGCAATCCATCTTCATTTGAAAGATAAAGGCCACTCTTTCAAAGACAGTAAAGTCCACATTTTGGACAGAGAGGACCCCTGGTTTGAAAGAGGGGTCAAAGAAGCCATCTACATTAAAACTGAACAGCCCTCTCTCAGCAGAGGGGGAGGGATCCGACACCACCTATCTCCTGTTTACAACACAGTCCTTTCAGCAGTTCCAAGAAGGCTCCACACCCATTTGCACTATTCAGGTGACCCTGAGGGCACACATAAGCCTCCAAGTGGCCTCAATAACTCTCAGAAAGAGTACTAATGACCAGATGACTGCAAGGAATATAAATCCTTCCATTCCCCACCATTTAGTCAAAACTGAAGAAGTTTCTTGGATGAGAAGTGAAACATCTTCAAGGAAAAAATGAAGTCCAGTTGCCTTTTGAAGAAGGACTTTGGGACATCTTGGAATGTAATTAATCTACCCACGGAAACATGTATTCATTTGTGGCAGGAAGGCAGATTCTTGCAAAATTTTAGTGTACCTTTGCAAGGAGAACGCACTTACTTTGGGCAGCTGCATTAACTGTAGGAATGCAGACTGTGGAGCTCAACTTTGGCTTTGGGTTTCTTGCCTCATTTGCTCTCTGCTGGGAAGCTGCCGCAAGAGGTGGAGGTGACCCATGGGATGGAAGAGGCGGTGTCCTTCCCTGCATCAGGCAGCGGGCTCCAGGAGGGGAACTGGCCTCCGAGGAACCAGACAGAAGATGACCTCGATGGAGGGGCTGTTGCTTCTGTGCTTGGCTGCTGGCCTTCCATCCCAAGATCAACTGGAAGGGAGAGAGAGAGAAGGGAGGGAGGGAGGGACTCGGAATTTCCTTTTGTGGCCAAAGGAGCCAAGGCAACATGACAGGGAGGACTAAAACTTGCACTGGAAATTTGAAAGCGGGAGGAGAAGGGGAAGGGGAAAAATTCCTTTTAAGCAGAATCCAGCCAGTGAGGAAAACACTAACTATGGATGGCTTCCCAGCCTGATTCACCCAAAAGCTTCCTTTTAGTCCTTTGAAAAACTTCCCAGCCCCCTCTTTTCGTGCACTCTGTGAATGACAGGCAGGGTCAGAGCTATATTCCCCCCCACACACACACACACCTCTCACCTGGTCTTTATGGAGGTTTTTAAGAGACTGGACAGCCATTTGTCCAGAATGACATAATTTCTCCTGCTTCAGCAGGGGGTTGGACTAGAAGACCTCCAAGATCCCCTCCAACTCTTCTGTTATGGACCATCCCTGTTTGCCTGTGACACTGCATGGACAGACTTCTGTTCTGATGTGGCCACAGCAATGGCATCGTTTCCATCAGCAATAGAGCAAATTCAAACTATGCTGGGTAAAAGAGCTTCTTGGCACGTACACAGGGAATTTTGTAGTGACGTGTATAATTGTCTACATTTAACTGACTCGCCCAAATTTCAGGCAGAAGGAGCTCTTTCTCATTAAGACTAATGGCACCATTTGTATGTAGAACAGAGAACATAAAATCATAGGCTGGAAGGGACGTCAGAGGTCTTCTAGCCCAAACCCCTGCTCGAGGCAGGATACCTTATACCAGGGGTAGGCAACCCCGGCTCTTTTGTGACTCATTGAAGTCCATGAGTCATAAAGGAGCCGAGGTTGCCTACCCGTGCCTTATACCATCACAGTCAAACGGATGTCCAGTCTATTTTTGAAAACCTCCAGTGCAGAGCACTGGGGGCAAGATGTTCCATTGATTCATTGTTCTCACTGTCAGAAAATTTCTCCTTATCTCTTTAACAAGCTTCCAGGCATTACTATTTGTCCTGAAGGCTTCTGCGTCAACCTCCTCTTCTCTCTGACAGCCCCTCACACTGCTGGAAGACAGTTATCATGTCCTCCCTAGTCCTCATCTTCAAAAGGCCTCTTGCTCCTTATATAGAAGCCTTTGTAGGTTTATTTATAAGAAACTTTGTTTTTACTTTGGCATTTGTTGAAAGTTTACTTTGAGCCTTCCAGACTGTCCTTGCAAACTCAGACTATTGTTTGCTGGAATTCTGCTCTATTTACAAGCCTCTCTTTCCATTTATTGTCATTTTTATAATAGCAATAACAACAATAATAGAGTTGGAAGGGACCTTTGAGGTCTTCTAGTCCAACTCCCTGCTCAGGCAGGAAACCTTATACCATTTCAGACAAATGCCTGTCCAGTCTCTTCTTAAAAACTTCCAGTGTTGGAGCATTCACAGCTCATGCAGGCAGGTTGTTCCAAATTTCTCCTTAGTTCTAGGTTACTTCTCTCCTTGATTAGTTTCCATCTGTTGCCTCTTGTCCTACCTTTGGGCGTTTTGGAGAATAGCTTGACTCCCTCTTCTTTGGGGCAACCCCTGAGATACTGGAAGACTGTTATCATGTCCCCCCTCGTCCTTCTCTTCATTAAACTGGACAGACCCAATTCCAGCAACCGTTCCCTATATGTTTTAGCCTCCAGCCCCCTAATCATCTTTGTTGCTCTTCTCTGTACCCTTTCTAGAGTCTCGACATCTTTTTTACATCGTGGTGACCAAAACTGGATGCAGTATTCCAGGTGTGGCCTTACCAAGGCATTGTAAAGTGGTATTAGTACTTCACGCGATCTTGATTCTCTCCCTCTGTTAATGCAGCTGCAGCACACGGCTGGCTCATATTGAAGTGATTGTCCACTAGGACTCCGAGATCCCTCTCACAGTTACTACTGTCAAGCAAGGTACCACCTATACTATACCTGTGCATTTGATTTTTCCTGCCTAAATGCAGAACCTTACTTTTTTCACCATTGAATTTCATTCAGTTGGACAAGTCTGTCAAGATCCTTCTGTATCTTAAGCCTATCCTCAGCTGGCGAGAGAGCAACCAAGCTGCTCACAATTTCTTTCTCTGCAATATTTTATTTGGGCCTTTGTTACCTCATTTTTGGTTTCCTAAGCATCCTGAACTGTTTTCCCCTTCAGGATTTCCATCCGTGGACTCCTTTCTAGTCTCTTTCTTAGTTTGTTGAAGTCAGCTCTTAAACTCTAGAAAAGCAGCCCGACTTTGTTCAGTCATGCTTGCCTGCATTAAGGTAAACCTGAGTGCGTCATAGTCACTCTCTCCCAAGGTTCCTACACCTTCGGGACACGCCTCTTCCTTCAGCTCTCTGGGCCATGAAGGATCTCCCAAGAGCGGAGCTGAAGGCCCCCTCAGGGTCCCTCTGGGCCAGGGGCAGCGGGGTTACCTCATAAACCCGATTGCGATACTCAGCCACCGAGAGCTGCACGTCGTCAGCAAGAGGAAGGGTCACACTGCGGTCGAGAGCGGGCTCTTTGGCAGCACAGTGGAACCTACCGAGAGAAGGCCGGGTGAGCACAAGGCCGTCCGAGGGAGGCTGGGACACGGCTTTGCCCGTCTGAGAGACCAGACGGCCGTAGCGAAGCCCCAGGGGGCTCTCACCTTTGCACGTAAGGGTGCTCCAGGGCCTCCTCTGCCGTCAGCCGCTTCTCGGGGTTGAAGACCAAGAGCCGCTTCAGAAGGTCCAGGGCCTGGGGAGGGGTGGAGGCAGGCAAGAGCTCCTCCAGAGTCAGCTGGGGCCTGCAGCCAGGACAGGAAGCACACTGCAGTTCCACTCCACAGAGAGCTCCCAGCCCGCCTTTCACCCCGAGGTGACAGAGGTGCCTCCTCGGGAACTGCGATCCGTTCAGCAAAAGAAAACACTTACTGGGAGCTGACACGGTTGATAACGGAGACTCGGTAGTCAGAACGGAAGGCCTCCACATCTGAAAAGCAAAGGAACGGATCAGAAGATCCCCTCAGGGTCTCAGGGACCACCGAGGAGAGCCTTTCTGTATTTTCCAGCAGGGCCTGGCGTCTGAGAGGGCAGTTTGGGGCTTCAGCGGCACCTAAATCCAGGAAGTACAAATAAATTTCCCTGCAGACTTCTTTTGTCTTCTCGTCCTCCAGTGGGTACCTTGAACAGACGGGCAGTTCGCCTTCTCTTCTGACCTGAAAGCCCCGGAGTCCTTGGGGTTACCAAGGCCCTAGAGGTCAACTCCCTGGCGAGAGGCCGGGCACAGCTGGGGACTTAAGAGGGAGGGCTTACCAGAGAGGGACAGGGCGTCTCAGGAAGGGGCGCAAACTAATCGGATTCTTCAGGGGGTGGCTGGTCCCCCCTCCTTTCCTCTCCCACCTGCTCCTCCAGGGCTGCTGAAGGAGACCGGCCACACTGCTCTCGGCCTCCCTGACCCTTTCCTGCGCTCCCCTGTCTGCGGGACGACACACACCGAGCTGCAAACTAGTCCCGCTGGCCGGGTGGGCTGGGCAGGAGAGAGCTGAAACCTAGAAAACCAAGCCGAATAAGCTACGATTCAACTGAAGTGTGGGGGAACCCAGGGGATGACCCAGGGGTCATTTTTAGGCGGCCCCTCTTCACTTCCACTTTTGGGTTTGGACTGTGCTCAGGTGAGCCCCCTGCACCCCTCCCCATCCAAGCCACCTGGGCTAGATTCTTTCAGATCCGGGTCGTCTCATGCCCTCCAGACCCAGAAAGGTGGCTTATTTTGCACTTGGGGACGCAGACACAGAAGCCTTTTCAAAACGAGGCTGGTGCACACTGTCCCTGTGGTTGGGGGCAGAAAGGGGACACTAGGTGGTGCTCTAGTCTGGTGGTTTGGCCAATGGGTGGCGATTTGTTTAGTGGACGTCTCCCCTCCTGCTACGCTAAACCCAGGGGGTAACAGGAAGTTTGGGTTGCTGATCTCCACGGACGCTCTCAGCTCCCTCGACGTCTCCACAAATTCCAGCCTTAGCAGGGGCCTGAACTAGGTGTCACCTGTGTTCCTTTCCAATGCTGTGGTTCCCTTCCACGCTGAGACTAGGATCAGCTCCCAAACCATCCAGAAGGCCGACACCTACGACAGCCAGAAAGGGGAGGGGCAAGGTGCCTCTGTGGGCCATCCCAGGGAGACTCTGCCTCCTTTCCAAAGCTTGGCTGAGGATGAAGGTAGACATCTTGTAAGGGGGGACTGGAGCCCAGGGCCAAGCTGCTCAAGAGTCTGTCGGGGTGGGTGGGATGGGGGGTTATGGGAAGCTCTTCAGAAGCGCCAGCTTCAATAAATCAATCCCACATCCCAGGACTCCCCTCTCTGCTTGCAAAACTCTCAGAAGCTCCCTGCCTGCCTGTGCGCCAGTTGGGCTCAGCAGGAGGAACAGCAGAAAATCTTTGGCATCCACAAGGCGCCTCAGAGCAGAAACGGGTGAGATTCTGGTGGGGGGGAGCCTTCGGTTTCCCTTCGGCAAAGGAGGAGGGAACAAAGGGATGGCGATGCAACAACGCACCAGAAGGGAGCTGTGAATGGCTCCACCTGCCTGTCCCCTCAGATCTAGGGAGGGAGAGCCAGAGAGAGAGGGAGAGCCAGAGAGAGAGAGAGAGAGAGAGAGAGAGAGAGAGAGAGAGAGAGAGAGACCTTCTTACCTTCTGCGCTGGGGGGAGGAATAACATGCAGGATCTGCTCTATCTGGTTGACGGTTGACGTTCCTGGGAACAGGGGCTTCCCCAGCAGCATCTCCCCCAAGATGCAGCCGATGCTCCACATGTCCACCCCCTTGGTGTAACTGCAGGGAAAGAAGAAAAGGCATCTGGGATCAAAAGTCCCGTTCCTCCTCCTCCCCCCCGGTGTGGAAAGCGCAAAGGCCACGTGCACCTGGTGCCGAGCATGGGACGAGGGGCCGGTTTTCCCCTGAAAAAGTAGCAGAAGAGTTCACCTAATCTGATTAACCTGGGGAAACGGCTTCGGCTGTTGGAAACGGCTCTGGTTTGGGCACCGCAATCAAGCTCCAATGCCAGCCATGCCATTCATTTAGGGCACAAAGAAATGTTTTGGCACTCACAATGTGACTGTTATATAAGGAATACAGAGGCTGAATGTGGCCAAGGCCCATGTAGTCCAAAAAATTGCATCACACGGTGGCTGTGGAGAAAACGGGGGTCTTTTGGTCACAAGCGGCATAATTTCTCTACGCTGATTTTGAGGATACGCTTTAGTATATTGCTGCCATCATTCCAAAATTATACAGTTACCTGATTTGCTTCCCCGTTCCCAAAATGTTCCTTGCCACTCAGTTTGGCTGGAGGCTTATGCAGCTCCCATAGTCTCTCCTGTATACCAATTTGGAAGAAGAGAAGAGGGGCTCCTGCCTGCGAGCCATCCGTTCAATTGAGGTGTGGCTGCACAGCTCCCCTCCGTTTCCTTTCACCCTCTCCGCCAGCCCTGCCTGCCTCTCTCGCTCTCCCCCTGGCGCTTCCGGGGGTGGCCGTGTCTTCGAAGGGAATGGCCAGCCAACCTGTAAGGCGCTTTGGCAGAAGGGAAGCGATTTCTTCCATTTCTTCCTAGTAGCCACCGGGAGAACCATTTCTGTAAATTGCACAGAGAGCTTTTGCTATTAGACAATTTAAAATTTTTAATAAACATGTACGCAAAAGTCTGGCCTCCAATTTCAACTATAGCTGCCCAGCAGTTATTGCTGTGATCAGGGAGTAGTAAACTAACACACAGTGAGAGGTCCTGTAGCCCAACCCCCTGCCGAAGGCCGGAGTCCTCAGACTATTCCAGTCAGGTGGCTGCCAACCCTTGCTTGAAAACCTCCCGCAACGGAGCTGCCTTCGTTCCAAGAGGCAGCCTGCCCCACTGCTGAAGGGCCCTTTGGGTCAGGAACCCCCCCCCACCTTTACCTGTAACGCTTCCACCTGCTCTTCCTTCTCCTGCCCTCCACACCTCTTCCCTGCCGCAGTCCTTGAAAGAATGCTGCCGTCTCTCCTCACCCCAGCCCTTCTCTTCTTTGGGCCAGTAGCCTGTTCCCCTAACCTTCACCACAGATTTAGCCTCCAGGCCCCTCTTCTCCACCGTCTTTCTAGTTCTTCGGCCTCCTCCTTGCACTGGGCCAGTGTTCCAGGCCAGTCTCATTAGCGGAGCTGAGAGCAGAAATGCCATTTCCCAGGATCTCCACATTGCACCTCCCTCGATGCAGCCCAAGACCGCACCGAGTCCTTCAGCGGCAGCTTCGGCACCTCACAGGCCAAATGTTTAATCTGTGGCCTGCCAGAACGCCCAGGGCTCCTTCCAACAGACGCTACTGCCAAGCTAGGCAATGCCTGTCTTGTGCCGGCATGCCTGCTTTTCCAGTGTTCAAGGATATGAGCGCTCTATGTGAGCCTGTCCATTCTTTTTCTAAAACCCTTGAATTGATGCTCATCTCCACACCCAATGGCAGAAAAATTCCAGAATCCGCAACTTCCTTTTATCGGTCCTCATAGCCTTGCTTTTAATTTAAATGCTTGGCCCAGGTTCTAACATTATGAGAGGAGGAGAAAATCTTCTGTCTACATTTTCCTCATGCGGGGTAGTGTTATATACATTGTGGGATCCCAAATCAGCAAACTTTAGTGGACATGTCTTGAGTCACAGTTCGGGTGCACAATAGAGTCAGCCAGAAGCTGTCATAACAGCAGGTAAGTTGTACAAAACAAAGTGCTGGCAGCAAAGAGAATAGGGGGTGGGAAGCATAGGCTACACAAGAATTAGAAACCAGTAGCATTTGTTTAAACTGCTGCTGTGTACAATTCCCAGGCAAAGAAGCAAATTAGAAACAATTACTTATGATCAAGGATAAGGTGCTTTTAACTTACATCAATCATTGCCTGCTCCTAATAAGGAAATTAGGAAAATGGCATACGTGATAAAACGGTGCATTTGCATGTAACACCCTGTACCTACGGATCACTCATTTTGAAACATCTTCAGCTGTTGGCTGTATTACCTGCAAACAGGGTCAAGGGAGCGCTTTCCTGCAGTTCTGATATCACAGACAGGATGCCGACATCCAGAGATCTGACCCAAATCAATCACCCAGGGCTGCTGTCACTGCTGATCGCAGCCACTCCCAGCGTCTGACTCTGGCAGTTGATGGCTCATCGGGGCTTGCCAGAGAGGCCCTGACCCATCACATCCCAGGGCGTTGCAGGCCTTCCCTCTCGAGGCACTGAGTGCACGCACGGTAAGCGGTCGACTCTGCACCTGCACCGGGCAGCCCCTGCCTCAGCTCCTTTTGCGTGAGACCACCTCAGTGACGGGCTTCTGTGTGCCGAGAGAGCGAACCCCCAGCCCCGGCCCAAAGAGGAGCACCCCTCCTCCCCCCCATTGTCCGAGCTGGATATCTTGCTGAAACTATCCCAAAAGCGCTTTTCCAAAAGGCAATTGGAGTTTCTTGGGGTTTCTTTCCTTGAAAACATTTCACTTCTCCTCATGACCTGGATGACTGAGAATCTCCACGGACAGTTGCTGAGACTGATCGAAGGCCGTCTCAGTGGGCAGCGGATTGACAGGCAAGGCCCACAAGATCATTCAGGCACGGCAGAGATAAGGATTCCCCACATGCAACAGGTGTGAATGCCACCTTTTAAGGCACCACCTGCAGGTGACAGTGGGAGGAGCTTTGACGCTTCTGTCCCAGGGACATTTTGAGAAAGGCAGATTGGTCCATTTGGAAAGCAAACTAGAGAAGGGCAAGGGAGAAATGGAGCGGGGGGGGGGGGGAGGAAATCCACAACAAGCAAGGATTGTGCAACTGAGAGCAAGAGAGCCCACCCAAGGCTGCGCTACCCTTTCCCTCCCTCCTCCTCCCCGGCCTCCTGCCAAGCCAGGAGCAGATGCCAAGCGTGGCTGCCAGCCACAGACAGACGTTCACCCGGTTCTGTGTTGTTCTAGAGCCAGCTGTGCTTTGGGTCACAGAAATGGGTCCGCTGCTATGTGTGATTTCTCTTGCTTTCATTCACTACCTCCTGGATTTGGGGGGGGGCATGTGTTCCTCTCAGAAAGATTGCTGTTTTAAGCTTTCCCACTGATAAAGATCGGTGGCAATTTGTGTGTGGGGGGAGGGGGTGGAGCGTGAGGGAAAGAATGTAGGGGATGAAGAAGGGGGAGAAGACAGGCGTATCAAAACCAGAAAATAAGACTTCTGCCACGGCTGGTCTTGCTTAAGAGTGGGAAGCTACTGCATAGCAAAAAGGAAGGGGTGGGGGCGGAGGGGGGGGCAAACTATCTGCTGCCCCGCTGAAGGAAAAAAGAAAGAGGGCATGTGCGCATGGACACGGCCTGGGTCACAAAAAGGAAAACTTGACCCAGGAAAGTTAGTTTCCTGGGAAATGAACCCGTAATAAAGGGGAAGGGGAAACAATGGCACTCAGATCCTGACCCTCGCCAGGCCTCACCCTTTACAAAGCAACCCAAGAAACTCTTGTCACTTTACAGCTTGTATCTTTGCAACTACAGGAGAAGGGGGGAAAAAGTTTTTAAAAGGGAGTGCAACCATTAAGAGTGGCCAAAGGTGTTTTGCCAATCCTCATTTGAATTTATTGGCTCCTGAGTTATCCTTTAATTATGGAAAAACTGAAAAAATAAAAGACCCTCCAGCAGCTACAAGCCCAGAAGGGGCAGAAGCTCTGACGGGAAAGCCTGCTTCCAGCCCAAGCACCGGAGAAGGTCTCCATTTTTAAAAAGCTTTTTCAGATGCGACAGGTGGATCCACAAGTTCCTCTCTAACCAGATATTTTGAACCAAGGAAGCAACCAGGCTGTTCCTGGTTCAAAATGGGGAGGATTGCTATGCGGTTTGCTTCTCTAATGTCTAACCCTAACCCTCAAATTGCCTCAGGGTTTGTACAAATTTCAAACTATGGTCAGTCCAGGAAGCCGCAATCTCTGATTACAGGGAACAGTTCCTTTCTGTCATAATCTAACAAGCATCTGGTTACGAAACCCAAACTACAACTTCATTCTGCGGCTCTAGCTTGCTTAGTCCCCCTTAAGCTCTCAAAAAGGTTTGGGACTTTGGGTGGGAAGGAAAAGTAAAGCCGGAGAAAACCACCCTCCCTCCTCCTCCGGTTCACGTGGGGTCCACTCCTTACCATTTTGACGCAAGCAGGATCTCAGGGGCTCGGTACCAGCGAGTAGCAACATACTCCGTAAGTGCAGGGTTGCCTTCATCTTTTTCGATTTGGCCCAGGGAACGAGCCAGTCCAAAGTCACACAACTTCACAAAGCAGTCTCTGTCCAGCAAGATGTTGGAAGGCTGGAAGCGAAGGGTGATGAAAAGAGGAACGGTGAGGGAGGGACTCGCACACCCATCAAATCACTCAACCCACCGGCATCCGGCTATGCCCGATTCTACTAAAAGCAGATAAAAAAGGGAAGCGCTCTTCTCTTGGAATAGCGGTGATCAGAGATGGGAGCTTCTCCTCCAGAACACTTTCCAGTTAATAAAAGAAATGTATTTTAAGGCCTCAATGCAGGGTGGAGAACATGCCTAGCCCTTTCCCCTTAAAATAATAATTCCTTGTCCAGTGTGAGGCTTTAAAAATCTTCCTTTTATAAGGCCTGCTTATCACGCCAAGCGATGAGTGAATTTTCTAGAGACCGTGCATGCAAGATAATGGTGCTTATGTTAGAGGGGAGCATGTCTGCAATAGATAGCCCCACCTAATCTCCATTGCCGGTGCGCGCACACACACACACACACACACCCATACTCCCCTGGAGCCCATTACCCCAGGCCAAAGTTTTCCTTCCTTCTGGTATGAAGCTAGGGTTTAGCCATGAAATGGTTCATGGAACTCACCCCAAGACCTAGGGCTGGCTTTTGTTTTTTTCGTTCCATTCAACTGTGTCAGATTCTCGAGACTACCTGGACAAGTCCCTGCAATTTTCTTGAGAAGATTTTTCAGAAGTTGTTTGCCATTGCCTCCTTCCTAGGGCTGAGAGTGGATGGCCGGCCCACTCAGATGGCTTTTCTTGAGAAGATTTTTCAGAAGTTGTTTGCCACTGCCTCCTTCCTAGGGCTGAGAGTGGATGGCCGGCCCACTCAGATGGCTTTCATGCTAAAGGCAGGACTAGAACTCACAGAACCCCAGTTTCTAGCCTGATGCCTTCACCATGACACAGTCTGGCTGATTACGTTCTCTCAATTTAATTGACCTCATACTTAAACTATAAACTATACAATCCAGTGAAGGAAATGTAGAAATACAGTAAGTAAATGACGTGCCTGGAAGAAGGATGGTCACGGTTAGGATAATCCAGTCCCCGCTTTGTCCTCACTTAATTTCATTAATTTAAGACTTTTTTTTACCTAAATAGGAATCATTAAAGGAGGCTGTGGCACCTCCTCACCCCCAAAAGTCCCATTTCAGGGAAGGTGGCAGAGCGAGGGCACCTGGGCTTCCGCTTCAGAAGAGTCCGGAGGAAACAGATGATCAGAATCCAGATCAATCAGGTTTCAAGCCAGGATTTAGTATAGAAATGACGTTGGTCATGCTAGTTCACGGTCTGATGTCCCTCCTGGTGCTCTTTGCTCTCCCCAGGCCACCTGATGCCGGTGGCCGTGGCATCCTTCTGGGTCAGCTGTAGGGGCTGAGGCTAGGCTGCTCTGTGGCATTTCTTCCCATTTCTCCCCAGCTACCTTCGCTCGGCGGTGTGGCCAGGTGGTGAGTGATCAGGCCCCGGGTCATTTGCTCAGGCTTTGATGCTGCCTCCCCTTCCCCTCAACACACACACAAAGCCTTTGGGTGAAATCTTTGGAAAGGCTCGGATGAGAAGTGAAACTGTGTGGCTGCCCAAGGGATGTGGCCAAAATCCTAACCAAGTGCCCGGAAGCTATGCAGGGCTGGATGGAGAGGAATAGGGTTCATCATGCCAGGTGGCCGTGTCTACTACTAAGGCTACCAAGGTCTGGAAGTATTTCACTATCAACTGCCAGTGGGGCTGCACTTCCCCATTCAAGAATTGCAATTAAACTTAAGCACTCTCAGCTACTCCTCAAAGAACGGGTAGAAGCTGCGCCTAAAATGGCCTCAACACAAGCACATCTGTGCCATCGATTGTGGCCTTTTCTGGCCCAGCAGGCCTTCAGGCAGCCACTTCTGCCCTGGTCACCTCACGATTAAGTGGGGCTGCTCATTCGGAAGCCTCAGCCTATTGGTGGTCCAGAGCACAGAAACGCAGGCGGTGGTGGGATGGCTGCCTTACGTGTGCATGACTCCCATTATTCTGGATACCAGATGGTTTCCAACAGAATTACAGTTTCTGTTCCTTGTGCATAAGACCCTTCCTGGCAGAATACCTGACTGTCTGCGGGACTGTTTATCTCCATTTGCCTCTGTCTGTCTGTCAGTCAGCACAATCAGGCAACCAGGGCAGATACACTCTGGGTCCCACTGATTAAATACAAAAAGCATCATCTTGAGGTATCCAGGAAGCCCACTTACAATTGCCCCCTGGAAGCGTATCTCCCAGATTACTACGACCTCTACATTATGACTTTTAGGAAATTATTAAAGGCCTGGTTGTCCTCTAGGGCCTTGGGGACAGTGTGGTTGTGGATCTCCTTTAGTTATGGCTGTTTATGGCTGATGTTCTGTTCATCTGGTCACCCGTGTCTTGTTTTTTAAGTCCTTTGTCTTTTTATTTGTAAGTGCCTAGTCATCAAGGAACTAGAGTCAGGGCCTAAAATTTGATAAATAAAATAAATACCTTTTGGTCCCTGTGAATAACATTTCCTGAGTGGATAAATTTGGTGGCTTTCAAGAGCTGGTACAGGATGTAGCACTTATGAATGTCTTTCAGTAAATTTCCCTTCTTGATCACTGCATGCAAGTCTGTCTCTGAAAAACGAAAGCAGCAATGAATGTGTAGCCCTTGTTCCGAGGGTGGCTGCAGACCAAAACACATCACTGGCATTGTTTGAACAGAATATATCACAAACACTGTGGGATGTGACATTGGGCTTTAATTTTCAGGATTCCCTATTGGCAGAGCATAATCTCCCATTATAAACCCTAACCCGCTAAAAGATTTTTCTATATGCTTCCGTTATTAACACATTTTCATTACTCTGAAATAACTCTGTAAACTGCTGAACAATTAAAACCATCCTAAGACCCTTGTGTTGCAAGTCACCTCCACAGGTTTATCTTCCATTCAAGCTTTTATTTGAAATGGCATTTACAAATTTGCTTTTATTTATTTGCTGCCTTTGAGGCAGTATTAATTCCTGGCAACTGACTAGTTCCTAGAATTTTACTCATTTATTACAATTATTTTATATCCCACCTTTCAGGAAAACAAGCCTTCCAAAGTGTTTACAGCAATGTAAATAACTGTAAATGAAAATGGAGTCTAACTCAGGCACGTATTATCGTATCTGGTGGACATGTGGTAAAGCAAAGGCTTATTGGAAAAAAAATACATACCTGGTTAGAAAAAATGTTGGGAGAACATGTAGAATTTAATCCTGAACTTTTTCTATTTGGTATGATACCAGAAAAGATTAATAAACAAAGTTTATATTTGGTTCTACACATTACAACAGCAGCAAGAATAGCCTTCGTGCAATACTGGAAAAATGAAGGAGTACCACCAGAAGAAGAAGTAATTAAAAAAATATTGGAATGCACAGAGATGGACAGATTAACTATGAGACTGAAAGATGAAGAAGAAACAGAACACTACCAAACCTGGGAGTCATTCTACAAATGGCTAGAGGAGAGAACTAAAGATTAGGATTTGACTATGTATTAGCGCTTTTGAACCCAGACTGCACACTGGTTGAAAAACTAACACATGTAAGAAAAAAAACCTAATAAAATCTTTATTTAAAAAAAGGGAAAAAAGAAAATGCAATCAATAGTTAAAAACAAGCAAACTTCTAGGATTTGAATCCAGCTGGACAGGCTTCTGTGGTGTTGGCTGGCTGCCTGCCTCCCTCCCTCCCTCCCTCCCTCTCTCATGGGAAGCTGGGAAGAGCTCACCCATGGATTCGAAAACCAGGTAAATGTCCTTGTCATTCTGAGCCCGGATGACGTTCAGGAGCTGAATGATGTTTGGATGCCCTCCAAATTCCTGCAAGACAAAAGACCAAGCCAGCCCTGGCCTATGCTGGAGCCTGCCCTTCTGAGCTGGGTTCTCTAGGGCAGGCTCCAGGTAGCGTTGGTTGGGGGGGGGAGATCACTCCCTGTGCACCCGCTGTGTAGGGCGCCACAGGATTCCACTTTCTTCCTCCTTTTCAACACCTACCTGAACCTGGGTGGGGTCACCTCCCAGTTTAGGGCTATACTTTTAATTTTATCTTTTGGCTCCAGGCTGGCCAAGGCAGACCACCAAGTTTCTGCCCCAATTGAGCTGATATGCAATCTAGGGGTGGGGTGTCTTCCTGGATTCAGAGTTCCTGCTTGAAGAGCAGGTGTCAGTTGTGACCAGGAAGGCCTTCGCACAACTTGTTTCATGCACCGGTTCAGAGAGTCACTCGTGCCCTAGTCGCCTTGCATACTGCAGCACCCTCTACATCGGGCTGCCCTTGAAGATCAGAAACTTCAACTGGTCCAAAATGTGGTGGCATAAGCAGTAATGTCTCAACGTGCCCATGTAACACTTCCGCTTCGAGAGATATACTGTGGGTTTGCTTCCGGAGGCAACTCAATGTGGCACAGGGCCTGGCTACTTGGGGGAACCACCTGTCCCGAATCCATCCTGGGGGTTTCTTTAGTTAAAGAGTGCCCAATATCAGAGCCCTGGAAGCGCCTTTTGTCCGCTTCTCTGGAAGGAGGTTCCTCCGAGAATCAGTTGCCCCGCCCCACCGCCCACGCCGCGGTGCAAAATTTTCCCAGGCCCTCAGCAAGGGACCCCCACCCCCACTTCACGGCATTTGCCCTTAATTGTCTTTATCTTTTATCGATTTTATTGTAATTTCGTTTGTTGTGAGTGGCCCAATTTCACTGAAATTCAGGCAGCGTAAAAGTTTAATAAATTATTAAGATTGCAAGCTGGAACGAATAGGAAGCTTGTGGTTTTTGCAGAACGGAAATAAAAACCCTTAACCGGCGCCTTTCAATAGTGACCAGCCAAGGGAGCCCTTCTAAGAAAAAACGTTTTTTATAAAAAGTCATTTTTATATACGCTGTCCTCTGAGAGCCAACTGTTTACATAACCTGTTATTTGTTACAAAACTGTTGAAATCCATACAGAAATAAATAAAAAAAGGGCTGGCCTAAACACCCATTTAAGGAGTTTGCCCAGGAACTTGCAGGACTCGCTGGCCCTCGTCTTCTTCCACCGTTTCAAACCTTTCAAGGGAAAAAAACAGCTTCCCGGGGCAATTTAGAAGGGGGCGGAGGGGAGCAAAGAGGGAGGGGAAGCTGAAGGCCGCCCTCCCCCTCCCCCCCCCGGAGCCGCTCCCCACTGACCAAGCAGGCCGACCCCTGAACCGCCGGCCGGGAGGGGGAGGGGGAGGGGAGACCCCCGCCCCTCCCTCCCCCCGCGGGGGCCTCACCTGGAGGAAGGCGATCTCGCGGAAGGTCCTCTGCAAGGCAAGAGCGGAGGCGAGGCTCGCGCGTGGGCGGAGGGGGGCTCGGCGGGAGGCCCGCCCCCCCGCCCCCCCCGGAGGTGGGCCCTCACCTGAGCGTCGGTCCGGTTGCGGAAGGCGTCGAAGATCTTCTTGACGGCCACGCTGGCGCCCGTCCGGCGCTCCGTCGCCTTCCACACGATCCCGTAGGCCTGCGCGGGAGGGGGGGTGAGCAGGGGGGGCCGAGCAGAGGAGGGGGCCCCCCGCCCCCTCCCCTCCCCGCGCTGACCCCCTTGCCCAGCCGCCGCTTGATCTCGTAGCGCCGCGCCACCGCCTCCTCCACCTCGGCCGGCGCCGCCGCGCTCATCCTCCGGCCCGGCAGATGCGCCGCCTCCGCCGCCGCCGCCCCCCTCCCGCTGCTCGACGCGGTTGCCCCGGCGACGCCCACGCGCGCCCGCCCCGCCCCCAGCGGAAGCCGCCCCGCGAGCCCCCGCCCCTTCCGCCTCTCCGATCCCGCCCGCCGGTTGGCCCGGAGGAGGCGCCGGGGCGGGAGAGCCGGAGGGGGGCCTGGCGGGGCTTCTCCTCCCGCTTCCCCGGTGGCGGCGGCGGCGGCCGGGCGCGTTTCCTTTCGGGCCGGACCCTGCCCCCCCCGCCCCCCCATGGGCCCAAGGGGCGCTGAGCCCCCGCGCTGACTTCGGGGTCCCGGAGGAGGAGGAGGAGAAGCGAGGCGCGTGCGACCTCTTTGCCCTTTCCCTCCGTCCTTTTCTGGCCTCGCCTTTGCCTTCCGAAGGCGCCTCCCGCCTGCCTTGCCTCCCGCTCACGGAGCCCCCCCCCCCACCCCGCTTTAGTAACAGGGCGACTCTCCGGGGGGGGGGCAGAAGCCCCCTTCGCCTGGTGCGGGGAGCCGAGGGAAGTGGGATTGGGAGGAGATGCTTTGCTTCCGCAACACGCAAGGCAGGTCCGGCCGTTTTTTCAGCTGGAGAAATGTCGCCCTCCTAGGCCAAGCCCAAAGTCCCAAATCAGCCAGCAATGGACACGCAGACGCCGAAGAGACAGTCGACCAGCCCAAAAAGGAAGCCAGGACCTCCCTCTCCACCAGCAAGCAGCACCCAGATCAGCATAGATTAACTCCAAGGTCAAAAATCAGCCGTCAAGTAAACCGTACCCCAGTCAAGAAACTTCCAAAGGAACCGACAGCAATCGAAGGATCTAAGACCCCAACGACGACAACACTTGACGGGCGAGACACCGGAATATAAACGAGACAGCAAACCCCACTCCTTCCTAGCACTGATGATGTTACCTAGTTAAGGTCGTGAAATGTCTGCAAGAAAACAAGCTGGCTCAGAGGGCGCCAAAGGCCCCTCAAGTGGAATTCAGACACTTTATTTCTTCACAGGAGCAAAGTGGACCCCCCAAGCCGACAGTTTCGTTAAACTCCAACTTAAAAGGAGAAAGGGACACGCCAAACAGTGCATTGAAGTTTTTATACTTCCTCGTGAAGAAGCTCAAGGTTCAATTACAGATAATCCCCAAGTTACGTCAGGTCACTTAGCGAACGTTCAAAGTTGCTACATTAACACCCCCCACCCCAAGTCCTTCCCTCTGTAGACCCCTTTGCCATCTTTGCAAAGAGCTAAGTATCACATTACCTCTTATCTGATCTTAGTTATTACCTTGCTGAATCTGAATAATAATAATAATACAATGATGATGAATTTTATGAAGCGACTTAAATCATAGTTTTACCTGAGCCCCTTCTAGGAGCCAATATTAAAGTACCTGGTCTTTGCGGAGCAGGCCTTCCCTGGACCAAGATTAAAACACCATGCCTTCAGATCCTACAGGTGGGGACAAAAAAGCCACTCTGTCTTTTAAAGAGGCACTGGTGTGCTCCATCCTCAAGAAGCCACTGCTGGACCCCATGGTTCTGGAAAACTTCCATGCAGTCACTCACCTTTCTTTTTAGGGATGGTGGCAACGTTGCAACTCCAGAGGATCCTGGAGGAAATGGATTATCTGGACCGTTTTCCATCAGGTTTCATTGCCGAGTATGGGGCAGAAACAGCATTGGTTCCTCTCATGGATGACCTCTGGTGGGAGTGGGATGGAGGTGGTGCACCATCCCTACCAGCTACTGGTTATCCCTTAGAAGTATCAGACTGTAAAACATTTTTGTATTTTAGTGATCTCTTACACGTATGTGAGAAGCTTGACTGGCCATCAAGTCCCCTCACACCAAGGAACCTCAGGTATTTTTGTCTTCTTGACGAGGAAGAGTTAGGAAATCCAGAGGGAAAAGCCCGATTCTTCCTGGCATGAGTGACTAATGCTAAGGAGAGAAAAATAACTTGTGACAAATTGTGTCTTGCTGGCATGATGCATGAGTGGGGATCAGAGAAAAGGGTGGCAACCACAGTTCTTAAACGAGAACGTGAGCCAGAGGCCACTTCCCCAGCCCGCAGCTCCTTCTCTGAGACTTCGTGCCAGAGGCTCGAGTGCATTTTTTCTCTGAGGTGGCTGGATCTGATGCCTGATTGCCCTCAAGGGCAGGAATGGTTTTGTGGCCCATCTTTCCAGAGGCAAATTAGATTCCCCCAAGCCCCCAGATGTAGAGGCTGTATGTGTGTGAATGTGCGGATGAGGCCTGGGGAGGTTAAGTGATGGACTTCCTGTGCTCACGTTCTCCAAGACTAACCCTAACCCACGCTGGCCTTCCATAGAAGGGAAAGACAATAGGCACATTCCCTACTTGCTCCAGGTTAGGCTTGGAAATGCCTCCTGGTTCTGCCCCACAGAGAAAATATGGTCATGGTCGAGTATCTCTGGGCACTGAGTGCTGGAATCGAAAATTGTGTTAAAGAGATATTGTGCTGAAATGTGGAATCAGTAATATTTACTTAGAATATGTATACTTATTTTAAGTATATATTACATATACTTAGAATATGCCCATTGGGGCACATATTCTAAACTGGCTTAAAGTTAGCCCACCCAACAGGTGGATTAGGGATGGCAAGGACGAGGGAGACGCGTCTTCGGTTCAACTGTTTATTTAACACAGCCCGGGGCGAAAACAGAGCGGTACAACAAGCCTTTTATAGGCAGCTGTCAAACGGGACAGCGAATCGGGGCGGGTGTTTTCCCGCCGAAGGACCTTGTGCCAATAGTCAGCTGGCAGCTTTGACATTTCCCCAGTGATAGCGCAAGCGCGTTGGCTGGGGAAATCCTGCCAGCTGGCTGTTCCAACCAGCCGGTGTTTTGACAGCTAGCGTCTGTCAGAATTCGCGGCTCAGGCGCATGCGCCGTTTTGACAGTTTAGCGGCTGCCACCGTTTTGACAGCCCGCGGCTTCGTCGTTTGACAGCTCGCAGGCAGGGTGCATGCGCAGCCGTTTGACAGCTGTCAAACGGCCGCGTGGAGTGGATTTGACAGTCCGCGGAACGTGACTGCGCATGCGCGATTCTTTTGACAGCTGTCAGTGCAGCCGCGTGGAGCGGCCTGTGACAGCTGTCATTTATGGGGATATGCTGCACCCCTTTCCCCCCCCTTGGTTTGAACAACATAACCTAGAACTATATTCAACTGTTATTAGAACGCGTTGGCGAGCTGCCGGCCCACTCAAAGTCCGTCAGGTACGCTGGGGGTTTCTTAGGTCGTGTAGATCTGCGGAGTGGCGGTTCCTCGTCTGCCGCGGGAGTCTCCTCGGGGGTGTCGGATTGTAGATCAGTGGATGTTGGGATGTCCTCAGGGTGATTGGTGCTGGGCGGGTCAGGAATTTCCGAAGTTGGCTCCGGCGTGATATTGGCGGGTGCCCTGGGCCGAAGTTGGTCGGCGTGTCTTCGCAATGTGAGCCCTCCGCCGACGTTGATGGTGTAGGACAGGGGGCCAGTCTGATTGATGACTACCCCCAGGTCCATTTATCCCTTCCCCCATAACTGTGGGCCCAGACATTTTGTCCCTGAGTGAATGTCTTTGATGGCAGATTGTCGGGCTTTTCTGCTGCTGGTCTGTCTGGGTGCAGTCTATTGAGTTACTAGCCGGCGGCCCCATCTGAGTTCTGCGGGGGATTTCCCGGTGGTGGACACGGGTGTGGTGTGGTGGGCGAGGAGAAATCGGGCGAGTCGGAGGTGCCAGTTTCCGATGACGAGTCTGCGGAGGGAGTCTTTAGTGGTCTTCACCATGACCTCTGCGAGGCCATTACTCGACGGGTGGAAGGGGGCCGATGTCGCATGTCTAATACAGTTGTTCCTCGTGAAGATCTGAAAATCACAGGAGGTAAATTGAGGCCCGTTGTCAGTGATTATTACATCGGGAAGACCGTGGGTCGCGAAAACCCCCCTTAAGGCTTGGATGGTGGCGCTTGTTGTGGTGCTGGAAACCGGGAGAACCTCCAACCATTTGGAATAGCTGTCTACTATGATTAGGAAGGTTTGTCCTTGGAAGGGGCCAGCAAAATCGAGGTCGATCCGGGACCAGGGGTTTTTTGTGATTTCCCATTTGTGTATGGGAGCATGGGGAGGGGCTGGTCTGGTTTGCTGGCAGAGATAGCAGCCGGCTACGTGTTCTTCTATGTCCTTGTCTACTGAAGGCCACCAAACATAACTTCGTGCCAAGGCTTTCATTTTAGTGATGCCCGGATGGCCATCGTGAAAGGGTCTGGAGAACCTTGGTCCTGTGGCAGGGTGGAACTATCACCCTGCATCTCCCAGAGAATGCAGCCTAAATGGGTGGTGAGCTTGTGGCGTTTTGTGAAGTATGGCTGGATGGAGGGGTTAGGGCAGGAAGTTTGCCAGCCTGGTGAGGCCCAGGATAGTACCCTGCTAAGTGTGGGATCCCTGCTTGTAGCGTGGGCGATGTCCTTGGCTGTCACTGGGCATTCTGAGAGCTCTTGTATGGCCAGAATGCGGCCAGCTGGGTCTGGGTCTGGGTCTATGTTAGATGATTAGTGCCAGCCATTGGCAGTTCCCCAAAAGGGTCATCAGATGGAGGCAAAGAGGCTTCTTTGCTTCCACTGATGAGCCAAGGGTCTCGGACCCACAGCCCCATTGGTGAGAGTGTTTTATGGTCAGGGAGGGACCAAGACCCCCCATAAATACCTCTGCACGAGGGGCTGCTCTTTGTTCTAGTTTCTATTCTCCAGTTCTCCTCTCCTAGCTCTTAGTCCTTCTTTTAGTCATGTTATGCTAGCTTGTTTTATTTTATTTCTCTCTCACATGCAGGCATGAATGCTTTCATGCCAAGTATTTCTTTCTCTTTGATCTATCATGAATAAAGCTAATATGATTGCATCTCTGCGTGATGCCTTTGCTTGGAAGCACCTTTAACGATTCATTGTGAGAACACCTCACAAGTTGGTAGCCAGAGGATGGTTTAAAGGAAAGCTTCCAAGCTTGCAGATAGCAGTAAAACGCCTAGATTTGAAACTGAAATGGATGGCCGGAGATTCCAGATTGTAACCAGAAGTCATCAATCAAAGATGCCTACATCCAAGACTTCAGTCCCTGAAGCAACCTCAGCTGCAGATGAAAGCCTTCATCCCGTCAGAGGATCCAGCAGAGCGTCCAGGACCCCTTCACATGCCTCTCTACAACTGAACGCCACAGAGGAGAGCATACAAGGTTTGCAGACTGTCCAAGACTGCTCAGATGCTGCAGAGACGGACCTGGCTGAAACCAAATGCCGCGTGAGTAAGCTGACTGCACAGGAACGTGAAGAGCTGCTTAAAGAGATCTTTGCAATGCAGGAGAAAGGGGGGACAGCCCGGGAAACCCCGCAGGAATCCTCAGAAACCCTGGTGAGTCTAGAGACCACGAGGCCTCCAAATATGGCGCCCGCCACCCTTAGTGACCCCGGGACCCCAGGGCTTTTGGCGCGAACCCCCCCACCCAGCCGTGAGCTACAGCTTCCTGGGGCAAACGGAAACAAGATGGCTCCGCCCATGTGGTCTGGCACAGGAAACAAGATGGCGGCCCCCACTAAATCTAACAAAGACTTGATTCTTTTAAGTCTGGAAAGCCAGCAGTCCCTGGCATCCAGCCAAAATTGCCAGCAGTCCCTGGCATACAGCAGAAATAACATGCAATCCCTGGCTTCTGGCCAAGACAGCATGCAAAATCCTGAGTTCTCCCCACCACAAAGCCTAAAGTGCTATGATGACAATGATGTCTGTCCAGCCAAAACTGTTACAACGGCTCTCCAGACAGCCATGCAAGCCCTGGCCACTGCCTTAGAGGCCAGCAAGACAGCGGCCAAACAGACATCGGGGATGCCCACACCCCCCCCAAGGCCTCCCATCCTCTCCCCAGGGCCCAACTGCCAGGGGGAATCCAGCCTGCAGCCTCCCAACAATCAACCCCCGCGGCCTCCCACCTTCTCTTCAGGTCTTCAGGACCAGCAATGGGCTCCTCAGGGCAAAACAGGCAATGATGAAAATCCATGTGGCTTTAATTCTCGGGAGGATCCATTGAGGCAACTCCGAGCTTGCAAATCTGGGCTCCGCCCCCCCAATGCCTCATGGGAAGAAGGGAGAAACCCTGAACAACGCCCTCCCCCGGATCACATGGTTTCCGGGCACGCCCATCTGGAGTTACTAAATAATCAAGAAAGGATTCCCTCCTCGACCACTAGAGGGACCCCTTTCACTGAAGGATTCACTGAAGGAACCACCACTTTTCCGCTCCCGTTTACATCAATGGACGTCTCAGACTTTTTTTGAATATGGGTCTGAGTTTCTAGCCACAGATCTTCCTAGAGATTTTAAAAAACTGCAACTGGGGGAGAAAATTATAGCAGTTGGAGTAAAGATATACAGCTATATCTCTTAAAGAATGGGATTCTACAAATGGTTCGAAAACCACCCCCTCCCCCATGGGGACGTCAAGAAGAGCAGCTACACTTGCAGGCCTATTCTGCTCTACTCAGTTCTCTGGACAATAACTTGTTCCCCAGCATTCCAGACGGTCTCAGAGCTGCTCAGGTCTGGAAATTATTATACAATTTATTCAACAGCGATACCATTGGTTCCATCACCAGATATACAACTGAGCTTTATACAACCAAACTGAAGTTTGGTGCCAGCATGCCTGAACATCTTGCAAAATTAAAGGCACTCAGGGCAGAATTGATTTCCAGAGATTTTCCTGTGACTGATGTGAACATGCTCTCCATAATTTTTACTTCTTTAGACAGGAGTTGGAGAAATTTCATTGTTTCACTCGAAGCGGTCAAGAGGGAAGACTTAAATCTGTCCTACCTCACAGGGAGACTGATCGAAGAAGATAGAAGGAGACGGGATGCTGGAGAATACGCCAGAGTCACCACTCAGCAAGCCAGAAGGGGGCGCCACAACTCAGAGCAAATTAATACTCTACTTAAGTGTTTCACCTGTGGCTCTGAGGAGCACCTCAAGAAAGACTGCCCCCTTGACCTGGCAGAGATGGCGAAGATTTCGGCCTATTTGAAAGATCACTCGCAAGAACGTTATATTATGGAATGGAGAAAATGGATTGAGTTTATCCAGAACAAGTATAGGGTTAAGAAGTTTCATGTAACATTTGAATAAGTCTTCTTTCTTTTTTTCTTTTTCTACTTTAGTTTCTTTATATATATTTAATATTACTAAGGTTTGTCTTATCTTATATAAGCTAGAGAGTGATGGATTTTAGAGTTTATGGTTGTTAGTATATGGTTGTTTATGATTGTTTTTTTAATATATACCTTGTATTTAGCTCTGGGAAGTCGGGGGGGGAGGGGGGGAGGGGGGAGAGGTAGGGGGGGAGGGAGGAGGGAGGGGGAGGGGGGATTCTTAAAGAAAAATTGTATGTTAAAACTTTTCAATAAAAAAAAAAGACTGCCCCCATCAACTTCAAGCCCCTAAACGTGGTCCCAATCAAGTAAGGGGCAATCAGCAAGCCAGAAGGGGGCGTGGCAGGGGCAAGGGAAATTCACTGCATACTTGTTCCCTCACCCCCACAACAAAGGCTGATAGCTCCACCGACTTATGGTTACTGGACTCTGGAGCTGCTTCTCACATTACTAATATGAGTCAAGGTTTTAAAAGGTTAAAGAAAATTAACTCATCTGTCAAGGTTGCAAACGGTGATACTGCTTCAGTTGTTGGGGAAGGTTTTGTTTCTGTACCTGGACTTGGGAAAGTTGAAGGTGTCCTGCACGCCCCTTCCATAGCCAACAACCTTTTAAGCATTACCAAATTGTGTGACGATGACAAAGTGGAAGTCTTATTTCGCAAGGGGGGAGGTCATGTCACCCGGAACCAGAGGGTCATTGGAAATATTACCATAATAAATGGCTTACCATATTTTTCTCCCAAGCCACCACAGCCTGCCCCAAGGCTTTCCAAGGGCAGTGTGGGCAAGGAGCCTGAATCTCAGCAGGTACCTACAGCACCACTCAAGGCAACCAGAGCCAAGAGAGTGTCAATGGGGAAGCCAATGCACAATAAGTGCGTCCACCTCATGCACAGAAGGCTAGGACATGCAAGCTTCCCTGTAGTTAAAAAGATGGGAGAATTTGCTGAGGGAGTCCAGCTCAAGGACTGTGACGTGTTTCTGGACTGTGCCGTTTGCAAGAAAACAAAGAGGAAGGCTGCCCCTATACCAAAGGTGTCATCCCGTAAGACTCAAAACCCATACCAACTAGTACATGTTGATTTGGTTGGGCCTTTTACACCATCCCTAGGAAAGAAAAGGTATTTTCTCACTGCCGTTGATGATTTTTCATGTTACGGTCACGTGTATACTCTCGCAGAAAAATCTGAAGCCTTTGACGCCATAAAGTCGCTGTACAACTTCGTAGAGACCCAGTACAAGACCAAGATCGCACAATTGCAGAGCGATCGCGGGGCTGAGTTCATGTCTCAGAAGTTCCAGGACTGGGTAAGGCGTAAGGGCATCCGCCATTTTCTAACTGCACCGTTCACCCCGTCGCAAAATGGTGTAGCTGAGAAAAGGAATGGAATCCTGCAAACCATGATGCGTAGTCTGATTGCAGACGCGGGTGTCGCAGAATCATACTGGGGAGAGGCAATTCATTATGCCAATTACACCTTAAACCGCACCTGGAGCAGTGTTGTGAACCAGACCCCATATTTCCTGGTTCACGGTAGGAAACCAAATCTGGCACATTTGCGTGTGTTTGGTACCTATGAATGGGTACACATCCCCAAGCAGCTGCGGAAGAAGGGGAGATCTGTTTCTCAGAGACTAAGGTTCTTGGGCTATGCTCCTGGCTCCAAGGCCTATCGTTTCCTGGGAGAAGGGGGCAGGCCTGTGACTTCCCAATCTGCCTCTTTTGAAGAGGATTCCAATTGGACCCAGATCCATTCAAATGATCTGAGCCCATATGCCAACCGACCCAGCAAGGACACACCAACCGCGACATCACCAGAGGTGACCTCATATCCTGCCACCGACGAAAGTGAGGAACAAGATGAAGATACGTCCAGTCCCATGGAGGAAGACACGCCGTCTTCACCCCCAGCGACACCTCAGAGACCTGCGGAAGAAAAGAGCGGTGAGTGGCAGAAGGTAAGGAGGTCAAAGCGGTCCAACAAAGGGGTCCCGCCAAAGAGAATTGACATTGGCCACATCGCGTCTGTCAACAGCGTTGTGGTCACCCCAAAATCCTTCTCTGACATCCAGGAGCTGCCCATCGAAGAGCAAGAGAAATGGCAGCTCGCGATGGAGAAGGAAATGCAGAGCTTAAAACAACTTATGGTCTTCACCCCCCAGCAACCTCCAAAGGAGAGGAAAGTCATTGGCACAAGGTGGGTTTACAAGGCCAAACCACTTGCCAATGGTCTCTACCTGTATAAGGCCCGTTTGGTAGCCCAGGGCTTCGCTCAGCGTTATATGGAAGACTACTCGGAGACTTACTCTCCAACCGTCCGGGCAGAGAGCGTCAAGGCCGCCCTCGTGACTGCAGCCGCTCTGGGGGAGGAAGTCTTCCAATTCGACATCCAGACGGCTTACCTCCACGCCAACTTGGGCCGGCAGATCTACGTGAGGGCCCCACCTGGCTACCAGCAAGAAGGGGGAAATACATGGTTGCTCCACAAAGGGTTATATGGAATGAAGCAGTCAGGGAAATTATGGTATGACTGTCTTAGAAAGAGTTTAGAACAAGTTGGTTTCACCACATCTCATGCAGATCAATGTGTTTTCACACGCAATTCCAAGGGAACCACAGAACGGGTGTTAGTTTATGTGGACGACCTATTATATGTAGGGCCTAACAAGAAAGGGTGTGATGAATTTGCCAAGGCCCTGGAAGAAAAATTTACTCTGAAGTCTTTGGGGCGGGTTGACAAGTACTTGGGTGTGCATATTTTGGCCACTAAGGGGGGGGGGGTTCGCTCTATCTCAAAAAGAAAAGATAGAGGAATTACTGGCCAAATGCAAAATGACAGAATCTAATCCTACGCATAGCCCAATGCAAAGCGACTTTTACAACCACACCCATAAGGACGGTCCTGAGTTCACAGATAACACGCTTTACAGATCTGTGATTGGCTCCTTGCTATACATCAGCAATTGGAGCAGACCTGACATAGCTTTAGCTGTGAATCTATTGTCCAGGCACGTGGAACACCCAAAGGAATTCCACTGGACTGCTGTTAAAAGGGTGCTTAGATACCTAAAGGGCACAGCTGATGCTCTCCTTATGCTAGAACCAGAGAAGGGGAAGACGGCCCAGCTCTCCGCTTACTCAGACGCAGACTGGGCTGGCGACACCAAAACTAGATGGAGCACTTCTGGTTTCCTCATATTGCTAAATGGCTGCCCAGTACATTGGCATGTTAGGCAGCAAAAATTTATTTCTTGCTCCACGGCCGAGGCTGAATATGCCAGCCTGTCAGACACGGCCAATGATTTGACTTGGTTCAATGAGCTGATAACAAACATCTGGGCATCTCCCCCTCTGCCCATCCAAATTCTAGAGGACAACAATTGCAATCTCGGAGGCTTATGCAGTAGGATCTAGATCTCGCCATATAGACATACGCTATAAAAATGTCAGGCAGCTTACCAAAAGGGGTTTTATACATGTTGAGCACTGTAATACAGCTGACCAGATAGCTGATCTGTTTACCAAACCTGTTCCCATTGACCGGCACAACCTTCTGTGTAAGCGTTTGTGTTTGGCCTTCTGAATGTTTTCATGCATGTCTATGACACCTGCTCACCCCTTACATACATTCACTGGTCCCTGTCATTGGCTGGCAAGAAGGGGTATTGTTAGATGATTAGTGCCAGCCATTGGCAGTTCCCCAAAAGGGTCATCAGATGGAGGCAAAGAGGCTTCTTTGCTTCCACTGATGAGCCAAGGGTCTCGGACCCACAGCCCCATTGGTGAGAGTGTTTTATGGTCAGGGAGGGACCAAGACCCCCCATAAATACCTCTGCACGAGGGGCTGCTCTTTGTTCTAGTTTCTATTCTCCAGTTCTCCTCTCCTAGCTCTTAGTCCTTCTTTTAGTCATGTTATGCTAGCTTGTTTTATTTTATTTCTCTCTCACATGCAGGCATGAATGCTTTCATGCCAAGTATTTCTTTCTCTTTGATCTATCATGAATAAAGCTAATGATTGCATCTCTGCGTGATGCCTTTGCTTGGAAGCACCTTTAACGATTCATTGTGAGAACACCTCACAGTCTATTTGTGGCAGAGGGAGCCTGCTTAGGCCGTCAGCATGGGACATTTATTTGCCGGGTTTGTAAATTAGCTGGTATGAATATGCGGACAGGAATGTGGTCCAGCGCAGCATGCGAGGGGACAAAATTTGGGGTGTTTGACGGTCCCAAGTAAATATTCCTAGGAGGAGCTTGTGATCTGTGTAAATTGTGAAGGGTCTGCCGTAGAGATAATCGTGGATTTTTTTGATTCCAGCTACTATGGCCAGGGCTTCCTTATCTATTTGAGCATAGTTACGTTCGGCCTTTGAGAGGGTCCTGGAGTAATATGCTATTGGGGCTTGGGTGCCGTCGTTTAGGGAGTGGCTGAGGACTGCCCCGATGCCATATGGGGAAGCATCGCAGGCGATGCAAAGGGGTTTGGTCTCGTTATAGTGCGATATAGTGGTGTCGCTGGACAGCAATTGTTTCAGCTGATTGAAACTGTCATTATGCAAGGCGGTCCATTGTCAGGGGGCTCCTTTATCTAACAATCTATGGAGCGGCTCCGCTATTGTGGCTTTGCCTGGTAGGAAGGAGTGGTAAAAATTTAGGAGTCCTAGGAATGCCTGGAGCTCCGTTTTATTCTTTGGGGGGGGGTGCGGCTTTAATAGCCTGAATTTTAGAATTAGTGGGGTGAATGCCTTTGCCGTCTATCCTATAGCCAAGAAAATCTGTAGAAGGTACCCCGATGGAACATTTCTCTTGTTTGAGTTTTAAACCAGCTGCCCGGAATCTGGTAAGGACTTCGTGCAGTCTGGTTGCTAGTGTGTGGGTGGAGTCGCCCGCGATGAGGACGTCATCGAAGTAAGGGCAGACTCCGGGGATGCCTTTAAGGGTACGTTCCATGACTTCCTGGAATATTCCAGGTGCCACGGAGATGCCGAACTGGAGGCGGTTTACTTTGAACGCCCCTCTATGTGTGACTATGGTCTGGGCATCTGCAGTCTCCCTAGTTACAGGGAGTTGCAGGAAGGCATGTGCTAGGTCCAATTTGGCGAAGATGGAGCCAGAACCAATTTCTGAGAGGACATCTCTCACTGAGGGGACTGGATACGCGTGAGGGTTCAACGCGCGGTTCAGGGTCGCTTTGTAATCCGCGCAGATTCTCACTTCTCCATTTGGTTTGACAGGCGTCACGATGGGGGTTTCCCATGTTCCGCTGTCAGTGGGCTCCAGGACTCCTAAATTGACTAAGCAGTCTAGCTCTTTATCTATCTTTTGCTTTAACGCAAAGGGGACTTTCCTGGCTTTGATTCTGATTGGTCCTAACTCGGGTTTGAGTTTGAGGTCGATGGGGGGCCCGTTGTATTTGCCCAGTGAGCCATCGAATACATCTGCAAAGTTTTTGCAGATGTTTTCCAATGATTGGGCGTGGATGCGGTTTGTTCCCTCGAGGCGAATACCTAATGCCTCGAACCAGTCCAATCCGATGAGACTGGTTCTGGGTTGTTTGGTTATTTGAGCTATTAGGTTTCCTGAAAATTTTTTAAAATCTACCTTTAGGTTGGCCTGTCCCTTTAAATCTATTGGAGCGCCCTGGAAATCTGCCAGCAAAACCTTCGAGGGTTGGATGGGGATGCGGTGTTTGGATTTGATTGCTATCCTTTGGAGCGTGTCCACTGACAGGATGGAGACGGAGGACCCCGAGTCGACCTCCATCTCGCAGGGGACTCCCTGAATCTTGACCCAGGCTCTGACTTTTGCCCTGGTGAGGTGATTTACAGGGGATTTGGTTAGGGAGAATACGGACCTTACAGACCCCTGGGGAAGGCGGGGGAAGTCAGTCCTACCTGCGGGGATCTCGTCAAGGTCATGGAGGGTCTCCCGGTTTAGACTGCGACAAGCGGAGCGGATGTGGCCGGTCTTGCCACATCCATGGCACTTCGCGTTTCTAAAACGGCAAGTGGCCCTGGCATGGCCCCCGTCGCAGCTCGCACACTTTGCCCTAAAGCCGGTCAGCGGTTTCTTCATGCTGGGGTTTGCCGGATGGTCTTGGCTGCGGTTCCCTTCGCGGCCGGCGACCATGCGATTGAACCGGGAGAGGATTGCATCGACCCCGGAGTCTGACTCCGGAGGCCCTTGGTCGAGCTCTCGAGCTTGATGGACGGATGCGCCGGAGTTGTTGCCAAACGCCTGGGGCTCGTCACGATGGCTATCTTCATACGCCATTATCTCCAAGGTGAGCTCTGAGGTAGTGTACCATGTCTAGCTTTGAAATTAGAGCTGGGGTGCTCCTGTCATGGAACCCCCAAGCCCACTTCCAGTCCTGTGGTCCTGTTGGCCCTTAGCCATAAGGTGTGCTGTGCCCAGTGTAGCGACGCTTGTAGACTTTCCTTAGCTGACCAGGAACATACATAAGCTACTTGAGGCTGGAGCTTGTTCAGTGGTACATGTCCACAGCCCTCCCTGGCTGGTGCTCACCTTCAAACCTTAACCACGCAAACCAGTGAACAAAATTGTAGCAACTTGAATCCCATCCAAATGCAGTGGTGGCTTTTTGTTTAGCAGCATTTTAGGTATGAAACAGACAACTGCAATTTTAGGTTTAAAATAAACTTAATGGATTTTATAGACCCCACACTGTCCAAAAGCCCAGAAAATCACAACCGCTTCACTGTGTTATCTGGCTCCACCCACTGCACCCTTTGGTTTCTCAGACCTAAAACTGCAGTCGGAGTCTGATACGTACAGAGGTGAAACCCTTCCCACACGAAAGAAAACTGTATACTTGACAATTAAGAAGCAATTGCCAGAAATGTATGTACATTTGCATAGTTTATTCCAGTCACAGAATTTATAACTGCTTTAAGCAGAATTATCAGCCCTCCAGGCAAGTGATAAACCTGTTTGCTCCCCCCCCAGCATTGCCTCAAGCCCAATGAGCTTTTTCCCCCAAATACTCTTGGAACAATTCTGCAGCCCCTTTTTCAGAGATTTAAGAACTGCCCAATTGAAAGCAGATTTCAAAGTAATGGACAGGTGTTTATCAGGGTGATACATAATCAGGAGGAACAAGACTGGCACTTGAAATGATGGCCTGAGCAAGGGAAGTCTTCAGGTAACTCCTTGGCCGACACCCTTTGCTTTTTCTCAGTACGTATAAAGTGGTAATTTAGTCTTAAGTTATCTGAAAGATCCCAATTAATCAGCATTAGAGTGCTGAGACTAGGTTGCACCAAAGGTCTGGCATCCTGTCCGTGAAAGTCAAGTGATGGCTTTGGGAAGTCCAACACAAGACTGGGCTACAGAATGAATGCATTGGGAGGGGGGGAATGCCTCAGGAAGACCTCCAAATAACTCTGGAGAGGTGGCCAACCAGCCCCATTTGGAAGCCTCCAGGGAGGGAGGAGATCTGGGCAGGTGATTCCACTGCTGAACAGCTTTTCCAGGAATATCTAACACTTGGCCTTCAGTGGCTGGCTCTGGGGCAAGTGGTTTTGCTCATAGAGGTAGTACAGCATCTGGATGGGCTGAAGTTCTCAATGGGTTGACATCCTCAGTGAATTTGCCGCACCTTCCTTGAACTAGTATTGAAGTGGAGCAACAAACATTAGTATACCATGTACCAGACCAGTTGGGAGGAGGTGTGTGTGTGTGTATGAGAGAGAGAGAGAAAAAAACAGCTATAATTTAGGTCACTTCCCCTCAAGGAAGGTATTAAGATATTGGGAAGGTCAGGATGGTGTTCACATGACACGCCTCATTTGGAGACTGAATTAACCAGTCTTCTGGTTAATAACAATACATTAAACCATAAACTAAAAAACTGGATTTGCATTAGATGCTAAGTCACAAAGGAATGGACAAAGGGGAAAATGAATAAAGGACTCTATTAAGATTTTAATGGCCTAACTAAACTGCCGGCTAATGCCCTTTGTGGGTCTTGCTAATACCATGAGAGATGTCACTTATGTACATCAAATTCACAACTGTTTAATTTGGCTATGTCCAGGAGTTTTCCCACCCCTTTTTGAAGACTCTCAGATATTACTAGTCATGTGCCAAGACTGGGCACATGAGGCCCAATTCTGGCCACCTTGCTGTTTCTGCCACAGCCAGCAAGCCCATGAATTGCGAGTGACAGCCATACCTGGTATTCCTTCCAGACTCGCAAGGGCAAGCAAGGCAACAGAATTAAAGAAATATTAAAGAACATTTCTTTACAGGGCTCTGTTCATTTTACCTAGCCCTTAGCCCCAGGAGAAAGCAGGCAGCGCTCTCTTGTCTGTACCAGGGGTCACTGGGAATGAGCCCGTGCAGCTCCCCCCCCTCCCAGGGAGGAAGCCTGGGACCATCTTCTCATGCCCCTCAAAGGAGGGTGGAGAGGGATGTTGCAGCTCCCTCCGTGTCGGGTCTAAGCAGGTCCTCCCATCCTGTCTCGGACTGCATGGCAACACTTCCCTCAGCAGTGCCGCCTGCCTGCACAAGCTTCAAGATGCTCTCTCTATCCTAGGGCCGCGACCCCCGATCTTTTGGGCTCCAGGGACCAGTTCCGTGGAGAGAGAGTTTTCCACAGGCCGGAGGGGGCGGGCATGGTTTCGTACGCTGCCTGCATCCTGTGGATGGGGGTTTGCCTGTTTGCGTGGCCTGGTTTCTGGCATCGCTGGTCACCCTCCATCTCTTCAGTAGAAGGACTGAGATGGGCTGGAAGTGACCTCTCACCTTCTACCTGCAAAGCAGCCTTCTTGAATCCACCTCCCTTGAGAAGCGCTGTCTAAGCTGCAGCCCTTTGGACTGCGGACGGTGGCTTGGTCCAGGCCGGTTCTCGCTGAGAGGATGAGCTGGTGGGAGCAAAGTAGGAAAAAGCTCGGAAGGCAGGTAGTTTTTTTTCTTCCCCTTCAACCCTTGCTGAGAATCGTGGTGCAAGAAGAAATTGCAGGATACTGAAAATCAAGAGCTAGCCATATAAATGCCCTCTCTACTCTGCCCTGGTGAGACCATATCACAAAATCAAGTGATTACAGACCAGGATATCCAGAATACTGACAGGCTAGAAGACGTTCAGAAGAAGGTGACAAAATGCAGGGATCCATAGAAGAAGAAGGAAGAGGAGGAGGAAAAGCCAGGTTATCAGGGTTCAGGTACGCAAAAAGGGCATCATAGGGAAGGTGATAGAAAGTCCCCCGATTCTATGACTGTCAGTCATAGTGGGAGACTTCAGTCACCCTGGTATCAGTGAGGGAATTTGCCAAATCAAATGTTGAATAAACCTTTGCCCAGTTTTCCCGAACGCTTCGTTCATCAGAAGAACGAACAAGGAGGCCTGCTGTCCCAGCCCTAGCCCTCACCCCACAGGAGAAAGGGAAGGTAAGTGAAACATTAGGCCAAGTTACAATGTTACCTTTGAGTTTGAAATTTCTGGAAGGGGACCTGAAAAGAGAAATTTTTGGAAGGAATTATCCAAATTCCAAGGGGAGATAGGTGAGATCCAATCACTTGAAATCCTGAAGGAGCAAACGATCCAAGAAGGATGAGAATAATTCTAAAAAATGGGATTCTGTAAGGACCGTCAGAAATAAACCAACCAAAGAAAAATGGGGACAAAAATCTGAAGAGGCCAGCAAAATTACAGGAGTTCTTTCAGCTGCCAAAGAGAAAAAGAGACGCATGCAAAACACGGAAAGAGGAACAATGAATGCGTCAAAAAATAAAGCCCAGTAGAATGTAGACCTGTTGTAAGAAGAAATTGCTTAAGGCTGATGGTGCAAAGGGACCATCTTACTTCGCACCTTTCCCCAGAATAGAAATGGCGCTACGGCTGTGAGGAAGTTGAATCTCAGGACAAATGTGGAGCCGTCAGCTGAGTGGGGAGGTTCAGCCCTCTTTCTCAGGGAGTAAAGAGACATTCGAGTTTAGAGTCTCTTCGGGAGAGGGAAACACCTGTGGTTTCCCAAGGGAAGACAGTCTGACAAAACTCTTGTAATAGTGATCAACAAAATACCCACTTGGGCCTCCCCTCAAGTGGTTCTGGTTGCCTAGCCCCAACCCCAAAGATGAGTTCAAGAAAGAAATTAGGTTGTCTTGAATGAAGTATCCAGACCCACGTGGATCACGTTCTTCAGTGTTGAGGATAATTGCAGA
Organism: Vipera ursinii; assembly: GCF_947247035.1. Lineage (NCBI taxonomy): Eukaryota > Metazoa > Chordata > Lepidosauria > Squamata > Viperidae > Vipera > Vipera ursinii. The sequence goes on along the minus strand of NC_139516.1, from coordinate 212,765,002 downwards.
AACCTCTTGGTAATCTCTGACGACTTCTAGAGGACTGGTGAGGTTGCAGAAGACTGGAGGAGATCAAATTTTAAGGAGAAATTTCCTGCCAAGGAGAACAATTACTTAGTGGAATAGCTTGTTTTTGGAAGTTGTGGGGGCTCCATCACTGGAGGTTTTTAAGAAAAGATTGCATAACCATTTGTCCAGAATGTTATAGGTTCTCCCGTTTGGGCAAGGAGTTGGACTAGAAGACCTCCAATGTCCCTTCCAACTCTTATTCTATTATTAAATCCCACCTTCAAAAAGGGAAGGAGAAGGACCTGAGAAACTACTTGACCTCTCTGCTGGGCACTGTCTTCAAACAGATCATTTGTGAGCACTTGAGAAAGAAATGCAACAGTTAAGAGCAGCCAGACGGGGGTGGGGTGTCTCACAAATAAATTATCCCAGACTATAACCCTGGACAGAGTTACTGGCTTAGTAGATGAGGGGAATCTTACAGACATCGTGAACCAGAATCTCAAGAAAAGTGTTTCTAGACACTCTTCACTTGAGACTTCCTTCCAAGCTGAAAAGCATCCATTAGAAAGCGCTTTTTTGGGTACAATCACTCAGCCAATGGTGAGTCCGTCTTACAGTAGTTTCATCCAGTCCTAACCCTCCAATGGGGTGCGGGGTGGAGGCACAGAGCTCTTTTTATCGAGGGTTTGGAGGAGGGAATCGTGTGGGTAGTCACCAAGTTTGCAGAAAGGAGAAGATTCAAAAAGGTCTAGAGCAGCTTGAACACTGTAAGGCAGTGTTCAACACGTAAGGCACTGGTCTAGGAAACGTATAAGGCACTAGTCTAGGATGGGGAAAGCATGACAGTACGTGTGAAAGGGATCTCGGTGTCCTCATTAACCATACGTGAGCAGCTGCTAAGCAGGCAAATGCTACCCTGGGTGCATTTAAAGCAGCATGAAAGTCCAAATCCCAAGAAGTGAACATCCCACTCTGCTCTGCCCTAGCCAAGCCCCATCTGGAGGCCTCTGACCCATCCTGGGTGCCAGAGCTCTAGCAGGGATGGTGGGAGAGCTGGACGTGCTTAGCCTACAGCAGGGAGATGCGATGGCGGCCTCCCCATGTCTGAAGGGCTCTCGGAGGATGGGACCAGAACCGGCCTGCTCAAAGAACAAAGGTGGTGTTCAGGGGGATGTCAGTGAGTGCGACAGGCTGGCCCATGAGGGAAATTCTCTTTTACTGGAGGTCTTCCAGCAAGATGGTCATCTAGCGAAGAGGTTCTCCTGCAGGGCTTCCCAAACGTTTCCTTTCATTACCCAAAACCGCCTATCAGAAAGTCATTTTTACCCAATGTAAGTAAACCACTTTTAAGTCAATTTAAATGACCCTGTTGTGATTGGGTCATTATCCCACTTTGGGATAATTTACTAAGATTTGGGAAGCACTGTTCTAATTAATTGGACCAGATGACCTCTGTGCTTTTCTGTGTGTACACTTCACCGTCCCTTGTGGATTCCTTCCTGCCTCTTTCCCTCTACCACAGATGGACTGTCCCCACAAAGAAAATGTCCTGTGAAATGGTGGGCCCTCAAGTAAGGGCTGCTGCAGAGGCAAAAGATGAGAGGCAGTGGCCCAGGATGGTTGCCCTGAGCTAGGCGCTAAGAATGGGGTTCTTGGAATTTGCACAAAAAGCAGCTGTGTTGCCAAATGCTCCCTCTTCGTTCACATGGGTGTGTTTTTCTCCCATCCCTGGAGGGAGTTCCTAAGCATGGGACTAACCTTCAGCCCTTCCAAAAAAAGTTAACCTCTAGTGGGATGCTAGCTTCTTAATTCCCACGATGGACATTTAATCCTGCTTGGTGGCCCCCTTTTCCTCCCTCCCCCAGCCCCAGCCCAGATGTCCTGCTGCTAGGATGGGCTTGGAAATGGAAGGTCTGCAGGGGAAGACCTGCCACGAACCTTGGTCCCAGGCAGGGGCGTCCCAGGCAGCTGCCTCAAAGTCATTTTTTGGTTTTGAAGGACCCCAGGAGTTTTGGCATGAACTTCCCCATCTTCTTGTCTTTGGCATCTGTCTCACATTCCTCCTCGCCTTGTTCCTCCTTCTTGCAGAAGACCTCAAAGCGGCTGTAGACTCGCTTCTCCTTCCTCATGCTCTCCATCCTCCTCAGAAGAGAATCCCGGTCCTCCGAAGGCTCCCTCTGCAGGCCCCGCTTATGGCTCCCAAAGCTTTCTGATCTGCTGACCCCTGTGTGCCTCTCTTCCCCTTTGCGGTCTAAACTTGTGGCGGACCGGGACAGCTCAGGATTGCTGGCCGCTGGGAGCTGCCTGGCCAACTCTGCCCGGTTCTTCTGGCTGTTGGCCGAAATTTGCTCCAGAATGACCTTTGTGTCATCTCGGAGGTTGCTGCTGTAGAGGACATTGGCCGTGGAGGGCAGTCGAGGCTGAGGCGCTGGGTTCACCTTGGGGCCAGGCAGCGGTGCGGCCAGTTTGGGCGATTTCTCCTCTTCTATAACCTCCTGAGAATCACTCCTGGACATTCGCTTGAGGGCTCCTGCGCTCAATTTATCTGGCTTCCAGCTCTCCGGGCCTGTTTCTTCGTCTGTTTTTTTCTCAGCTTTGGGATTTAGCAACTGCTTTAGCTTGAGAGATCCTTTCCTAAAAAACTCTCTCGGACTCTGTTCCTGCTTGCAAATTTCTTCATCGGGCTTACTGAGAGAGCTGTCAGAGCCCTGGTTCTTTGATGAGACGGTGCTGACTGGGGCTTGTGCTGGCTTCTGGCCTTCAATTTCAGACCCGTCTCCTCCTTTGAAAGACAAGTTTTCCTTCCTCTCTGGTATGGCAAGTTTCTGAGTTTCTCCCACAAATATTAGGCTCTCCTTCCCCGGAAGACTGGATTGGTCTGTTGGGTAGAAGCGAGAGGCGAGCCTGTCCGTTTTACTGCTCCCGTGGGCCGTGGGGTCCTTGCTGAGCCCGTCGGTGGCTGGGGCAAAGGCCCTGAATTGCTCCTCCGGCTCCAGGTGCAGCTTATAGGGGCTGAAGGAGTCTTTGGAGTCCTCCAGCACCCGGCTCTCCAGAATCTTGTACTGCAACGACTTAGTGCACTTTTTTTCTGCATTCTGGGATTCTTCCTGGAGAAAGGCAGACATAGCTTTGGTGTGACTGAGGGTGGGGCTTTGTGAGTCTTTGCCCACCGACTTGTACTTTTCCAGCAGCTCGGCCACTTTAGAGACAGTGGTGGCTTTTACGGTTTCTGGGCCCTTGACTGTCTCGGTGGAGGTCTCCTCCTTTTGTACCACTTGGACTTTCTCATTGGATGGGTTTGTTTGGTCTAATTTGGCAGCACTAAAAATAAGGGAAGATCTCAGTCGCGAACTCCTCTGGATCAAGGGATTTATTCTGCTCCTGAAGGGATCCTGTTTCACCACCGAGGTTTCTTCTGGCAATCTCTCAGTTCCAGAAACGTCTTTGGCATTTGGAAGTGGAAGAGGAGGTTTGAAAGTGGGCAGGAGGTCGCCAGGATACTTGGTAAGGGGTTCTGGAGGACAAAGTACCTCGTTATGCATCTCCGACTCGACCGGCATCGGAAGGCCTTCCTCTCCCGGATCAGATTGATACCCGCTGAGGTAGGAGGAAATTCTCCAGTTGCGCAACCCGGCCCTGTTCTCCTGAACCTTCTTGTCTTGCTCTGCCTCTTGACCCTGGTCGTGCAGGAAAAGCCTCTGCTCCATGCTCTGCTTCTGTGTGGGAGACGTCTGGCACATAAATTTCTGCCCCATGTTCTGCCTCCTCAGAGACGGAAGACCTAGGAGACCGTTCCCTCCTGGATTCAGGTGATCAGAGCCGTGTCGCACTTCTTTCGAAGAATTGGAAGGCACATAATCCAGCCGCAGTGGGTATCCATCTTGTGGGAAATTGGATTCCAGTTCTGGACACCTAAATCCATCTGCGTAGTCTTCTGGTTCATTGTATCCTAGTCTGCCTCCTCGAATTCTTTCAAAAAGCCCCTGGGGCCTGTTAGCCCCCTGGGGGTGTTCAAACTGATACTGATAAAACTGGTCTTTTTGAAAGTGACTGGACTGAATTTTAAACTCATCCAAATTGTTCATGAACAACTGCTTAGAAAACTGCTTTGTGGACTGGAAGTTCTCAAAGGTGCCTTCCGCGAAGCTGTGTCTTTTAAATGAATCCATCTCCAGCTGCTTGGAACGGAGGTAGCCCCGAACAGGGTCCACCTGGCAGTTCTCCATTTCCATTTTTTTGGAGTACATTCTCATGGCCGAACCCTCTAAGGTGTGACGCAGCATGTCATCTCTTCTCAAAGAAGACAGGAAATACCTGTCCGGGTCAACCCGGTCCATGAAAGGCGAGAAAAGGTTGTCCTCTCGGGGGAAAAGCAGGTGTGGCTTCTTTGGAAAGAAGGACATGTTGTTGCCAAAGGGGGCCATGCTGTAGGGCCCCAGCGGAGTCTCTGTCCTCACTAAAACGTTGGACGGAGGAACCAGCGGGTCCGACTGGGCGAAAAGAATGCGGAATTCCTCGTCGAAGCTGGCCACCAGCTCACCCTGGAAGATATGAGCGATGCTCCGGTGGATCTTCTCAAACGACCACATGAAGCTGCAAAGTGAGCAGGAGGAAAATGAGTCTTTGATATGAGCTGCAGCTTCTCCCCAACCACACTTCTCCCCCTGCCATGCCCTGAACACCTCCAGGTAGAGATCTCTTTGTTTTCATTGGCCATGGGACCTCTAGGGTCGATTGTCAGTTGGACAGTCAGCCACTTTATTAATCTGATGACCTCGTGGGACCCATGTTCCATCGTCAAGACTTATTTTATCAGCATCTCTTTTAAGAAACTGGGGGGGAGGTGTTCTTCTATCCTGTAGGTTCTTGTTAGGATGCCCACAATTCACTGGTGTGCAGGCCACCCCCCCCTGCTCACCTATAGCTGCCACTCAGCACCACCATACAGTCCACCAGCAAGAACTTCTCCTTCAGGTGACCCTTGAAGGACATCCCCGTGCGGCAGTAGTAGGTGGGGCCAGAAACTGTCCTCACACGTAGGAACTGCAAAGGAACCAAGAGGCTGATCAGCAAGTGCCGAGGCCTGGTGACCTTCTCCATTTCACATCAGGCTTCCCCCCACACCCCGCATTTCCCCTCTTGGCCTTTTGAGCCTCCATCCTGCCCAAAAGGCTCAAGTGGTTTTCCTCTTGGACCAGAACAGGATCAGCTGAGTCGGGGTGGGGTTGGAGGGTGAAAAAAGACTCCTGCCTGTTCCCAAGAGCCTCAGGTTGGATCTTTTCAGCTGGAAACCAAAGATGGCTAGCAGAAGTTTGTGATGTTGTTTCACTATGTGAAAAAGTTCCTAACTCTTCCTTATATTTGGTAAACTTCTTCCCCCTATGAGCAACCTATTTCTGAAACTGGCACACAGACTGCCAACTGCAAAAGACTTTTCCAGTAGGTGCTCAGTATCACAATGTCCATTGGAATGAGACAAGATGTTGCCCTGTGTTCTCAGAACACACTTTCCTACTTTTATTAAATCGTGATTTACTCGATGTTCTGGGTTCACACAACATAGCGAACCAAACATTACATAGAGCTATGTTAGTACCGATAGTATGCTAGATTAACGTTTCATTAGCTGACCTGTGGCCATCCTACATTGTACAACATTGCCCAGTGTGAGAGTTGATGCTCACCAGCTACTGCAGTCGGTCACTGGACAAAAGGAAGAAATTAGCAGAATAACAGAAGAGTCGGAAGACCTGGGAGGTCTTTCCATCCAACCTTCTGCTCAAGCAGGAGGCCCTGTGCCATCTCAGGCAAAAATTGACGAGGCTCCCTCATCCCCATCAAAGGAGCTGCTCCTTTGGCTCTGCAGCTCTGCCTCCAGTGGGGCCCTCCTCACTTGTGCCCGTTGACTCTCCTGCCCTCCCCAAATCCCTCCAGACCCATTTCCATGCTCACTTCCACAAAGTTGAGGTTCACTCTGCATTTGGCAGCCATGTCCAGGAAGAGCTGGGCATGCATCTCATCGAGGAGGATGTAGACGGGAACTCTGCGTGCAGCCGCGTCCAGCACCTCGCTCAAGAGGTCCACATCGGTGAAAATATCCATTACTATAGCAACCACCTGAGGGAGTAGGAAAAAGCCCAGATTACGACCCTGGACAGAGAGGCCAGCTGTCTCCCAGCTTGGCCTTCCATTGTGTGACACTTGGCCATCCAGACTTCCTCCACCCTTGCCTGAGTTAGCCCGCTTTTGATAAGAGGAAGGCGGCGGCAGCCTTTGCCCTGCACTAGCACGAGCTCCCTTTCCTCAGGCCGGACACCCCGAGCCTTGGCTGGCTGGCTGGTCAACCCACAGCACCTGAGGAGACCCAGCTCCACCTTGCAGGAGTCCCTAGGAACGTCCGTCCGGCTGGTTTGGAGGAGCAGAGCCCAGGCAGGCTGCGTTGCACTGCCCCGTGAACGGCACAGAGGCTCCTGTAGGGCAGTTTGGCTAGGTGTGACGATGCCGTTCTGGGGCAAGTCACCCAAGGGCAACCACAGCAACTGACCGGTCTATTGTCCAGGTTCTGGGTATGGAAGTTAGATTAAACCTTAAGCAAAAGTCACAGGGAGAAAATGTGAAGAAAACGTTTTAAGGTGTTTAGCTTTGCCCAACCCTTACGAAAGAATTCAACATTTTTGTAATTGTAAATGTAAATTTTGTAAACATTCTAAACATTGTGCTCTATGGAGATAACAAATGTATACATAATATCATATTACAGGTAATCCTTAATTTACAACAGTTCATTTAGCAACCGTTTGAAGTTACAACAGCACTGAAAAAAGTGATTTATGACTGTTTTTCACACTTATGATTATTGTAGTGTCCCCAAGATCACTGATCAAATTTCAGACACTGACTCGTATTTATGACGATCGCAGTGCCCTGGGGTCAAGTGATGCCCTTTTGCGACCTTCTGACAAGCAAAGTCAATGAGGGGAGACGGATTGACTTAATGACCATGATTCTAACTTAACTGCAGGGATTATTCACTTTAGAACTATCTCACTTAGTAACAGAAATTTTGGGTTCAATTGTGATCGAAGGTTGAAGGCTGCCTGTATAAATCTTTGTTTGATTTTTATTGTTAAAATGTTTCTGAAGCACTAGCTAAGAATTGGAAGTCAATTTATGATTGACTGATAACCGCTGATCTTGTGGACTTTTTAAAAATATCTTACTTAAGGAAGTCTAAATGAGATGAAGCTGTTAGGGGCACAGAAAATCAAAACAATTATTAAATGATTTGGTTTTGCAATTGATGAGTACAGAATTGGATTTTTATTTTTTCGTGCTTTACATGCAGTCAGCAACGGCCCATAAAATCCCAAAAGAGACTGGCTCCATGTCTCTGTCTCTGGGGAGCTTTTCTGGATTCACTCCCCAAAAGGGCTGGAGAGGCTGAGGCAGCATCTTTCGCAAGGTGTTCAGACTGGCTGCAACTTTCATTCTCTTCTCTTATCTATACCTGAAACGTTCCTGTATTTCAATTTTCCCCCCACATTCTTGAAATTATAAGGAATCTTTTAAACATTTGGGAACCCTACTGCTATCCTGAAAATCTTCAAAGAAGCATAAAGCATTTCCTTGGATCAGGAAATACGACTTTTGTGTCATATGCTTCAGTATTTAGAATATATAAAATAGGGACATTTATGATGACACCAGACAAAAATACACTTTGGAGTGCTTTTCCTTATTTGCCTTTTCTTATGTTTAGATTTATGTTTAGATTTTAGATTTCCACCTGCCCATCTAGCCGTTTGAAAGCATGCAAATGCGAGTAAATAGGTACCACTTCGGTGGGAAGGTCACCGTGTTCTGGGTGCCTTTGGCGTGTAGCCATGCCAGGCACGTGACCCCAGAAATTGTCTTCGGACAACACTGGCTCCCTCGGCCAAGGAAGGGAATTGAGCACCGCCCCTCAAGGGTCAGACATGACTGGACAGGGGAAGCCTTTGCCTTTTTTAATGTTTAGATTGGTTACTAAAATTATGCTTTTATTATTAAATTATTCATTTATTATGTTTTAATTCTTTATAATGAAGATGGTAGAGGACAGAAAGGCCTGGAGGAACGTGGTCCATGGGGTTGCGATGGGTCGGACATGACTTTGCAACTAACAACAACAATTCTTTATAATATAGGGATCACCATACTATGTCTTCCTTGTTTTTGTGACATGCATTTTTAAAAATTTGTATATTTTTAATTTCTATTTTTTCTTTTTAAAAGAGCTCAGTGGTTCAGTGGTTAAAGTTGTGGAGCTTGTCAGATGGAAAGCTAAAAGCCCAGGTTCGAGACCTGAGCGCTGCACGACTGGGTGAGCTCCCGTTACTGGCTCCAGCTCCTGCCCACCAAGCAGTTTGAAAACATGCAAATGCGAGTAGACAAACAGATACCACTTTGGTGGGAAGGTAACAGCATTCCCTGTGCCTTTAGCATATAGTCATGCTGGACACATGACCGCGGAAGCATCTTAGGACAATGCTGGTTCCCTCAGTTAGGAAATGGTGATGAATATCCTAGAGTCCAACATGACTGGACAGGAGAAACGCTTAGCTTTACCTTTTACATTTTTAAAAAATATGTATGTGAGCCTGTTTTAACAGTCCCCGAATGTTCATTCAGTACAGTGGCCTAAAACCTGTGCCCTAGTAAAATTTTGCACATTACACACATAATCAGTAAACAAATTTCTGAGATTCACATGAGATGGTGACAGTCACTGACTCAGAGTGTTTTCAGGAGAAATTGCACAAATCTGATTAATCAGATTCAATCCTTTTTAACAAGTTGAACAGTTATCCATAAATATGTATTAAAAGAAATAGAAATTTATTTTCTGGCAAAAGGTTGCAAAAAGACTAATTTTTAGGAAATTCAGAGGAATTATTTTCAAAGAAAGAAAAATAAGTGGGATGAAGAGTTCAAGAGTATTCATAAAATCACAGTTGGAAGGATCATCCAATCCCTCCCAGGCTGAGTATAGGATCTGCAAAACCATATTTATTTATTTATTTTGAATAAAATAAAATAAATACCGTAAATAAAATTTTTGAAAAGATGAACCTCCACCTGCGGTTAGGAGACCTCCACTGAAAGAAGGGGGGGCTCTAAATGAGTTGCCTCCTTTCACAGCCCTCACTTCCAGGAAATCCCTCCCAATGTGGAGACTTAGGAGCCTGGGTCAGGCTGCATCCCAATGGAGTGATTAATAATCAGATAACCTGAATGAACTCTTTTGCATGGGGAGGGGTGCAGGGGGCTCACCTGAGCGCAGTCCAAACCCAGAAGAAGTGAAAAGGGGCCACCTAAAAATGACCCCTGGGTCATCCCCTGGGTTCCCCCACACTTCAATTGAATCATAGCTTATTCAACTCGGTTTTCTAGGTTTCAGCTCTCTTCTGCCCAGCCCACCCGACCAGCGGGACTACTTTGCAGCTCGGTGTGTGTCGTCCCGCAGACAGGGGAGCGCAGGAAAGGGTCAGGGAGGCCGAGAGCAGTGTGGCCGGTCTCCTTTAGCAGCCCTGGAGGAGCAGGTGGGAGAGGAAAGGAGAGGGGACCAGCCACCCCCTGAAGAATCCGATTAGTTTGCACCCCTTCCTGAGACGCCCTGTCCCTCTCTGGTAAGCCCTCCCTCTTAAGATAATAGTGCAGTGGGAAAGGGTGGCCAAACATGGTTGGACAGCCATTTCTTTGGAATGGTATGAGGACTCTTGCCTTAGGCAGGGGTTGGACTAGAAGACCTCCGAGGTCCCTTCCAGCCCTACAATTGTACGATTTTCCTTTATGGTCAAAGCTGCCAATCTGCAGAGAGACGGAGCCTTGCCTAGAGATGAACGAGGAGGCAAGTGACCTGGATTCCTAACTTCCCAAGTGGAGTAGAGACAAGCCATTCTGGGAGAACGTTAGGGAAACAGCCCTCAAGGGCAGAGTAGTTTGACTCTAAAGCTGGTGGTGGGCCCTCCCTCACAAAGACTTCTCCAACCGAAGTCCTTGGGCGGGAATGTGAGGTGCGGTGTTCATTTAGGTTTCTTCACTGAGCAGGATGGGAGCCAATGAGATAAATGGCCCCTTCTAACTCTGCAGTCCATCCATGAATTCAGGTGGAAAACTGCACCACCAACCGAGAGAGACAGCCAAGTCCCTACATTTGGTTCTCACATCAGAGGGTTGGAAAGTGATCAGAACAACACCTCTTTTGAAAGAGGGATCTGGTAAATTGTAAGGTCCCAATGGAAACAGGAAGTTAACCCTGGTGTCAGTTGCTTGGGGGGAACCACCCCGCTTTGCTGGACTCCTGCGTGGAGAAGTGGGCTGCACTCATGAACTGAAATGCTCACTTGTTCTCCGAAAGCAGGAAACAACAGGTCAGAATAGAAGCACAATTCATACACAAAATTCTGGGGGGAGATCAAGAACTAAAGACAGCCCAAAGGCCACTGAAAGAAAAAAGTCATTATCTGGAGCAGAAAACCAACTGTCTCGCACACTTTTCTGCTTCTCTCCTGGAACCTTTAATACACACGCATGCACACACACACAACCACAACCTCACAGTTCTGCCTCTCGCTCTCCCACCTGCTGTGCAGCCCGAATCATTCGGCGTGCCTCCTCCTTGATGCTGGGGTTATCCGGGGGTGGGGGCTGTACCAAAGTAGTCACCTCTGTTCCCCGGAACCCAAAGGCCATTGGCCAGCCCAGATCCAGCTCTGGAATGGCCAGGTCAGAGTTCACTGGCCAGTAAGTGCCTGAGGAACCGTCCATGTCCGCATCCGGCGGGCCGGAGTCCGTGCTGCCGCCTCCCTCCTGAGAGGTGCATTGTGGCTTCTGCAGGTGCTGCGTGATGTGCTCAACCTCCGAGGGGCAGAGGAAGTCCGGGGCTGCCTCCTCCGCCAGAAACCGGTGGTAGCTCTCCTTGCCCTCCTCCGCCAGCAAGTCCAGCGCCAGGCGGTAGTACTCCTTGTAGTGGGGTGGCAGGTAGTTGGGATCCAGAGGGTTGTCCCCTTGGGAGGAGCTCTGTGACCGGCGAGCCATGGCAGCAGAAGCCTCTGTGGGGGGAAAGAAGAGGCCAGTTGGTTGGTTCAGTGAGTCCCCAGAGCGACCCCCAAGGGCTGGGCCAAGCAGAGTGCCTTTGCTCTACTCTGATCACCAGGAGTCCCTCTCTGAAGGGAGGGGCATCACCACCTGGAAAGGTCAAGGCCATCGGCAAGAGAAGCCCGAATGGGGGAGGACGGCTCTCTGGTTCTGTGGCAAGGCTTTCTGGGCAGGCCCGCACCCACAGCAGCCCATCCAGGCGGCTGAAGTGATGCTGTGCAGCAGCTCCAGTAGGGTCCCATCAAAGAGGACTTAGTCAGTTGTGCCCTTCGCACCTGCTTTCCTCTCCACTTACCGCTGAGCACCTGGAGGAGCCAGCCAACCCGCCTCCCAAGGTGCAGGGGCTTCTCTCTGTGCCAGAGATTCAGACAAAAACTCTCACCCTCATGGGAGGGGAAATCATCCCACAGCACCTAGCTTGCACTGGTGGAGCTCAAAGGATATCCCAACATTTGAGCCAGGCCATTTTGCTTCCTCTGTAGCTCAAACACCACGCTGTGTTTTGCACAGAGGAAGTATATTTGTGGGGGAGTGCTGCCGGTAGGAAGAACAGCCTTCCCAACAGAGAAGGCCTCAAGGGGGATGGGCAAATCCCTGGCCCAGGTGAAAAGTGCACTGGCCAAAAAGAGCATTGTGCCGTTGTTGCACCACGGAGAGCTCTTAAATTAGTATTTTTAAGAGCCAAAGGAGATTCAATTCTGGCAAGCCCCCCAAAACTGGGAGGTAGCAGAGAAACCTTGGGACAGAAGCAAAAATAGCTATACCACCATCTCGAGGTAAAAGAAAACGGCATCTGTCAATCAGGAAAAGGGGAAGTGGGAGGGCAGAGCCTGGATGCAGGAGGCCTGGAGCTTCCAAGAGCCCTTCTGACCCTCACACACTGCCTCCATTTCCCATGGCACAGCCTGGCAAGGGAGCCCCTTTGAGGGGAAACGGAACCCAGGACTCTCTCCTGAACTGTAGAGGGATTGTGGGCACTGAAGATCTCCAGGGGCCTCCCCCCTCCCAACTAGGTCATCTCCATGCTATTCCTGGGTGGTGAATTCAGAAACCCCTCAGGCCTGAGGTGGAAGAGGAGACGGGCTGAGACCACAAGGTGGATTATGGTGCCACATTCAGGCAGCTTAGTTAAGTTAACCATGATTAGAGTTTATTTTGACTGCAGGTGACCCTCAACATCTTCCACAAATCCTACCTGCTTAATTAGCATAGGATTTGATCCACTGTGTAAACCCTGTGCAAAGGGTGACTAGGCCAAGTGTGTTGTGTGCTTGTTAGGAAGTCTGTGCAGAAAGAAAAACTAAGCTGCTACTTGGTGCCAGCTCCCATGTTGCCTGGACCGCTTTGGGAAAACCACGCCTCCGAGCACAAGCGAGCTGGCCGTACAGCTCCTGGGAAATGGGAACGCCTTGCTGCGCTTGGCTTGGTAGCCTCCCATATTATCACAGCTGTTGCACTGCAGTGTGGGGTGGGGTAATTGCCAAAGACTGCAGGGGAGTTACACACAGGAATGTCTCCGTGGTGCAGAGAAAGCGGGTGTGCCTCCTCATGCACCTACATCAGCAGACCAGGGAGCTTGGCAGGGAGGAGGAGGACCATCTGTCTGCCCTCTGAGTTTGTTTTTGACCCACAACCCTCTGCTGGAAGTTGGTTCCAGCGTCCACCACGCTTTCTGTGAAGTCACTTTCCAGCATTACTTCTGAACTTCCATCAGTTTGAGATTACTTCCCCGTGTTCTTGATTTTTGCTTAATATTTAAAATACTGTCTTATTCGCACCCTTAATAGATTTAATGGTTTCCATCGCTTCCCTTTCCCTCCTGTCCTCCAGGCTGCACAGATTCAGTTCTTCCCATCTCTCGTGGTATGTTTTGTCCCTCTGCCTGTCTCTGGACTCGTTCAGTCTTATCAATATCTTTTTTTTAAGTGGGGTATTGCAAATGGGACCTGACTAAAGCTCTACGTCAGACATGTCAAACACAAGGCCCGGGGGGGGGGGGGGATCCGGCCCATGAAGTGGTTTCATGCGGCCCGCAAAGCCATCCTGGAAACAGTGAGGGAACGGCCCCCACTGCCTTGGCCCTGGCCCAGAGACCCTCCTTCTGCCAGAGACCCTCAGATCTGTCCCACTCCTGCCCAGGCCCCCATAGGCACCCTTGATGTGAATGATGTAGAGCTGGCCACGCCCACCCAGTAGGCCATACGCACTCTAGCCACGCCCACCCAGTAGGCCACGCCCACCCTGGCCACACCCACCCGGCCCCCTGAGGGCAACCGCAATGCTGATGCGGCCCTCAATGAAGTTGAGTTTGACACTCCTGCTCTACGTCGTGGGATTAAGACCACCTTCTTCCTGCTGGGGATCCCCTCTAGTGATGCATCCCAGAATTTGGTTGGCCTTCACAGCTGCCTGGCCACACTGTTTCCCCATTTTGCAGTTGTCTCCTGGGAGAGCACCTACATCTTTTCCTTCTGTTGTACCCCCAATACTGACCCCTACCAAAGGATTCTTCCCCCCTCCCCCAAGTGCATCATCTTATATTTATAAACTTTGAGCTGTATTCTACATTTTTGACCAATTTTCCTGCAATGCCAAATTGTTTTCCACCCCCAGGGACATCAACTCTATTACACACCTTTGTGTCACCAGCAAAAAGACAAACCTTGCCTAGCAATCCTTCTGTTATATCACTCAGAAACACATTGACCAGAACAGAACCCAGGGCTGAGTCTTACGGTACATGGCCTGTGACTGATCTCTGTTCAGACAGTGGCCCATTAAGCATCGCGCTCTGGGATCTATCTGTGAGTCAACCTCCTATCCACTGAGCCACCCAGCGATTTAAGCCCCAGCCTGCACTGCTAGGACCAGTATGATCCTCCTGCCTGGGTCTGTTAGTGCCACTGACTTCTGAGGAGACTGAGCAGAAGTCATTAAAAGGTTTGTTATAGCCAGGGAATCCTTCCCAAGCTCTGTTGAAATCGGCTTTCTTAAAGTACTCATTTGATTTTGTTCCGTTGCTTGTGTTATGTTGAATTTCAGTATGACACCCTCATTCTCTCCCAGACTTCCCACAATTTCAATCCCTTCTATTATTTTATCTCTTGTCAGTAAGAATTAAGCTCAGTGTAGCTGACCCTCTAGTTCCCTTCTCTATCTTTTGGGAGTTCTGCGTTTGGCAGGAATCTGTTTGATCTCCCGCCAGGTGCAGAGTTTGTTACCCAGTTGATGTTAGGATAGTTAAAGTCCCCCATTACTGTTCCAGGCTGCTTCCTGGACACCTTACTTAACTGATTAGCAAAATGTATTTCCTCAGTTTGGTTGAGAGGTCTGTGGTTTACATGTATGGCAATGTCATTTCTTTTTCCTTTTATATTAACGCAAATGCATTCAAGGTTTCCATTGTTGGGTGGGGCTGGTCTGTTATTTTTTAACATTTCAATAAAGGTATAGCTGTCTTTATATACAATGCAATATCTTTTCTGAGGAGTCCCAAAAACATGGGAAAGTCCTCTTTTTTTATGATACATAAAGCATGCACACACACACACACACACACACCCACACCAAAAATGTCATGGTTCCGACAGATGAAATTCTTCAAAGAACTTCGAGGCATTGTTTACCTTAAAGAATCTTTATTCAAGTTGCATGGCATCGGCATGTACATGGTTGAAGCCAAAATCTGAATTCTCCTCCCCTAAACACATATCAAAGCACAATTCCCTCCTCTAATTAACTATGCTAAAGCCTTTGATTATGTGGATCACAACTAACTGTGGCAAGTTCTTAAAGAGATGGGAGTACCAGACCATCTTATTTCTCTCTTGAGAAACCTTTATGCGGGTCAAAAAGCAACAGTGAGAACTGGTCATGGAACCACTGATTGGTTCAAAATTGGGAAAGGAGTCCGGCAAGACTGTTATACTGTCACCTTGCCTGTTTAACTTATAGGCAGAGCACATCATGAGAAAGGCAGGGCTAGATGAATCAAAAGTTGGAATTAAGATTGCTGGAAGAAATATCAACAACCTAAGATATGCAGATGATACCACTCTAATGACAGAAAGTGAAGAGGAACTAAAGAGCCTCTTGTTGCGAGTGAAGAAGGAGAGTGCAAAAGTTGGGTTGAAACTAAACATTAAGAAAACCAAGATCATGGCATCCGGCACTACCACTTTGGATTCCCTGTTCTGTCATTTTCCATCTCTGGGAGGAGGAGGAGGATACACACACACACACACACACACACACACAGAGAGAGAGAGAGAGAGAGAGAGAGAGAGAGAGAGAGGTATACATATATACATATACATATGTATACACACACACAGTTTTACAAACATGGTGATCAAAGCTGTGCACAGCATGCCTAATGCAAAGACACCATGAACATGTACCAGAGGCATCACGCTGTTGGCATTTTCAGTCCCTTTCTCCTTGTTGATGATCCCTGTCAGGGAATTTCTCTTTCCCATGGCCGTTGCACACTAAGTCCCATCTTCACCAAGCCCTCCACTTAAGAATCCATGGTTTTCTTTGTGGGCCATTACAGACACTCTATCTAATTAGCATCTGGGTGAGGTTAGGGGACTGCCCCAACACACATAACTTTTATGCTGATGTAAACTGATGACGTTGCGTAGTTTGGGCAATGAAACATCTGCAGGAAAACAGCCAAGAGCAGAGAGAATCAAGGGCCCCTCATTTCAACCTTGAGCTACAAATATTCTCCTTAACTACTTCTGGAGGTCTTCACAGTCTTTTCAAAAAATTTTAAATTTGCATCACCCTGAATAATTGAGCCTCATGGATAATCTTGGCTAGCTCATTGCTTACTTACCGGTAGGTCAATTATTCCTGCATGGGAAGACCTGAAATGTTTGATAGTGCATTCCAGGCCCAATTTGAGTTGTTAGTTTTCAGCTCAAAAGCCCCTGACAGCTCAGGCCCAACTACCCCTCTCCTCTGAAACCTGACCCACATGCAGATCAATGGAAAGACTCTCTTCAAGATACCCTCCTTGGTGTTCTCTGAGCTTGGCTGTTTTATTACACAAATTAGGTAACATCATCAGTCCTAGTGAGGAGTGGGGTTTGCTCTTAGGTTATGTTCTAGTGGCTTATCTTGTTGGTGCTGGTGGGGTGACCTTGGGAGTTCTTTGGTTGGGCTGCTTACTGTGTTCACCAGTTCCTTGATTGGGGCATTGTTTATTTCTTGACTGTTGGTCTGATGTTAATTTTGGTGTTAATCTGGGTGTTGACTGCCGGTAGGGAGGTGTTTTGAGTTTTTTGTTCACTTTTTGATTTGTCGATTGCCTCCTTTGCAAGTATATAGATGTTGCATTAACAGAGGGATAGAATCAAGATCACGTAAGTATTAATACCACTTTACAAGGCCTTGGTAAGGCCACACTTGGAATACTACATCCACCTTTGGTCACCATATTATAAAAAAGATGTTGAGACTCTAGAAAGAGTGCAGAAAAGAGCAACAAAGATGATGAGGGGGCTTGAGGTTAAAACAGATGAAGAATGGTTGCAACAACTGGGTCTGTCTAGTTTATATTTGAGGAGGAGCTCCTTATTCTACAAAGCACCAGAAGGCAGGACAAGAAACAACAGATGGAAACTCATCATGGAGAGAACCAACCTGGAACTAAGGAGAAACTTCCTGACAGTGAGGACAATTAACCAGTGGAATGGATGTTGCTTTCAAAAGTTCTGGGTGCTCCATCAACGGAGGCTTTCAAAAAGAGACTGGATAGCTACTTGTCTGGAATGGCATAGGGACTCCTGCCTGTGCAGGGGGTTGAAGTAGAAGACCTCCAAGGTCCCTTCCAACTTTGTTCTTCTGTTATGTTCATGTGTCCACTGATGGCCAATTTGTCAGAGTGCCAGCTTTCCAGGAAAACTCTAGTTTTTGGACTTGGCTTGGTTTAGGATGGCCAGTTTCCCGGATGAAATTATGGTTAAGTCTATCCATACATTGTGAAATGAAAGAGTTTTCATCCTGTCTTCTGGCTGCCAGTTGATCTTCAAGTATGTGTTCTGCTGGTTTTCTGCCTGTTTGTCCTACGTAGTGGCTGTTGCGGTCTTGACACTGTGTGTGTTGTAGATGACTCCTGTTTTTTTCTTTAGGGGCTGCTGGGTCTTTTGGTTTACTTGAGATGTTTTGGAGGGCTTTAGCTGGTTTGTGTGCTGATTCCATGGGACTGTAATAATCTGTTGGTGGTTTCTGTGAGGTTTCTGATGTATGATACCGTTATCATTTTTGCCGCCTGTGTTGGTTGTACTGTAGTAGGTTGAGTGGTCAGGCACTTTTTGATTGGAAGTTGCATAGATATCCATTTTGTCAGAAGATGATTTATTTCCTTTTCCTGCTCTTCAGGATTGCTGCAGTATGCTTGTGCTTGAGATCGTCTAAATAGAATTATTCCTTAATGATTGTTTTTTTTTCATGCTCGTGTGTTTTTAACAAGCTCCAGACCAAAATTTCATTGAAATCTCTTCCTATTATCCTAAATGTACTGATTCAAAGCTAAACAATTTCATACAACATAGTAGGAGAATTTACATTGGTCCATAACCATAGCCATTGCAATCTCTTCTGCTTTAACCCATAAAATTAAATAATGCCCACTGACGTCAATGATAACTTATACATCAATTGGTGACTCTTTTTAAACAAAAATGGCCACACCTTTTGCTTTCGTCCAAGCGTCTCTGAGATAAACCTGTCCCACCCAACCCTTCATTAGCAGAGATTTATCCTGTTCCATCAAATGAGTCTCCCTGTAAATAAGCAATACCTGCCCTTAATGATTTTAAACATGCTAAGTCTACATTTTTAGATTCACACATCAAAACTAACTCCATCCATAAATTTTACTTTGGTACACTTCTCAATAATCTCCCAATACTAACTGATGTTGTGACTTGTAGCATTTAACAAATATCTAGTAATAAACTTTTCTATATTTAAATGTTATGTTCTAGTATTGCTCACAGATATAGAATCTCAGTAGACTGAAACACCATTTTATTACATAGATATAGAATCTATATTTAAGAGAGAAAAGAAAAATTGGCTACCTGCATAAAATAAAAGGCAAATAACATTATTAAGACCCCCCTCCCCAATTATCCCAAAGAACATGGCCTGGGGCAGTGGTGGCTAACCTATGGCATGTGTGCCAGAGGTGGCACTCTCTGTGGATATGTGTGCCATCGCCCCAGCCCCACCTCCCCCCGCAACCCCTCACCAGCAGACCCCCTGGAGGAGAGTCGCCCCTGGGGGTGGCCTGCGCGGAGCAGCACAACCAAGGACATGGCAGCCAGGCAGCGGGGACAAGACTCCACCTCCATGCCCCAGATGATGCTGTGGAGCGCGTGCGGAGGGTGTGGCCGCCATGGCACTGCAGGGCTGCCTGGGTGATCGGCAGGCTGTGGAGGCAGTGTGGGGCCCTGCAGGTGGGCGGGGGATGAGTGGGGGGGCAAAATGGGGGGCAGAGCAGGGCAGGGCGGGTTTTGGGCACTCACTCTAAAAGGTTCGCTATCACTGGCCTGGTGCTTCCTCTCTCGTATTATACTGAAAATTATAAGACAGTTTCACACACTGCTAGTTGAAAAAAATACTGTGTGTTAAAAATAAATGGCAGAGTTAGCAATGTACCACACTCTTTATCATGAAAATAACCAAAATATAAATGAAAAGAGTACTGGGGGGGGGGCGGAGGAATCCAGAGTACAGACCTTTAAATGAAGGTTTTCACTACAGAGATACCAGCAAATCTCTGCAGCAACTCCATGGAGGGAAACACAACCAGGTCCTCCTGGCAGGGCATATGGGGGGGGGGGCTTCCGCTGCCCTGCTTCTAAAGCTGTCCCCCTTCAAGGGAGACGCTTAACCCCTCTTCTTCTGCTGATCAGACAGGAGAGAAGGCACCCCCCACTTTCACTCTGGTCGTGGGAGTCCATGGATTCAAACTGTGTCAAATATTTTATCAGTACTCTTCAACCGCTTCATTCACCTTCATTATTAGCAAAGTTGAGCGCCTTTTGGCTAGAAAGGTGGCATATAAGTCAAATAAATAAATACTCATTACGTTGAACTCTTTTTACATACTTGCTCACACTGCAGCTTTAATCTATAGCAGGGTACCAATAATTTACCTCTGAAAGGAGATTTCAAGCACTTTTTGTTCTGTAAAATTATTTTGCAGTAAACTCACACCAACACTGCAGTTTTGAAATGCTCACCCATTTGTATATTCTTCTTTGTTTAAAAGAGGGCAGTAATTCGCCACACAATCAAGTTCCAAAAAAAGATCTAGTGAGAA
Organism: Vipera ursinii; assembly: GCF_947247035.1. NCBI lineage: Eukaryota > Metazoa > Chordata > Lepidosauria > Squamata > Viperidae > Vipera > Vipera ursinii. The sequence continues at coordinate 212,745,519 of NC_139516.1, read as the reverse complement.
ACTGGCAGGTGACATGCAAAACGGAAAAATGAGTAGCCAAAAGGGAGTGTGGAGCAGCAATTAGGAGACGCCCCAACTTTCCTGCAGCCGCTCAGCTGGCCTCTGTGTTCCATCCCCCGCCAGAAAGCCAGGCTTCCCAGGGGTCCCACACCGGCCTGCCTGATGTGCTGGGAGCTGCTGTCCAGCCATCTCTCCTGACTGGCAGGGTCAGATCTGGTTGGTATGGATGGATGACACCTGGGAATCCCAGGGCTAAGCTGGGATTAAATAATGGAACCCCAGGAAAAGGCCATATCCACAATGCCGCCAAGGGAACTGCTGGGCAGTCCCTGGGAGCTGAGTTCAGAGGGGCCACATTTTTGCCTCAAGGTCCTGGCCCTTGGTTGAAAGGTGCTAACTTTACCTTGGGCAATTTCCCATCCCCGTTGCTTTATATCAAAAACAGGCCTGAAGAGAAAGGCCCAGAAACAGGGATGTCAGGTTCCAAATTCTAAAATGCTCTGAATTGGGTTGGTGCACCAGAGATTCCGTTGCTGTTGAGTGGACACCCCTTCCAAACCACGGTGAAAGGAGCCACGGGAGGCCATGTTGGAGGCCACAAGGAACAGCTTGGAGCCCCTTCTCCTCCCTGAAGTCCTCTCCGCATAGAGCCACCCAACTTGGTGACCGTGTGTGGCCACAAAAGCACCAACCCCTCTTGGGTCATCCCGCCTCTTCCATATTTGGCTTCGCTGGGTGTTCTAAGCGAGCATCAAGTTGCAAAGGCTTCGGGAAACCTTGAGTGGGCCTCCACAAAGGGAGCACCCAGGATTGAGCAGGAGCTCCTGGAAGAGCAACGCCGTGGCTACCCATTTCACTAACTGCTTTCTGCTAGATTTGGTAATTAGCGTTAGTCTCCCATTCACTTTTATCAACCGTCAGACTGACCCCATCGCTGGGAAGCCAGCCCTAACCCTCCTCCTCTTCACTAGATTTCTATCTTAGCTGCCCTCCAGCAGCTCAGACTAGTTTCCAGGGTCTCTCCAAAAGAACAGTTCTGGGAGACACCGAGCGGTCAGTCACCCTGTGAGCCTCCAAGGCTGAAATGCTCTTGAATGTGGCCACAGCCCCAGGCTCAAGGTCCCAGACCGAACACCTGTAAGACGGAGCCCCTTGCCAACTCTGTGTGCCTCAGCTTCCCTGTCCCGCCCCAGGCAGCCGCACCTTCTCCATTGTTCCAGGATGGCGGTCTCACGGGTGCGCCAAAGCCCCCGGGACTGGCCAGGCCTTCCAGAGATGCTCCAGGCTGCTTGGAGGGAATGGCCAAGGATCATTTACAACAGGGGTGTCAAACTCAATTTCATTGAGGGCCGCATCAGCATTGCGGTTGCCCTCAGGGGGCCGGGTGGGTATGGCCAGGGTGGGCGTGGCCAGCTCTACATCGTTGGCATCAAGGGTGCCTATGGGGGCCTGGGCAGGAGTGGGACAGATCTGAGGGTCTCTGGCAGAAGGAGGGTCTCTGGGCCAGGGCCAAGGCAGTGGGGGCTGTTCCCTCACTGTTTCCAGGATGGCTTCGCGGGCCGCATGAAACCACTTCTCGGGCCGGATCTGGCCCCCGGGCCTTGTGTTTGACATGTCTGATTTACAACATTCCCTTCCAGGGAATTGAGTAATTAACTTGGGAAAAATGCAGAACTTAAAATTTAAACATTTACTCAGTAAGCGATTCTATTAACAACAGTTACTATCCTGGTTTTTTAAAAAGCTAAGCTTATAATATCCGTTTCTGGGAGGCGGTCTATCTAAGAGGGGCCTGTTGGAGAATCCTGGTGGTTTTGACCCTTACTGGGCTGTCCTTGGCCGGCCCCAAGAAATGGGCAGCTGGGAGGAAAGACCGCAACTTCCTTTCCAAAGAACACCAAGCTCAAGGTGGCCGGCCTCAGGCAGCCACTCTCATCCCAGGTGCCACCCAGTTGGCAGCCTCCCTGCCACCCGTTGCAGCTCTGCAGAGAGGTAACCAGGAGAATGTTGCCATATTGCCCTTGCAGGGACTCAGACCTCGAACCCAGCACGCCCTCCCTTCCTGCTCCAGCCCGCCCAGCAGGGCCTGTCGCTGCCTGCTTCTGCTACTACATCAGCGGCGGCCCTGCTAGTTCCCAGCCTACCTGCCTCACCCTGCCGAACCGGCTCAGCCGCTTCAGCCGCACCCAGATCCAGCGAGGAGGAGGAGGAGGCCCTGCAAGCAGCCAAGGAGAAGCCTCCACCTCCTCCTCCTCCTCCTCCTCCTCCACCACCACCACCACCACCACCACCACCACCACCACCGGCCCCTGGCTGTGCTCCAGCTGCAAAAGCCAGAAGGCAGCCAGGAGTGGGTGGGAGAAAGGCCTCTGCTGAGCACCACGGAGGGCTGCCTGAGAACCACAAAGCTCCGTGGAGCCAACAGGAGTGTGTCAACCCATCCCATCCCAGGCCCTGGGCTTCAGCCTTAGCTGGGTTGTGTAGCCTGGCCTGCATCGGAGGGCCTCCCCACTTCTGCCTGGCCTGCAACAGAGGCGGTCTCAGCCTCCCAGGGCCTCAGAAGTAGGGCAGAGAGAAAGGGGAGTTGCTAAACTTCAGCCCAAGGGTTGAAAGCCCCCCCACCCCCCCGGGAAGCCCATCTTTCCCTAGCTGAATCCCCCATAGTGCACACCCAAACCAGCCTCCATTTTGTGAGACGGTATCAGTCCATAAGCCGTGGTAAACCCAGGGGCAAGAGTTAATTCCGAATTGGGAAGTTTCTTTCTGACTCCCCCAACCACGGATCTGCCGACGGGATCCAAGCGCCAGGTTGACTTCCTTCAGCAGCAGGGATTCTGAGGGAAGCCTCCGCAAGCGGAGCTGGGACTCAGCCCGAGCCCGGACAGGCACCACGCGCTCCCTTGGCAGGCCCGCTTCGGTTCACGCGGCTCTACAGAGTTGCCATCAGCCACTTGCCTGCCCCAGCACGTCCCGGGTGCTACTGGCACAGCGAGCGCCGGGGAAGGTGTGGGAGAGCATGGCGCCGGGGATGCGGGGCGGGGAGGGGGGAGGCAGCAGCTACCCTGGGCCGCCGGTGTCCTGCCTGGGCAGCTCAGGCCCCTCGGGGCCAGCGCACTCCTCCCTTCCTCCTCGGGCGGGCCAGAGGCCGGGTCCTGGGGCGCTCGCACACGGCCCGGCTGAGTTCAGGGGCCGCTGGCCCTGGGCGAAGTGCGCCCGCCGCCCTTTCTCGGGACCAGCTGAACCCCGCTGCCCGCCCCTCGCCGGTCCCTCCCCCCCTCGCTCACTGCCCAACTCCGCAAGGTGGCGCTCTTCCCGCAAGGTCCAGCCTCGCCCCCGGCCCGCTTGGGGGTCGTCCGCGCGAGAAAGAGGACCAGCCAGCCCGACGCGAGCCTAGCCCCTGCGCGGGGCAGGCAGGACCCGCCGCCTCGCCTCGCCCCGGCCGACCCGCCTCGCCCCCCCCCCCCCAAATCCAGCCCTGCGAGCGCACCTCCTACCTTTCCGGGTCTCGGGGCCGGCCGGCCGGCGGCTACTCCTGCTGGACAGGGGGAGGCCTGGCCGCTGCTGCTGCTGCTGCTGCTGCTGCTGCCTCTGTGGCGGCGCTCCGAGGCTCTGGGGCTGGCCGGCGCTGGGCGGGCTCGTCCCCACCCCCAGCGCTCCAGGCGCCTGATTCACCTCGGAGCTAGCGCGAGGCTCCACCCAGGGCAGCCGTGGAGGGGAAGCCGAGCGAACTCGGGCGGCGAAGCGGGCCGGCGGCGGCAGAGGGAAAGCCAGAAGGTGCTCCCGCTCGCTCTGCACATTCCTGGCGCGCCTCCGCCCGCCCCGCCTCGCCCGGCCCCCGGGAGCGTCGCGGAGCCTGGCGGCCGCGAAACTCCACCGGCGGCAAGACGGGCTTCTGCCCCGGCGTGGAGCCGGGTGGGCGCTCCGCCAGACGGCCGTCCCGTTCCTCGGCGCCTCCGGACCGAGCCCGCAAGCAGACGGACGGGTGTCCGGCCGACGGCCGAGCGGGGCGGCCGGGGACAAGCTCCCCCCCCTCCGCGCTGCTCTGCGGGCTCCGCGACTTCGGCCGCCTCTTGCCCTCGGGCCGCGCTTCCGCAGAGGCAGCTGTGCTTGCGGGCTCTGCCGCCGGGGACCGGCAGCAGGGCGGCCTCGGTGGGTCTGCTCGGGGCAGGGGGGGGCAGCGGCCAGGCCGAGATGGAACTCGGGGCGGGGGCCCGGCCGCGGCTCCGCCCTTCGCCTTCCTGTCGCACCTGGCCCGGCGCGGCCACCGAGCGGCTCGGCGTGGTAAGGGCGGACGGCCCCTGGCAAGACGCCTAGGAGAGAGGCGGGCTGTGGACGCCCCGTCGTCCCGAAGCTTTCTCACCCGACGGAAAAGAGCGACCCTGGTCTCCTAGTTATCCCGTTTCAAGGTGGCTGGTTTCCTTGGCAAAGAGGGGCCGGATGTGTGAATCCAGCATTGAATCCTGAGATTGGAAGGGACCTTAGAGGACTTCTAGTCCAACCCCCTGCGTATGGCAGGAGTCCTCGGACTATTCCAGTCAGGTGGCTGCCAACCCTTGCTTGAAAACCTCCAGGGATGGAGCTGCCATCTTTCTTCTAACTTTCATTATAGATTTAGCCTCCAGGCCTGTCACTCTTCTCCACCCTTTTTTCTGGGTTGCTCACCCTCTTCCTTATATTGTGGCCATCAGAACCAGTTGTCGTTGGGCCAGGAAACCCACTTATCGCCTCCAGCTCTTCATCAAAGTCATTGACCTGGATTTTGAAGGGTCCCAGGTCTCCACAGCACTGAGCACACCGGCAATTTCCATCCCCATTCTCTATCACTATGCATCGTGCTCCTAATCTGTCATTAAGTTGTCCCCTTGCCAGGCTGCTCACCAAGCAGGGCAACCTCCCCCGCACTGATCTAGCTCGCTTCTCGGCATGATAGGGGGGCCTTGCAAGAGACCCATCATGCCTCTCCCTTCGGGGTAGGCAACAGCATCCAAAGTGCAGTAGAAAGCAAGTGAAACATGCCCAGAAGATAAGTGAAAGGAACAGAAAGATAGCGAAATCTAATTTACACTGATACTACACCTGTCTCCTCCACCACCTCTCTAGGATTCCTGAAAAGATCATCCGGAAAGAAGACAGTGAGACCCCTCCCCAAATCCCAAAGGGTGTCTCTGTTTACATGACACTCGGCCTTTCCCTGTCACCCCCCGCCTGGCTCTGAAATGGCAGAGAGGGACCAGGTAAGGCGGCCAAGCTTCCCCCGCTCGTCCTCCATAGCATGGCAGGGAGGGGAGTGGAAGCGCAGGCAGGCAGCCGGGTCATTGAATGGGTGGGGGAGGTCGCCGAGCAGGGAGTGGCCTGGCTGCAGGGGCCTGAGGTAAGTGGGTACGGGACACGTGGGGCGGGTCCACCACCCCACCTGCCTCGCCTCATCTCGTGGTGGTGGTTTGATGCGCACTCTCCTGCCCCATTGTGACCGCAAGCAACCAGATGGTGGGATGGAGTGGGCGCGCGGCCGCAGTATCAAAATCCACCGAAATAAGCCCTAATGGGTCTTTTGGTCAAATATAAATACATATACCCACTTCATGGATTACTGCCTCGTCGTGGCGAAGGGGCTTGCGTAATTCAATGAAGCTATGAGCTATGCCGTGCAGGGCCACCCAAGACGGACAGGTCATAGCCGAGAGTTCTGACAAAACGTGATCCACTGGAGAAGGAAATGGCAACCCACTCCAGTATCTTTGCCATGAAAACCCCATGGACAGTACCAAAAGGCAAAACGATATGACGCTGGAAGATGAGCCCCTCAGGTCGGAAGGCGTCCAATATGCTACTGGGGAAGAGCAGAGGGCTAGTACTAGTAGCGCCAGAAAGAATGAAGCGACGGGGCCAAAGCCAAAAGGACGCTCAGCTGTGGATGTGTCTGGTGGTGAAAGGAAAGTCCGACGCTGTAAAGATTTTTTCTCCATAGGAACCTGGAATGTAAGATCCATGAATCAAGGCAAGCTGGATGTGGTCAAACAAGAGATGACAAGACTGAACATCGACATCTTAGGTATCAGCGAACTAAAATGGACAGGAATGGGTGAATTTAATTCAGATGACCATCAGGTAGACTACTGCGGGCAAGAATCCCTCAGAAGAAATGGAGTAGCCTTCATAGTCAATCCAAGATCACTGCAGATGGAGACTGTAGCCAAGAAATTAAAAGATGCTTGCTCCTCAGGAGGAAAGCCATGGCAAATCTAGACAGCACACTAAAAAGCAGAGGCATCACACTGTCAACAAAAGTGCGTATAGACAAGGCTATGGTCTTCCCAGTTGCAATGTATGGCAGTGAAAGTTGGACCATAAGAAAGGCCGAGCGCCAAAGAATTGAGACCTTTGAGCTATGGTGCTGGAAAAGACTCCTGCGAGTCCCTTGGACTGCAAGGCGATCAAACCTCTCGGTCCTAGACGAGATCAACCCCGACTGCTCTTTAGAAGGCCAGATCCTGAAAGTAAAACTCAAATACTTTGGCCACCTAATGAGAAGGAAGGACTCACTGGAGAAGAGCCTAATGCTGGGAAAGGTGGAGGACAAGAGAAGAAGGGGACGACAGAGAAGGAGGTGGCTGGATGGAGTCACTGAAGCAGGAGGCATGAGCTTAAATGGACTCCAGAAGATGGTAGAGGACAGGAAGGCCTGGAGGAACGTTGTCCATGGGGTCACGATGGGTTGGACACGACTTCGCAGCTAACAACAACAAAATACATATACATGTGTGTGTGTGTGTGTGTGTGTGTGTATACACATACACACACACATATATACATACATACACACAGACACACACACACACACACACATATTTATATACACACACACACACATACATACACATGCATACACACATACAAATAAATAAATAAATAATAAAAAAAGACCCGGTCTTATTTTTAGGGAAAGATAGTAGTACATGAAGGCAGATGAGATACAGTTGCCACTACTGAAATTTGATGGGATGAAACTCGCGACTGGAATGCACTGACGGAAGGATATAAAGTATTGAAAAGAAGCAGACAAAAGAGGGAGGTGGAGTTGCATTATACATAAAAGATCTATACAGAAATGCACAAAACCAAGGATAAAAGCCTCCTAGAATCCATATGGGTCAATATAAAAGGAAAAAAGGATGACATTGCTATAGGTGTATGCCAACCTAGTGATGCCCTTGACGTGAAGTCCCGTTGCCTGGAGGCGGTACGAATCTGGATGGGGAAGAACAGGCTCCAGCTCAACCCGGCCAAGACGTACCGGCATCTCGTGTAGTCCAGGATGTTCCATCTTTGGTTATGGGGGGAGAGGTGTTACCTCCCGTTGATAGGGCGCGCAACTTAGGCATCCTCCTGGATACACGACTCAGTTTAGAAGATCATATAGGAGTCGTGGCCAGGGGGGCATTTGCCCAGGTTCGCCTGGTGTGCCAGTTGCACCCCTATCTGGACCGAGATGCTTTACGTACAGTCACTCATGCGCTCGTTACCTCCCGTGTTGATTACTGCAATGCTCTCTACATGGGGCTGCCCTTGAAGACCACCCAGAGACTTCAGCTGGTGCAGAATCCGGCTGCGCGGGTTGTGGTGGGAGCATCCCGATACTCCCATATTACACCCCTCCTGCATGAGCTGCATTGGTTACCGGTTGCCCTCCGGGTGAAATTTAAGATGCTGGTTCTTACCTTTAAAGCCCTACGTGGCTTAGGCCTGGGATACTTGCAGGACTGTCTGTTCCCAGGAACGACTTCCCTTCACCCTGTGTGCTCACACAGAGAGGGCCTCCTCAGGGTGCTGTCGGCCAGACAATGTTGGCTGGCGACCCCCAGGGGGAGGGCCTTCTCTGTGGGGGCACCTGCCCTGTGGAATCAGACCTCCGGTCCTTTCGTCGTGACCTTAAGACATTTCTTTTCCAACAGGCTGACCTGGACTGATGATAATGGGGTTTTAATCTGGTTTTTAAGGTTTTATAGGATTGGGGCTACTGATAGTTTAATTTTAATTTTAATATTTGTATTTTTTGTATTTTATTGTTGTTAGCCGCCCTGAGTCCTTTGGGAGATAGGGTGGCATATAAGTCCCATTAAATAAATAAATAAATACTACAGGCCACTGTAGCAAGCAGAAGAAATAGATGAACTCTTTTCTAATCAATTAAAACAAATGTATGTAGGAAACACACCACAGTAGTAAGGGGAGACTTTAACTATCCTGACATCAACTGGGAGATAAAGTCTGCAGCAAGTAGGAGATTGAACAGATTCCTAACCAACCTAGCCGACAACTTTGTCACCCAAAAGGTAGAGGAGGGAACTAGAGGAAAAGCTGTACTGGGCCCAATTCTTACCTTCCCACCATAGTGGTCCCTATTTTTCTACTTGCATTTTTACGTGCTTTCGAACTGCTAGGTTGGCAGAAGCTGGGATGAGTAACAGGCGCTCACTCTGTTACGCAGCACTCAGGATTCAACCCGCCAAACTGCCGACCTTCTGATCGACAAGCTCAGCGTCCTAACCCACTGAGCCACCGCATCCCTTTTAACCATGTCATACTGGAATTCAATATAATGCAAACACAAGCAATAGAACATAATCCAGCCAGTATCCTAAACTTTAAAAGATTTTAACAAACTCAGAGCGTTTGGGAGATTCCATGGATGAAAATCCTAAAGGAGAAAACAACTCAAGAAGTGTGGAAAGCAATGAAAAATACAATCCAGTCCAGCACAATAACATTGAAAAAGAAAAGCAAGGAATCCAAGAAGAAACGAGCATGGTTGCAGAAAGATCTCCATGATAAACTGAAAGACAAAAAGAAGAACTACAAAAAATGGAAAGAGGGACACATAACTAAGGCAGAATATCAGCAGATGGCCCAAAAATGCAAAGATGAAGTTGGGAAATCAAAGTCTCCGAATGAAGAAAGACTTGCAACAAAGATAATAGAAAAAGTTTCTTTCAACATATACCGTATATACTTGAGTATAAGCCGAATTTTTCAGCCCACTTTTTGGGCTGAAAAAATCCACTTCGCACGCACCTCCCCAAACCTCCCCAAACGTCGGCAGGTCTCCGGACCTCCGCACCCTGCCTGCCTGCTTCTTTCCGCTGCCTGGCTGCCCTACGATGTAACCCGCTTCATGATAGAGTGTGACGCCTGCAAGGACTGGTTTCATGGCAGGTAACACAAAGCGGTCATTCTCGCCTTTCCCTCCCCCCCTCGCCCGCCCGCTCGCTTTTTTTTTCCTCTCAAGCATCACTGGACTGGGCCAGGGAAATCAGAGAGAAGCTGGGCGTGCAGCGTCACGGCGACGGCTGGAAGCCTCGCCCAGCTAGAGACAGAGAGGAAGGAGGGAGGGAGGGAGGGAGGGAGGGCGCGCACAGGCAGAGAGGGTTTGGTCAGGGTGGCGGCGGCGGCGGTGGCGGACACGGGAAGCTGAGGCGCCGTCCGGTAGGTAGAGGCCGTTATGGGAAGGAGGCGGGAGAAGGGACGTGTGGGGGAAGTACGGGGGCCGTGTAAACGGAGTACGTGCGGCGCCGCGCGGGTCTGATAGAACTGGGCCGGCAACGGGTGCTTCTGAAGCGGCTGAGGGCTGGCTAGGAAGGGGGCGGCGGCTGTGGCGGCGCTGGCGTTTTGTGGGTGGGACAAGGCTCTCGAGAGAGAACATGGTGGAGGCGGAACCGACCCCGCCGCTCCCTGCAGGGGAGAGAAGCCGGGCAAGCGCTGCTCCAGTCCTCGCTCTTCTTCCCTCTCCCGATTTTGCCTTCCTCTCCAAGATAAGTTCGAGCGGTAGGGGAAAGTTAGAGCCCCTTTCTGAGGCCGCCCCTTACTTGGGATTGTTGGGCGAGAAGGCGACGTGGGCATGGAGGAGGAAGTAAGTCGCGCTTTACTCGTCACTGCGGGGCGGGGAGAAAAAAAGTTCTTGCCGGCTGGACTTGGATGGCGGCAGCGGCATCAGCTGGGAGCCGCAGCCCCGCCTAGTCCGGCTGAGCTGAACCAGCTCAACACAAAGCGATCGGGCCTTTCCTCCCCCCCCCTTCCCTCCCCCCTCCCGCTCTAGGGCAGAGATCCCCTTCCTATCGCTCGGGGCCTTTCGTCTCTTTGGCTCGCCAGGGCTGGAGCGGCGAGAGCGAGCGGCAGAGGAGAGATGGTGGGCTTTCCTTTCCTTTCCTTTCCTTTCCTTTCCTTTCCTTTCCTTTCCTTTCCTTTCCTTTCCTTTCCTTTCCTTTCCTTTCCTTTCCTTTCCTTTCCTTTCCTTTCCTTCCCTTCCCTTCCCTTCCCTTCCCTTTCCGTTAGAGAGCTACCTTCGTGATTACAATGTGGAGTGGCCGACTGAGGCTGAAAGCACATTAGGTAGCACTTGAGACATGCAGGCAAATCCTGCTAAAGGGCTTTCCCCCCCCCCCCTGGATCCGCGCTCCGCAAGCCTCTGCCGCCGGCGGAGGCTGGATCCGCACTCCGCAAGCCTCTGCCGGCGGCAGGGCGCGGATCCAGCCGGCAGCAGAGGCTTGCGGAGCGCAGATCCAGCCTCCGCCGGCATGCAGGCAAATCCTGCTAAAGGGCTTTTCCCCCCCCACTGGATCCGCGCTCCGCAAGCCTCTGCCGCCGGCGGAGGCTGGATCCGCACTCCGCAAGCCTCTGCCGGCGGCAGGGCGCGGATCCAGCCGGCGGCAGAGGCTTGTGGAGCACAGATCCAGCCTCCGCCGGCGGCAGAGGCTTGCAGAGCGCGGATCCAGCCTCCGCCGGCATGCAGGCAAATCCTGCTAAAGGGCTTTCCCCCCCCCACTGGATCCGCGCTCCGCAAGCCTCTGCCGCCGGCGGAGGCTGGATCCGCACTCCGCAAGCCTCTGCCGGCGGCAGGGCGCGGATCCAGCCGGCGGCAGAGGCTTGCGGAGCGCAGATCCAGCCTCCGCCGGCATGCAGGCAAATCCTGCTAAAGGGCTTTTCCCCCCCACTGGATCCACGCTCCGCAAGCCTCTGCCGCCGGCGGAGGCTGGATCCGCGCTCCGCAAGCCTCTGCCGGCGGCAAGGTGCGGATCCAGCTGGCGGCAGAGGCTTGTGGAGCACAGATCCAGCCTCCGCCGGCGGCAGAGGCTTGCAGAGCGCGGATCCAGCCTCCGCCGGCATGCAGGCAAATCCTGCTAAAGGGCTTTTCCCCCCCACTGGATCCGCGCTCCGCAAGCCTCTGCCGCCGGCGGAGGCTGGATCCGCGCTCCGCAAGCCTCTGCCGGCGGCAGGGCGCGGATCCAGCCGGTGGCAGAGGCTTGTGGAGCACGGATCCAGCCTCCGCTGGCGGCAGAGGCTTGCGGAGCGCGGATCCAGCCTCCGCCGGCATGCAGGCAAATCCTGCTAAAGGGCTTTTCCCCCCCCACTGGATCCGCGCTCCGCAAACCTCTGCTGCCGGCGGAGGCTGGATCCGCGCTCCACAAGCCTCTGCCGGCGGCAGAGGCTTGTGGAGCACGGATCCAGCCGGCGGCAGAGGCTTGTGGAGCACTGATCCAGCCTCCGCCGGCAGCAGAGGCTTGCGGAGCGCGGATCCAGCCTCCGCTGGCGGCAGAGGCTTGCGGGGCACGGATCCAGCCAGCGGCAGAGGCTTGTGGAGCAGGGATCCAGCCTCCACCGGCGGCAGAGGCTTGCGGAGCGCGGATCCAGCCGCCGGCGACAGAGGCTCGATCCGCCGTTCTGCAAGCCTCCGCCGCCGGTTAATACCCTGTATTCAGCTCTGGGAAGTGGGGAGAAGGGGGAGAGAGGGGGAGTTTGGGAGGAGGGGGAGGGGGAGCTCCTTCGAGTTTGGTCTCGAGCGATTTTGCATTTTCTCCAGTGCTGAAAGCCACTCGGCGGATCCCAGCCTCGGCTTATACTTGAGTCAAGAACTTTTTCCAGTTTTGGGGGGTTAAATTAGGGGTCTCGGCTTATACTCGAGTCGGCTTATACTCAAGTATATACGGTAAATAATAACAAACAAGTCAAGGAAACAGTAGGTCCACTAAAGAGAGAAGATGGCAAGGAAGTAACAGGCAGTAGAGAGAAAGCAGAGCTACTTAACTCATTCTTTGAATCCGTCTTCACACAAAAAGAAACTATAGCCAAACACAACCAAAAAACAAACCTCTGCAAAAGACAAACTGGAAATAAAAATTAAAATAAGCAAGAAAATAGTAGAGAACATCTGTCTGATCTTGACGAGTCTAAATCAGCGGGACCCGACGGATTAAGATAAGATAACCTTTATTGTCATTTTTTTACTGTGGGCACAACGGCACACATCAAAAATGAAATTTAGTTGCCCACTCTCAAAGTGGGACACATACATGACACACACCTAACCATACTATATACAACCTATGTATAGACCCACCCCCCTACGTATACATAACAAATAAATATTAAACACTGTCCATCTTGAAAATATAACGGAGAGAGGAAGCTTGAGAGTTCACAAGGTTAATGCTGTGTGGAATGAAACTATAGCTGAATCCGGATGTTCTGCTACGGATACCACGAAGCCCCCACCCCAGAAGGTAACAAGGAAAACAGGTGGTGAAGAGGATGAGTAGTGTCCCAGATAATCTTACGGACCCTGTTCAAGCAATGCTTCTGTGCTATGTCCTGGATGGAAGGGAGGGAACTGCCAATGATCTTTTTGTCCATCTTCACCACTCTCTGCACCGCCTTCTTGTCTGAAGCAGGGATGCTTCCAAACCAGACTGTGATGCTGTATGACGGGATGCTCTCGATCGTCCCCCTGTAGAAAGTGGTGAGGACAGGGGAAGGAAGATGTGCTTTTCTCATGCGACGCAGAAAGTGCAGGCGCTGCTGTGCCCGCTTCACCAGTTTCTCACTGTTGAGCGACCAAGCCAGCCTACTCCTTAGCTGCACACCCAGAAATTTGATGCTGGTAAGCATCTCCACAGGTGAATCATTTATGCACAGAGAGGTGTGGCTGTGCCTGCCTTTTCTGAAATTGTCAATGATCTCTTTGGTTTTTCCGGTATTTAAAACTAGGCTGTTTTCCTTACACCAATTCACCAACCCTTCAACCTCCTTGCGGTAAGCTTCCACCTTGTCATCATGAATAAGGCTCACTACTGTTGTATCTTTTAATTTCTTGGCTGCAGTCCCCATCTGCGGTGATCTTGGAGCCCAGGAAAATAAAATCTGTCACTACCTCCATTTCTTTCCCATCTATTTGCCAGGAATTGAGAGGGCCGGATGCCATGATCTTGGTTTTCTTAATGTTTAGTTTCAACCCAACTTTTGCACTATCCTTCTTCACCCGCAACAAGAGGTTCTTTAGTTCTTCTTCACTTTCTGCCATTAGAGTGGTATCATCTGCATATCTTAGGTTGTTGCTATTTCTTCCGGCAATCTTAATTCCAACTTTTGATTCATCAAGCCCTGCCTTTCTCATGATGTGCTCTGCCTATAAGTTAAATAGGCAGGGCAACAGTATACAGCCTTGCCGGACTCCTTTCCCAATTTTGAACCAATCAGTGGTTCCGTGTCCAGTTCTCACTGTTGCTTCTTGGCCCGCATATAGGTTTCTCAAGAGACAAATAAGATGTTCTGGTACTCCCATCTCTTTAAGAACTTGCCACAGTTTGTTATGATCCACACAATCAAAGGCTTTAGCATAGTCAATGAAGCAGAAGTAGATGTTTTTCTGGAACTCTCTGGCTTTCTCCATGATCCAGCGTATGTTGGCAATTTGATCTCTAGTTCCTCTGCCTCTTCGAAATCCTGCCTGTACTTCTGGTAGTTCTCGATCCACATACTGCTGGAGTCTAGCTTGTAGGATTTTAAGTGTAACTTTACTAGCATGAGAAATGAGTGCAATGGAGTGATAGTTTGAACATTCTTTGGCACTGCCTTTCTTTGGAATTGGAATGTAAACTGATCTTTTCCAATCCTGTGGCCACTGTTGAGTTTTCCAAATTTTCTGGCAAATTGAGTGTAGCACTTTTACTGCATCGTCTTTTAAGATTTTGAATAGCTCAGCTGGAATACTGTCACCTCCACTAGCTTTGTTTTTGCTCAGCTTTTCTAAGGCCCACTTCACTTCACATTCTAGGATGTCTGGCTCGAGGTCAGTGACCACCTCATTGTGATTATCAGGGACGTTAAGCTCATTCTTGTATAGTTCTTCTGTGTAATTTTGCCACCTCTTCTTAATCTCTTCTGCCTCTGTTAGGTCCCTGCCATTTTGGTCCTTTAACATGCCCATTTTTGTATGAAACGTTCCTTTCATCTCTCCAATTTTCTTGAAAAGATCTCTGGTCCTCCCTATTCTATTGTTTTCTTCTATTTCTTTGCACTGTTCATTTAAGAAGGCATTCTTATCTCTTCTAGCTATTCTCTGGAATTCTGCATTCAATTGGGCGTATCTTTCTTTTTCTCCCTTGCCCTTCGCTTCCCTCCTTTCCTCAGCTATTTGCAAAGCTTCCTCAGACAGCCATTTTGCTTTCTTGCATTTCTTTTTCTTTGGGATGGTTTTGGTTGCTACCTGTTCTACAATGTTGCGAACCTCCGTCCATAGTTCTTCAGGCACTCTGTCTATCAGATCTAATTCCTTAAATCTATTTGTCACCTCTACTGTATATTCAACAGGGATATGATTTAATTCATACCTGAGTGGCCTAGTGCTTTTCCCTACTTTCTTCAGTTTAATTCTAAACTTTGCAAGGAGAAGCTCATGGTCTGAGCCACAGTCAGCTCCTGGTCTTGTTTTTACTGACTGTATAGAGCTTCTCCATCTTTGGCTGCAGAGCATATAGTCAATCTGATTTCTGTGTTGACCGTCTGGTGATGTCCATGTGTAGAGCCGTCTCTTGGGTTGTTGGAAAAGAGTGTTTGCTATGACCATCGTATTCTCTTGACAAAATTCTATCAGCCTGTGCCCTGCTTCATTTTGTACTCCAAGGCCAAAGTTGCCTGTTATTCTGGTTATCTTTTGGCTTCCTACTCTAGCATTCCAATCCCCCATGATGATAAGGATATAATTTTTTGGTGTTAGTTCTATAATGTGCTGTAGGGCTTCATAGAACTGGTCAATTTCATTCTCTTCAGCACCGGTGGTTGGGGCATAGACTTGGACTACTGTGATATTGAATGGTTTGCCTTGGATTCGAACTGAGATCATTCTGTCATTTTGAAAATTTTATCCCAGTATTGTTTTTCCTACTCTTTTATTGACTATGAAGGCTACTCCATTTCTTCTGAGGGATTCTTGCCTGCATATACCTGATGGTCATCTGAATTAAATTCACCCATTCCTGTCCATTTTAGTTCGCTGATACCTAAGATGTCAATGTTCAGTCTTGTCATCTCTTGTTTGACCACATCCAGCTTGCCTTGATTCATGGATCTTACATTCCAGGTTCCTATGGAGAAAAAATCTTTATAGCATCGGACTTTCCTTTCACCACCAGACACATCCATGACCAGACAAATCTAGACAGCACACTAAAAAGCAGAGATATCACCCTGTCAACAAATGTGCGTATAGTCAAGGCTATGGTCTTCCCAGTTGCAATGTATGGCAGTGAAAGTTGTACCATAAAAAAGGCTGAGCGCCAAAGAATTGAGGCCTTTGAACTGTGGTGCTGGAGAAGACTCCTGTGAGTCCCTTGGACTGCAAGGCGATCAAACTGGTCAGTCCTAGAGGAGATCAACCCTGACTGCTCTTTAGATGGTCAGATCCTGAAGGTAAAACTCAAATACTTTGGCCACCTGATGAGAAGGACTCACTGGAGAAGAGCCTAATGCTGGGAAAGATTGAGGGCAATAGAAGAAGGGGATGACAGAGAATGAGGTGGCTGGATGGAGTCACTGAAGCAGGAGGCATGAGCTTAAATGGACTCCAGAAGATGGTAGAGGACAGGAAGGCCTGGAGGAACATTGTCCATAGGGTCGCGATGGGTCGGACATAACTTCGCAGCTAACAACTACAACTGTTGTATCATCTGCGAACTTCACAATATACTGTAGTTGGTGGCAAACCTAGTACAAAAGTCATGGGTCAACAGAGTGAATAGGAGTGGACTTAGGACACAGCCCTGAGGAGAACCTGTGCTCAAGAAAATGGTATTAGAGGTATTTGTTCCAACTCGCACATATTGAGGCCTGTTGGTAAGAAAATCAAGAATCCAGTTGCACAAAGGAGTGTTTAAGCCTAAAAGGCCCAGTTTGTCTACTAGATGCTGGGGAATGATTGTGTTAAACGCCAAACTGAAGTTGACAAACAACAAACACACATGAGTATTTCTTTCCTCTAAGTGCTTCAATCTCAGATGGAGAACGGAAGAAATAGCATCCTCCGTAGAGCGATTTGGTCGGTAGGCAAACTGAAGCGGGTCAAATGCTGGCGGGAGGCTGGATACGATAATGTCTTTTATCAGCTTCTCAAAGCATTTCATAATGGTGGATATCAGTGCAACCGGAGGGTAATCACCGAGGCCTGTAATTGTGGACTTTTTTGGCACTGGCCGTCTTAAAGCACAATGGGACCACTGCCTGCTGCAATGAGAGATTGAAAATATCTGTGAGCACACAAGCCAGCTCATCTGCACATTCCCTAAGGACACGTCCAGGGATGTTATCTGGGCCTGCTGCTTTCCGAATGTTAACTTTCTGCAGTGTCTTCCGGACAGAGGTGACATCAAAGCTAAGCACTTGCTCGTCAGGATGGGGCACAGCTTTCCTAGCAGGAGTGCTATTTGATGCCTCAAATCTACCAAAAAATGTATTCAGTTTGTTTAGGAAGTCTGTGTGACCCTTGCGTCTCGATGGGAGTCACCTTGTAATCCGTAATGGCCTGGATCTCTTGCCACGTTCGCCTGGTGTTTGTTGGGTCCTGAAAAAAGTTCTGAATTTTCTGGCAATGGGCTTGCTTTGCACCTTTTATGGCACTTTTCAGATTTGCTCTGGCTGTTCTAAGTGCCAGGATGTCGTCAGATTTACATCCCAGAGTTCTGAAGGAGTTGGCAGATGTTATTTATTTATTTATTTATTTATTCGGTTTATATACCGCCCTATTCCCGAAGGACTCAGGGCGGTTTACAGGGCAAAATTTAAAAACAATACAGTATAAAATTAAAATAAAATTAAATTAAGTATAGCCCCAAAAAATTAAAATCACAATTTAAAATCATTAAAACCCCTCAGTCCAGGCCAGATAGCTCAAAGAGCCAGGTTTTTAGGTTTTTATCTCAGAATCATTGTACCGTATCTTTAAAAAAAATCCTGGAACACCTTGAGGATTGGAAAAGAGCTGATGTGGTTCCCATTTTCAAAAAAACAAAAACAAAAAACAGACCCTGGAAACTATAAAGTAATCAGTGTAACATCTACCTGGAAGATACTGGAAAAGATAATCAAAAAACAGATCTGCGAACATCTAGAAAAGTTATAACTAGAAGCCAGCATGCGTATGTTAAAAACAGATAATAATAATAATAATAATAATAATAATAATAATAATAATAATAATAATAATAATAATTATTATTATTATTATTATTATTATTTAATTTCTATACCGCCCTTCTCCCGAAGGACTCAGGGCGGTGTACAGGGCAAATACAGTAAAAATACAATGTACAAAAGTTAAAAAAGAATTAAATAATACAGCCCAATTCCAATAAAATTAATACAGTTAATATTAAAATACCCCAACCCTTCAGACCAGGCCGGCTTGTTCAAATAAGTATGTTTTTAGGTCACGTCGGAAGGAGCGAAGGTCGGGAGCCATCCGGAGCTCCACCGGTAAACTGGAAGGAATAGCCACACCCCAGAAGACAAGCTTGGGATCAAAAAAGGTCTTGACAGACTTGAGCAATGGGTCCTATCCTATCCAACAAAATGAAATTTAATGGGTAGAAAAACAAGGTTCTACACTTATGCAGGAAAACCAAATCTACAAGTACGGATTAGACGAAACCTGGCTCAAAAACAGTAACTGTAAGAGGGATCTTGGAGTCCTAGTGGACGACCACTTAAACATGAGCTAGGGATGTGCGGCAGCAGCCAAAGAAGCGAATACAATCCTTGGTTGTATAAACAGAGGCATAGAATAGAAATCACGTGAAGTATTAGTTGTTGTTGTTGTTGTTAGCTGCGAAGTCGTGTCCGACCCCTGGCGACCCCACGGACAACCTTCCTCCAGGCCTTCCTGTCCTCTACCATCTTCTGGAGTCCATTTAGGCTCACGCCTCCTGCGGAGGTCAACTTATTTTCCAGAACACAAGAAATAATGGGTGGAAACTCATCAAGGAGAGAAGCAACCTAGAACTTCCTAACAGAGAACAATCAAGTTGCCTTCAGAGGTTCTGGTTGCTCCATCACTGGAGCTTGTAGTTAAGAAGAGACTGGACAGATGGCAGGAGCTTCTGCTTGAGCTGGGGGTTGGACTAGAAGACTGCCTCCGGGAGAGTTGAGAGAGGGGAAAGGAGGAGCCCCCCAAAATCTTTAGCCCCTTTGTTGGGGGGGGGCTTGGAGCCCAGGCAACAGAGAACTGGAATGTTGTCCCGCTGAGCCCCATGGATGGCCCAGACCCCCCCCCCGTGGGGTAGGCAGCCCCCTGTGCCCCGCTCTCCTGGCCAGGGTTTGAATGGGCTTTCCACAGCGGGGCCGGGGGAACTGCACCTGCGACGGACGGCCTCGAGGATGAAGGGCCGCGCGCGCGGAGGGTGGGGTTTGTCCCTGGAGGGCTCAGTCGCCTTTCCCACCCTGTCCCGCTTCGGAGCTCGGACCCACCGGCCAACGCTTCTCCGGCCGTCCCTCCCGGCGGGCTTCTCCGACCTGCCTTCTGGCCGCCGGAACCGGGGCAGGCGGAGGCCGAGCCGAGAGCGGGAGCTCGCCCCTCCCCGCCTGGAGGGCCACCGGCACCGAGAGGGCGCGCCGGTTGCCGGGCGACGGCCACAGGTGCGCGCGCGAGCCTGGCCGGCAGGGAGGCTTCCCGCGTAGGTCTTCCCCGAGCGGAGCCCCCGCGCTTTTGAGCCGCGGGTCGGGGTCTCGCCGTGGGAGAGCGCCAGGGAGGCCAGCCAGCTGGGCGCGCCAAACGGACGCCCGGACGGAGCGAGGCGCCGCGGGGAAGCGCCCCTCTGCTTTGCGGAGGGCGGGGTGGGGGTCGCCGCCGGCCTCTGGCTGTGGCAGGGGAGGGGGCTGGCCAGGTCGGGGTGGGCGGTCAGCGGACCCGCCCGCGTGGCTCGGCTGGCGTCCAGCCAGGCCTGGGCAGGTGCCTGTGCCGCTCCGAGCATCGGAGTGAGTGCCAAGGGGCAGAGCCGGGGCAGGGCAGGGCCAGGATTAGGAGGAGGAGGAGGAGGTCCTGGAGGAGCCGGCGCCGAAGGCTGCACCGCCCGCTTCCTCCTTTCCCTCCGCTCTGTGGGGTGGACGGCCGGGGAGAGAGGCGGACCGAAGTCCGCTGCTTTGAACCTCCAGGGCAGCGCCTAGCTCCGCCCCCCGATGGCTCCGCCCACTTGTCACCCACAACCGTTTCATCCCGGAACTCAGTGAAATAATAGAATAGAATAGAATAGAATAGAATAGAATAGAATAGAATAGAATAGAATAGAATAGAATAGAATAGAATAGAATAGAATAGAATAGAATAGAATAGAATAGAATAGAATAGAATAGAATAGAATAGAAGCTGGAAGAGGGGTCTTCTAGTCCAGCCCCCTGCTCAAGCAGGAGAACCTATACCGTCTCAGACAGGTGACTGTCGAGGCTCTTCTTAAAAATCCCCAGTGATGGAGCACCCATGATTTCTGGAGGCAAGCTGTTGCCCTGGTTAATTGTCATCACTGTCAGGAAGTTCCTCCTTAATTCCAGGTTGCTTCTCTCTTTGATCAGTTCCCAACTATTGTTTCTCGTCCTTCCCTCTGGTGCTTTGGTGAATAACATGACCATCTGCCTCAGAATGCGTGGTGGCAATGGATTTCTCCCTGGGGCATCTCCTCCCCACTTCCATTTATATCCCCCCCAGTTTAGGAGCATGACTTCCAAGAAAGCTGCCGGGAGGACCCTGGTGAAAAAGGGAGCCAAGGCTACGCTTCCAGCCAAGCCGCCTGGAGCAGCCCCTGGGAAGCCAGGTAGCAGAGCAGCGGGGCATGGGGGTGAGGGCTCTCGGCAGGCTCCCCAAAGAAGGGGCAGCCAGAAGGCCCGCAAGCGGTGACCGAGAGCTGTAGAAGGGGCTGAGGGGAAAGTAGGAGGGGGCAGGGGTAAGAAAGCGTGACTTTGGCCTAGGCTTTGGTAGCAGAATCTCAGGGGGGGGAGGGGGTCAGTTGCCCCTGCACTCAGTTGGGGCGTCTGGGGTGAAGGCAGGAGCAGCTCAGCGGCTCCAGTGAGGTTGAGAGATTCTGTGCTGGGGGAACTGGTGGGCGGTGGTTGAACGTGCTACCAAGGAGAACGAGCCAGCTGCCTTGGGCTCCGCTGTCTGACTGGCGGGCATCTTAGTTGGCGAGGGCCCTTGACCCCTTAAAGAGGGCCTCTGTGTCTGGGCCTTGAGCTGGATTAGCCGAGGGTATCTGGGCTTTGAGAAGGAGTTCGGCACAAGGCCGCTCTCCTTCTTCCAGCCCCGAGGCCAGCTCCAAACTGGGAACCACAGCACAGCGCACAATCCTGGGACAGTGCGACTGTCATAAATACGCTTCAGTTGCCAAGTGTCTGAATTTTGATTACGTGACCACCGGGGGGGGGGGGAGATGCTGCAGGAGCCATAATGTGAAAAACAGTTATGAATCACTGTTCATTGTCACTCCAAATGGTCACTAAATGAAACGTTGTAAGTGAAGGTCTACCTGCACTTGCTGGCCACCTCCCGACCAGACCAAACTCTTGTCCTTACATCGTGAAAGAAACTATTTTATTATTTTTGTTATTTGTGTGATTTGATTTTATTTATGTTATTTAATTTTTGTTAGCAGCCTAAAGTTCCATTTAGCAACCGGGTAACCACTGACATTAAACAAAAAATCAAATACAAATACAAGTGGGAAGTGGTACTTCCCCGCCTCTTCTTTTCTTTGAAATTCCCTTCGTTTTTTGGATAAACCGACCAGAGAATTTCCTTCCAGGAAACGCCGGCTCAGTCGCCGGGCATATCCTTTTTTCACCAAACTTTGCATTGTTGTGACACTTAAAATGTGGCCGTTGAAAGCAAGGAAGAAAGTGGAGTTTTGGGAGGCGTGAGAGACTGGAGAAGCATTTCACAGAGGTCAGGCTATGAGGCACCCGGGGACTTTGCAGGGACTTCTGTCCCCCCTGGACTGAGCCTTGGCAGCCGGCCTCACTCAGCTCTTCCGGTCACCCTATTCTAGAAAATGGGGACTTCTGGGGATTGTGGGGGTGTCTGGTTTACATTCGGACTTTCTCTCCTCTTGTGACATTTTCAGGCCACCAAACAGATGGGGAAGATGCAGCCCCAGCAGATGACCCTTCCCACCGGCAGGAGTCCCCCAGCAGCCATCCCACAGGTAGGTAGGTGGGCACGGGGTCGTGCCTTGGCATTTGCACTGTCTTTAAATGGGAATGGAAATGGCCGAGCTCCTGCCAAAGTAAAAAAAACCCTCACAATAACTCACGTCCTTGTAAACTCCAGATTAGACTACTGTAACGCACTCTACATGGGGATCCCATGAAGATCATTTGGAAACTTCAACTGCTGCAGAAGGCGGCCACGCAGGCAGTCACGTGTGCCAGATGCACGGAACACGTAACATCATTCCTGCGTGGGCTGCAGTGGTTACTGGTGTGTTTCCAGATGTAATTCAAGGTGCTGGTGGCTCCCTATAAAGCCCTGCATGGCTTGGGTACCTCAGGGGTACCCAAGGGATCACCTTTTCCCCCCAAATCTCTACCTGTCAAACAGAATGGACCTGCTGCAGATCCCGTCAGTGGAAGAACGTCGGCTGGCAGGACCAGAAGGGGAGCTTTCTGAGCAGCGGTCCCTATTCTGTAGAACCACCTCTTCCCTTCAGACACCAGAAGGGCCCCAACCCTCTTGGCCTTCCCTAAAGCTCTAAAAACCCTAGCTCTGCTCCCAAGCCTGGGCTACACGTGCCAAGGGAATTGGTGGGGCTGCCTTTGGCTCCTTCTCAGGGTCAGATCACAGTCTAATGGCAATGAGCTGCACGCCCTTGTGGGAGGGCAGGACCTACCACGTGGGTTCACCACCAACTACTGATGGGCCCAGATGGGTTTCAGAAGGGACTAACCGCTGCATAGTATTGATGAGCTCTTAGTGGCTGCTTGGAAGGCTGAGCTCAGGATAGGATTGCGCCCATGCGGCCTGTCCTGACCCATAGACCTCTTCCTCCCCCATGATGTGCGAGGGAAGGGAGGGGGATGAAATGTCTAGAGCGCTGCTGGCGGAAGACAAGGGATGAAGTCGATGGTAAGAGCTGCTGTTAAGGGCTGCCTGGCGGCCCATTTGGGCAGAGAGGTGCAAGTACTTCCCTGCATGAATTGTGTCTGCAGTTAATTAGCCAGTGACCCTCTTGAAGGAGAGCTGGTCCACCTGATAGGGCACACGGAAGGATTTGCTGATTTTCTGGAAGACAAAACCACTCGGCTTGATTCTCAGTGAGATTCCTGCATGGTTGCTGGTCCGGGGGAGGCCGTCTCTGGCCTTGGATGGAGGGGCCTCTGACCCAGACAGACCCAGTGCATAACCTTGGAGTTCTCCTGGACTCCTGGTTGAGGAGCACATGGCAATTGTGGCCAAGAGGGCCTTTGGACAACTGTGCACCAGCTGTGTCCTTTGCTGGACCAACAATCCCTGCTTACAGTCACTCATGCCCTAGTTACCTCCCGTCTTGACTACTGCAAAGCACTCTACATGGGCCTGCCCTTGAAAAGCATCTCGAAGCGCCAGTTGGTTCAGAATGCAGCAGCCCACATGGTTTTGTGCAGAACCAGGTGGGCATATATATCATCAGCCTGCAGGAGCTGCATTGGCTGCTGATTTGTTTCCAGGTGCAATTCATTGCTGGTTGTTGCCTTTAAAACCCTACATAGCTTGAAAGCAGGTTAGCTGAAGGACCGTCTCTTCCCAGTTCCATCCACCCAGCCCAGCAGAATGGGGAGGCAGGGAGCGTGGCGGGTCCCCCCTCCTAAGGAGGTCCATCCGGCAGGACCCAGAAGAACTCCGTAGTGGCTCCCTTGCTTTGGAATATCTTCCCTGTGGAGAGTAGACTGGCCCCCACTTCGACATTTTCTCGGCAGAGCCGGTTCTGCCAATGGGCCTGGGGAACTCCTGAAATGGCTTGTTTGATTGCATGTTATCGCCAGGAGTGTGTGTGAGGGTTAGTTTTTACTCTTTTTATATGGGGTATTTTGTTGTTTGTAAGCTGCCTAGAGTCACTTACCCTGTTGTTGTTAGTTGCGAAGTCGTGTCCGACCCATCGCGACCCTATGGACAACGTTCCTCCAGGCCTTCCTGTCCTCTACCATCTTCTGGAGTCCATTTAAGCTCACGCCTACTGCTTCAGTGACTCCATCCAGCCACTTCATTCTCTTGTCGTCCCCTTCTTCTCTTACCCTCAACCTTTCCCAGCATTAGGCTCTTCTCCAGTGAGTCCTTCTCATTAGGTGGCCAAAGAATTTGAGTTTTACCTTCAGCATCTGGCCTTCTAAAGAGCAGTCAGGGTTGATCTCCTCTAGGACTGACTGGTTTGATCGCCTTGCAGTCCAAGGGACTCGCAGGAGTCTTCTCCAGCACCACAGTTCAAAGGCCTCAATTCTTTGGCGCTCAGCCTTTCTTCCGCTCCAACCCATCCTCTGGGGCACCTGAGGGATCCCCTTTTCCCAAGAGTCTCTACCCGTCCATCTAGATTGAGCTGAATGGGCATGCTGCACATCCCGTCAGCCAAAGAATGACAGCTGGTGGGGACCAGAA
This sequence comes from Vipera ursinii, assembly GCF_947247035.1. Classification (NCBI taxonomy): domain Eukaryota; kingdom Metazoa; phylum Chordata; class Lepidosauria; order Squamata; family Viperidae; genus Vipera; species Vipera ursinii. The sequence continues at coordinate 212,721,590 of NC_139516.1, read as the reverse complement.
GATGAGCCCTTGTTCTGTGGAACATCCCCCCTTTGGAGATCAAAATGGCCCCAACCTGCTCAGACTTTCACAAGGCCCTAAAAACCTGGCTTTCTTCTCGAGTCGGGGGTGGTGGGGCTGAACATAGCCCCAAGACCTCCGCATCTTTTCTTTATTGCAGCAACCAGGACTGGATGCAGCATTCCAGTTGTGGCCTTACTACCGCAGTATAAAGCAGCATTATTATTTCTCATAAACTTGATGCTGTCCCTCTGTTGATGCAGCCCAGGACTGCCTTGGCCTTTTTGGCAGCTGCAGCACACGGCTGGCTCATACTAAGTGATGGTCCTCCAGAACACCTACATCCCTCCCATAGGCACTTGTGCTCGGGAATGCTGAGTCCACTTCTGGACACCACAATACAAGAAGGCCACTGGGGAACTGAAAGGCTGCAGAGGAGAGGCACTGAACCTGGCAATGTTTCTGAAAATCACTGGCTGGAAAAGGTTGTTTTTTGTTTTTGTTTTTTAAAAAAGACATCTAAAAGGCCAGCATTGATGTCCTTTACCTGGTGCAGAGCCGAGGGAGAGGCAGTACAGGCCACATGTTATGTTCCAGCCGCAAAACAGTCCCCCTCCCCCATGGCAGAATCCATCCAGGATGACCCTGCATCCAGTTGGCCAAGGCCCAAGCCATCCCCTTGCCAGGCTGTATTTGAGACTAGGGAGGACCCACAAGGCCAGCATCAGTTAAGACCGCATGGACTGTTGTGATTCAGCGTCAGGCTGTGGTTTCGGCAGCTGAGTTGGATGATTCTGAAGAGGAGGAGGAGGAGGGGTTTGGAGAGCCTTTGGTGTCAGAGGAAGGTTCTGATGCACAGCAGAACTCTCAGCCTGGCCCCTCCCGTCTTGTTCCTCCTCAGACCCAGCTGTGTGAGCATGAAGGATTGGAAGAAGACGATCCACAGCTGGCTCTGTTCAGGGACGCTAGGAGCAGGAGGCAATCTAGCAGAACTGAGCAGAGGAAAGCAATGAGGCAACTCGGGAGAAGGCAATGAGAAGCCATGCCTTGGGACTGCTGTTAAAAGGGGAATGTGTGGGAGGTGCTGGTTGCTGAAGGCAACCATTTGAAGATCCTCTGCTTGAGTCCTGGTCTGTTACTGTTTAACTCTTGTTTAACCTTTTTGGTTTAAGTCTTGTTTGAACTTTTGATTAACTTGTATAAATAAATTTGGTTGGGTTATTTCCAGCCTGTTGATTATAAAAAGGGGTTGTCCCTGACATTCAAACAGGGCCGGTCGTAGGCTGGAACAGAACCTGGACTTGGATTTCTGAAGGCCATAAATGGGGGGCTTGACTTTGAGCAACTTAAAGAGAGCTTTTTCAGGAGCCTTTAAATCTCCCAGTGAAGATCCTCTGGATCTGAAAGCTGACTTTCGAGTGCCCAGTTCAGCCTCTGCTGGGCTGACAGCTCTTTGGAACTTAAGCTGGCTGACGATGTTTTTTTCCCTGCAGTCAGTCCCCCCTCCCTAATCTTTCGTAGCAGAAAGGAGGATCAGCGATACCCTGGGAATCTCACTTAATGCCCTGGGCCTCTCCTTTCTGTCCCCAGGCTGGAGTCATGAGGCAGAAGCTGCGCTCACTTTGCAGTGTGCCTTCCGTCGGATCCTGGCCTGCCGGGAGAGAATGCGGAGACTGAAGCAGCGACAGGAATATGAAGAATTAATGGATCGCCTCCAAAAGGAGGTGAGGGGCAGCAGGGCACTGGCAAAGCAGGGGAGCCCATTCTGTGCAAATGCTGGCTGGCAGATGGCTGGACCCCAGTCACCTTTGTGGGCTAGGATGGCTAATTGTATTGAATCCTGGGTCCTGTCCAACAAGATGCAATTCAGTGGCGAGAAAAGTAAAGTTTTACAGTTAGGCGAGAAAAACCAAATGCACAGATATAGAATGGGGGGGCACCTGGCTCAACAGGTGCAACTGTAAGAGGGATCTAAGTGTCCCATTGGATCACTGTTTAAGTGTGAGCCAGTGGTGTACTGCAGCTGTCAAAAAAAACACGATGTGTTCCTAGGTTGCATCAACAGAAGGATAGCATCCAAATCACGAAAAGGGATAGTACTGCTTTATACCGCATTGGTGAGACCGGACTTGGAACCTTGCGTCCAGTCCTGGATGCCGTGATAGAAAAAAGATGTTGAGACTCTGGGAAGAGGGCAGGGAAGAGCAACAAGGAGGACGAAGGGGCTGGAGGCGAAACCGTAGGATGAAGGGTTGCAGGAACCGGGTGTGTCCAGTCCACCAAGGGAAGAGCGCTCCCTGTTCCAGTTTGGGCCTGGCTGGCAGCCCCGGATCCTGGCTCTGAGGGGACCACCAGGAGTCTCTCTTTGTTGCAGGCTTTTGTGGCTCTAGTGAAAAGAGAGCAGGAGGAAGCTGAGCGGGCACGAAAGAAAGAAGAGGAGGAAAAGAAGCGGCAAAGAGAGGAGCAGCAGCGGAGAAAACGGATGCTGGAGGCAGCTTTTGAAGGAGACGTGGAGGAGATGAAGGCCGTTCTGAAAGAGGTAAAAATGAGCTTGTGGTTCCTCTTTCCGGCTCTGCACCCCGACAGGACCAGGTTGGAAGGGGAGATGCCCCTTGCCTGTTTTTGTTGCATTTTCGAGCTGTCTGGCCTTGGAATAGGTCCCAGGGGACGTTCTGAAGTACCCAGTGGTGCTTTTTCACAACGGAAAGGGGCATTTAAATGTCCTTCTGTTACTACAAGGCGGAACCCTGGATTCATGTGTGTATGTGGAGGGGGGGCTTTCCTCAGCCAGAGCCACAGGGCACAAACTGGAACGATGCCTGGCCTGGCCAGAGAGAGGGCTGGAAGGAGGAGGGAATCTATGTTCTGCCTTCTCCCCAAATCGCTCAACCAGAGATTGAGGCGTCTTCCGTATCTTACTGATTGCACATTATAAAATTCCAGACTTAATCATATAGTCTAGCGTAGAAGACCTATTCTGGTTTACCTGGAACTCCTGACAAGCCCAGTTATAGTTTTATGGAATCGCAGGATGGTTAGGGCCCAGGTCAGTCTCCGTCAGCCAAATAAGGTTGTTAACTTGGGTATTTGGAATTTGAACACTGGCTTGGCTCATCTTCCAAGTCTCACCCCTCATAGGTGGAGCTTCCTTCGTAAGACAGCTGTCACATAGGTAGTCCGCTCACTGCCGCCAGGCTCCTCCAGCCACTGTGGGAGGGGGCTGGCTTGCCATGCTGGCCCAGAGCGTCAGGGAGCTCCGGGCATTCTTGGGGAGGGAGGCGGGGAGGAAGGCTTCCCAAAGCAACAGCTTTGAACCTGTTTCATGACGGTGTATTTGCACAAACACCAGTGAGGAGATCAGAAGGGGGTGGGTGGGAGACGGGATGCAGCATGTATCGACCAGGCCCGAGACTCGCCTCGCCTTCTCTTACCTAATGCAGAGTGGTCAGTCCCCTCTTCTTGGACAAACCATCCACTTGCTCTTTCAAGGTGGCGGATCTGGACACCAAGAACGGTGTAGGAACAGATGAGAAGGGGAAGGTTGTCCGGCTCCAGCATCTCCTCAACATGGTGGACTGCACAGACGCCAATGGCAACACCCCCCTTTCTGAGGCCTCTGGAGGAGGCCATCCCGAAGCCATCCAGATGCTGATAGAAAATGGAGGCAATCCCAACAGCAGGGTGAGAAGACGGCGAGGGAGGTTTGCCGGGGGTGGTGTGGATGCAGCCCACCTGGGGGTCAAGCCTCTGCCTCCACGGTGGTCTGTGGCCTCAGCACCAGGGAGGGCCCTCGGCTGAGGGGTGGTGGGAGAGGAGGCAGCTTTTGGGAAGAGCCTGATTTAGGAAAGGACATCAGATGTGAGGAACAAAGGAACGATGGTGTGAACTTTGTTCCTCACATCTGTTCCTCACATCACAAACAAAGCAGATCTGTGCTGTGCAGCTTATCCTGGGCAGTCCTTGCATTTTGGATTGTAATGTCTGCACGCACATAGACACACACACAAACTACTCCAAGTAAGATCCTGCCTAATCTAACTGGATGATGCTGGGAAGGGATGACCAAACTAGGCACAGCAGGCCTTGATACATGTTCCAACATGCCTTCCTTACGGTCCTCAACTTTCAGCCTCTGATTTATCCTGTCAAGTGGAAAGGAGGTGAGCCTTTATGCTGAGCTTGAGCAAATTCATTAAGTGGGAAAAAGCTGACCCAGTCCCGGCATTCCTAGATCTTTTTCAAGGACTTTCTCGATCCATTTCAGCTGGACTTCTGGCCTGGTTTTTGGGTGAAAACTGCTTGGCTTACGCATGGGAGAGAGAGCCAGGAAGTGCAGCCTCCAAGCGGGACCTTTCCTGGCCTGAATGTAGAGGGTTCGCCCCCTACACAGGTTCCTGAATGGGCACCCCAAAAGTGGTTCTCAGGGTGTGTGTTGCACGGCATTGGCCCAATCTACTGAGTTGTCTCCTGACCTATTTATATATGAGACAATCGAATGAGGAAATAAAGGATCCAGTTTCTTCCTGACATAGATAAGAGACCCTCTTCCCTCTTTCCATCAGCTCTGCCAAGTAAGGTGGCGGATGTGCTCGCTCAGCAGCTGGGACTGGATGAGGGTTGGCAAAGTGAAGCCCAGTCCACACCAAGGAGGCAGTTATTGGGATACCCTTGTTTCATTCAGAGCAGTTATGAAAGTTTTGCCAGGGGACTCCCTCAGAACCAGAAGGGGGGCAAGAGAGGCCTACGACCTCTGAGACATGAAGTTGAGGGATGTTAGGCCCATTTACAGCACTGGAGTCATGTGAGATGGTCTCACGAGGTCGATGGATCGTTAAGGTGCTTCCGAGTAAAAGGCATCACGCAGAGATGCAATCATATGATCTTTATTCAACGATAGATTAGAGAGAAAGAATTACTTGGCATGGAGGCATCCATGCCTGCATGTGAGAGAGAACAAAAGAACAGAAGTAGACTAGAAGAGAGCAGAACTAGAACTAGAACTAGAACAGAGCAGCCCCTTGAGCAGAGGTATTTATGGGGGGTCTCAGCCCCTCCCTAACCATAAAACTCTCTCGCCAATGGGGCTGCAGGGGCCTGGGACCCCTGACTCATCAGTGGAAGCAAAGAAGCCTCTTTGCTCCCATCTGATGACCTTTTGGGGTAACTGCCATGGCTGGCACAAAAACATCTAACAATTCCCCTTCTTGCCAGCCAATGACAAGGACCAGTGAATGTATGTGAGGGACGAGCAGGTGTCATAGACATGCATAAACATGTTCAGAAGACCAAACACAAACGCTTACACAGAAGGTTGTGCCGGTCAATGGGAACAGGTTTGGTGAACAGATCAGCTATCTGGTCAGTTGTGTTACAATGCTCAACATGTATAAAACCCTCTTTGGCAAGCTGCCTGACATTTTTATAGCGTATGTCTATGTGGTGGGACCTAGAGCCCACCGCATATGCACCCGAGATTGCAATTGTGGCTGTGTTATCCTCTTGAATTTGGATGGGCAGAGGAGGAGATGCCCAGATGCTCGTTATCAGATCATTGAACCAAATCAAATCATTGGCCGTGTCTGACAGGCTGGCATATTCAGCCTCGGCCGTGGAGCAAGAAACAAATTTTTGCTGCCTAACATGCCAATGGACAGGACAGCCATTTAGCAATATGAGGAAACCAGAGGTGCTCCGTCTACTCTTGGTGTCGCCAGCCCAGTCTGCGTCTGAGTAAGCGGAGAGCTGGGCCGTCTTCCCCTTCTCTGGTTCCAGCACAAGGAGAGCATCGGTCGTGCCCCTGAGGTACCTAAGTACCCTCTTAACAGCAGTCCAGTGGAATTCCTTTGGGTGTTCCACTTGCCTGGACAGTAGATTCACAGCTAAAGCTATGTCAGGCCTGCTCCAATTGCTGATATATAGCAAGGAGCCAATCACAGATCTGTAAAGCTTATTATCTGTGAACTCAGGACCGTCCTTGTGAGTGTGATTGTAATAGTCACTTTGCATCGGGCTATGCGTTGGGTTAGATTCTGCCATTTTGCATTTGGCCAATAACTCCTCTATCTTTTCTTTTTGAGATAGAGCGAACCCCCCCCCCCCTTAGTGGCCAAGATGTGCACACCCAAGTACTTGTCAACCCGCCCCAAAGACTTCAGAGTAAACTTTTCTTCCAGGGCCTTGGCAAATTCATCACACCCTTCCTTGTCAGGCCCTACATATAGTAGGTCGTCCACATAAACTAACACCCGTTCTGTGGTACCCTTGGAGTTGCGTGTGAAGACACATTCATCTGCATGGGCTGCAGTGAAACCAACTCGTTCTAAACTTTTTCTAAGGCAGTCATACCATAATTTCCCCGACTGCTTAAGGCCATATAACCCTTTGTGGAGCAACCATGTGTTTCCCCCTTCCTGCTGGTAGCCAGGAGGGGCCCTCATGTAGATCTGCCGGTCCAAGTTGGCGTGGAGGTAAGCCGTCTGGATGTCGAATTGGAAGACTTTCTCCCCCAGAGCGGCTGCAGTTACGAGGGCGGCCTTGACGCTCTCTGCCCGGATGGTTGGAGAGTAGGTCTCCCTGTAGTCCTCCATGTAGCGCTGAGCGAACCCCTGAGCTACCAAACGGGCCTTATACAGGTAGAGACCATTGGCAAGTGGTTTGGCCTTGTAAACCCACCTTGTGCCAATGACTTTCCTCTCCTTTGGTGGTTGCTGGGGGGTGAAGACCTTGAGTCTTCTTAGGCTGTCCATTTCCTTCTCCATCGCGAGCTGCCATTTCTCCTGTTCTTCGATGGGCAGCTCCTGGATGTCAGAGAAGGATTTTGGGGTGACCACAACGCTGTTGACAGACGCGATGTGGCCAATGTCAATTCTCTTTGGCGGGACCCCTTTGTTGGACCGCTTTGACCTCCTTACCTTCTGCCACTCACCGCCCTTTTCTTCCGCGGGTCTCTGAGGCATCGCTGGGGGTGAAGACGGCATGTCTTCCCCCATGGGACTGGACGGCTCATCCTCTCCATCTGATCCAGGTAGGATGACATCTTCGTCTTGTTCCTCACTTTCGTCGGTGGCAGGGTATGTGGTCGTCTCAGGTGATGTCATGGTCGGTGTGTCCTTGCTGGGTCGGTTGACATATGGGCTCAGATCATTCGAGTGGATCTGGTCCAATTGGAGTCCTCTTCGAAAGAGGCAGATTGGGAAGTCACAGGCCTGCCCCCTTCTCCCAGGAAACGATAGGCCTTGGAGCCAGGAGCATAGCCCAAGAACCTCAGTCTCTGGGAGACAGATCTCCCCTTCTTCCGCAGCTGCTTGGGGATGTGCACCCATGCGTAAGAGCCAAAAACACGTAAATGTTCCAGACTTGGTTTCCTACCGTGGACCAGGAAAGCCAACACAGTGCTAGGCTGCATTAACAGAGGGATAGAATCAAGATCAAGTGAAGTACTAATACCACTTTACAATGCTTTGGTAAGGCCACACCTGGAATACTGCATCCAGTTTTGGTCACCACGATGTAAAAAAGATGTTGAGACTCTAGAAAGGGTACAGAGAAGAGCAACCAAGATGATTAGGGGGCTGGAGGCTAAAACATATAGGGAACGGTTGCTGGAATTGGGTATGTGTAGTTTAATGAAGAGAAGGGTGAGGGGTGACATGATAGCAGTGTTCCAATATCTCAGGGGCTACCACAAAGAAGAGGGAGTCAAGCTATTCTCCAAAGCACCTGAAAGCAGGACAAGAAGCAACAGATGGAAACTAGTCAAGGAGAGAAGCAACCTAGAACTAAGGAGAAACTTCCTGACAGTTAGAACAATTAACCAGTGGAACAACCTGCCTCCAGAGGTGGGGAATGCTCCAACACTGGAGGTTTTTAAGAAGAGACTGGACAGCCATTTGCCTGAAACGGTATAGGGTTTCCTGCCTGAGCAGGGGGTTGGACTAGATGACCACCAAGGTCCCTTCCAACTTTATATATTATTATTATTATTATTATTATATATGGGGTCTGGTCCACAAGACTGCTCCAGGTGCGGTTTAAGGTGCCTCTGTCCAGTATGATTCTGTGACCCCAGCGTCTGCAATCAGACTACGCATCATAGTTTGCAGGATTCCATTTCTTTTCTCAGCCACGCCATTCTGAGCGGGGGTGAATGGCGCAGTAAGAAAATGGCGGATGTCCTTACGCCTTACCCAGTCCTGAAATTTTCGGGACATGAACTCAGCCCCGCGATCGCTCTGCAGTTGTGCGATCTTGGTCTTGTACTGGGTCTCTACAAAGTTGTACAGTGACTTTATGGCGTCAAAGGCTTCGGATTCTTCTGTGAGGGTATACACGTGGCCGTATCGTGAAAAATCATCAATGGCAGTGAGAAAATACTGTCTTTTCCCTAGGGATGGTGTGAAAGGCCCAACCAAATCAACATGTACTAGTTGGTATGGGTATTGGGTCTTACGCAGTGACACATTAGGGATGGGGGCAGCCTTCCTCTTTGTCTTCTTGCAAATGGCACAGTCCAGGAACACCTCACAATCCTTGAGCTGGACTCCCTCAGCAAACTCTCCCATCTTTTTAACTACAGGGAAGCTCGCATGACCTAATCTTCTGTGTAAGAGATGGGCACACTTATCGTGGAGCAGCTTCCCCACTGACACCCTCTTGGCTCTAGTTGCCTTGAGTGGTGCTGTAGGTGCCTGCTGAGATTCAGGTTTCTTGCCCACACTGCCCTTGGAAAGCCTTGGGGCAGGCTGTGGGGGCTTGGGAGCAACCGCTTTGGCCTTGCGCTCCTTAAACAGCCTTGGGGCTGCCTGTGGGGCCCCTTCTGAGGTGGGTGGGTTCTCAGGGGAGAAGTATGGCAAACCATTTATGATGGCAATACTTCCAATGACCCTCTGGTTCTGGGTGACATGACCTCCCCCCTTGCGAAATAAAACTTCCACCTTGTCATCGTCACACAATTTGATAATGCTTAATAGGTTGTTGGCAATGGAGGGAGCATGAAATACCCCTTCAACTTTTCCTAGCCCGGGTACAGAGACAGTGCCCTCCCCAACAACTAAAGCTTTATCACTGTTTGCGACCTTGACAGATGAGTTAATTTTCTTTAACCTTTTAAACCCTTGACTCATATTGGTAATGTGAGATGAAGCTCCAGAGTCCAGTAACCATAAGTCAGTGGAGCTATCAGCCTTTGTGATGGGGGTGAGGGAACAAGTATGCAGAAAATTGCCCTTGGCACTACCTTTGCCCCCGCCATGCCCCCTTCCTTGCCCCTTGTCCCTTACTTGATTGGGACCACGTTTGAGGGCTTGTTGTTGATGGGGGCAGTCTTTCTTGAGGTGCCCCTCAGAGCCACAGATGAAACACTTAAGTAGAGCATTAACCTGCTCTGAGTTGTGGCGCCCCCTTCTGGCTTGCTGAGTGGTGACTCTGGCGTATTCTCCTGCATCTCTTTGCCTTCTATCTTGTTGATGAGTCTCCCTGTGAGGTAGGACAGTCATGGCTTCCTTCATTGTCCCCTCCAGTGAAACAATGAAGCTGCTCCAACTTCTGTCCAGGGAAGCCAGAATGACAGCGACCATGTTCGCATCAGTTACTGGGTGGTCTCTGGACACCAGTTCTGCCCTGAGTGCCTTCAATTTTCCAAGATGTTCAGGCATGCTATCTCCAAACCTCAATCTGGAGGAGTAAAACTCAGTTGTAAGTCTGGTGATCGAACCGATGCTGTCGCTGTTGAATAAATTGTATAATAACCACCAAACTTCACCAGCTGTGAGTCCATCTGGAATGCTGGAGAACAAGTTGCCATCCAGTGAGCTCAGCAGAGTGGTGTATGCTTGTCTATGACGCCACTCTTCTTGGGGTCCCCAGGGGAGAGGTGGCGGGTTCAGAACCATCTCTAGAGTCCCATCCTTTAATAGACATACCTGCACATCTCTATTCCAACTGTTGTAATTCTCCCCCCCCCCAAGTTGCAGTTTTTTAAAATCGTTTGGGAGGAGAGAGGCAGGTAAAAAAGAGTTCTTGTCGGTCCCACTTGCAAACATCTGAGAGCTGTCCATTGAGATGAATGGTAGAGGGATCCCTCTGGTGGTAGTTGGTGGGATTTTTCTCTGATTTTTGGATAGCTCCAACTGGGCATGCCCGGAAATCATGTGATCCGGGGGAGGGCGTTGTCCAAGTCTGCCAGCCAGCATTTGAGTTTGAGAAGAAGCTGAAGGCTGCAAAAGCTCCAAAGATTCCTCCTGAAGCCCCCCCGGCACTGGAATACTCACTGGGGGGGCGAAGATCGCAGGATGGAGGCTGGATGGCACATGGATTGCCCGGATTGCCTGAATTGCCCTGAGAAGCCCATCAGTGTTCCTGAAGAACCTGGGGGCGGCTGAAGACGACTCTGGAGGGGGGGGCTCTTCCGGGGCCCCCCCGAAGACCATCTGGCAAGCAGGGCGACTGGGCGGAGGCAAAAAGTAGGCTGGGGGCCCCGGGGGTTCACTAAGGGCCCTCTGGGGTTGCTGGACGTAGTTGGGAGGCTCTAGGCTGGACGCCTCCCGGCAGTTAGGCCCCGGGGAGAGGACTGGAGGCCGAGGAAGGCTGTCTACCCCCGATGTTGAGGCTGAAGTCGTTTTAGCCTCCAGAGCTGCAACCAGGGTCCGGATAGTTGCTCCAATCTCTGCTGCAGTAGGCGCGGCTGGGCAGGTTTCATTGTCATCATAGGCCTTAAGGCTTTCTGGTGGGGAGGACCAGGGGGTTTCCATGCTGCTTTGGTTGGATGCTACAGATTGCTGGGCCTCCAGGCTTGGTTGAGGCCTATCTTTATTAGACCATGTGGGTGTACTGGGGGCCGCCATCTTGTTTCCGGTATCAGGTCATGTGGGTGCCCTGAGGGCCACCATCTTGCTTCTGGTTGCCCCAGGAAGCTGTAGGTCACAGTTTGGCGGGAAATTTCACGCCAAAAGCTCTGGGGTCCTGGGGTCACTCAGGGTGGTGGGCGCCATGTTGGGGGGCCTCGTGGGCGCTGGGGGAGGGCTTACCCGGTGTCCAGAGTCCCTCTGCGCTGATATCCCTGGTGGGGGGGCTTGTGACATCCTTTGTGCTGCAAGGAACTTTAGAAGCAGCTCTTCGCATTCCTGTTCAGTTATCTGGCTCACACGGCGTTTGGCTTGGGCCAGGGCCGTTTCTGCTGCATCTGGGCAGTCTTGGGCGGACTGCAAGCCTTCTATGCTTCCCTCTGTGGCATGCAGCTGTAGGGAGGCATGTGAAGGAGTCCCTGGCGCTCCGCTGGATCCTCTGGGGCAGACATGTCAAACACAAGGCCCGGGGGCCGGATGCGGCCCGCAAAGTGGTTTCATGTGGCCCGCGAAGCCATCCTGGAAACAGTGAGGGAACGGCCCCCACTGCCATGGCCCTGGCCCAGAGACCCTCCTCCTGCCAGACCCCCTCAGGTCTGTCCCACTCCTGCCCAGGCCCCCATAGGCACCCTTGATGCGAACGATGTACAGCTGGCCACGCCCACCCAGTAGGCCATACGCACTCTAGCCATGCCCACCCAGTAGGCCACACCCACCCTGGCCAAACCCACCCGGCCCCTTGAGGGCAACCGCAATGCTGATGCGGCCCTCAGTGAAATTGAGTTTGACACCCCTGCTCTGGGGGAATGGAGGTCATCTGTGCTCTCACCTGGAGCGGAGCTCGCATCAGGGGCTGGAGGATGGGCTGCCATCTTTGATTGAAGACTTCTGGTCACAATCGGAGCCCTCCTGTCATCCATTTTAAATGGGTTTGTGCTGGAACTTACAGACATCTTGTAGTAGCTGCTGGTTTGGAAGCGTTGCCTTAAACCATCCTCTGGCTTCCAACTTGTGAGATGGTCTCACGAGGTCGATGGATCATTAAGGTACTTCCAAGTAAAAGGCATCACGCAGAGATGCAATCATATGATCTTTATTCAACGATAGATTAGAGAGAAAGAAATACTTGGCATGGAGGCATCCATGCCTGCATGTGAGAGAGAACAAAAGAACAGAAGTAGACTAGAAGAGAGCAGAACTAGAACTAGAACTAGAACAGAGCAGCCCCTTGAGCAGAGGTATTTATGGGGGGGGGTCTCAGCCCCTCCCTAACCATAAAACTCTCGCCAATGGGGCTGCAGGGGCCTGGGACCCCTGACTCATCAGTGGAAGCAAAGAAGCCTCTTTGCTCCCATCTGATGACCTTTTTGGGGAACTGCCATGGCTGGCACAAAAACATCTAACAAGTCAAGCCAGATTCGGAAAGCAGATTCCCCCTGAGAACGAGAACTCTCTCGTTCTCACCACACCTGCTGCCCACCCATCCACCAGCAGGGGGAGCGCTCGAGATAGGAATTGTTACTGTTTTTATTCATTTACAAAAGAATGCACCCACTCAATCCTTTTTACTATTCCCCCCCCCCCATCACAAGAATAAAGCTCAGGGGGAAAATACAGAAACAATGTTTCACTCATGAAAACCCTGGGTATTGTGAAAAGCAGAAACATTGAATCAGGGAACTCAATTTGTTGTTGTTGTTAGTTGCGAAGTCGTGTCCGACCCATCGCGACCCTATGGACAATGTTCCTCCAGGCTTTCCTGTCCTCTACCATCTTCTGGAGTCCATTTAAGCTCATGCCTACTGCTTCAGTGACTCCATCCAGCCACCTCATTCTCTGTCGTCCCCTTCTTCTATTGTCCTCAATCTTTCCCAGCATTAGGCTCTTCTCCAGTGAGTCCTTCCTCCTCATTAGGTGGCCAAAGTATTTGAGTTTTAGCTTCAGGATCTGGCCTTCTAAAGAGCAGTCAGGGTTGATCTCCTCTAGGACTGACCGGTTTGATCGCCTTGCAGTCCAAGGGACTTGCAGGAGTCTTCTCCAGCACCAGAGTTCAAAGGCCTCAATTCTTTTGCGCTCAGCCTTTCTTATGGTCCAACTTTCACTGCCATACATTGCAACTGGGAAGACCATAGCCTTGACTATACGCACTTTTGTTGACAGGGTGATGTCTCTGCTTTTTAGTGTGCTGTCTAGATTTGCCATGGCTTTCCTCCCGAGGAGCAAGCGTCTTTTAATTTCTTGACTACAGTCCCCATCTGCAGTGATCTTGGAGCCCAGGAAAATAAAATCTGTCACTACCTCCATTTCTTCCCCATCTATTTGCCAGGAATTGAGAGGGCCGGATGCCATGATCTTGGTTTTCTTAATGTTTAGTTTCAACCCAACTTTTGCACTCTCCTTCTTCACTCGCAACAAGAGACTCTTCAGTTCCTCTTCACTTTCTGCCATTAGAGTGGTATCATCTGCATATCTTAGGTTGTTGATATTTCTTCCAGCAATCTTAATTCCAACTTTTGACTCCTCTAGCCCTGCCTTTCTCATGATGTGCTCTGCCTATAAGTTAAATAGGCAAGGCGACAGTATACAGCCTTGCCGGACACCTTTCCCAATTTGGAACCAATCAGTGGTTCCGTGTCCAGTTCTCACTGTTGCTTCTTGGCCCGCATATAGGTTTCTCAAGAGACAAATAAGATGTTCTGGTACTCCCATCTCTTTAAGAACTTGCCACAGTTTGTTATGATCCACACAATCAAAGGCTTTAGCATAGTCAATGAAGCAGAAGTAGATGTTTTTCTGGAACTCTCTAGCTTTCTCCATGAACCAGCGTATGTTGGCTATTTGATCTCTAGTTCCTCTGCCTCTTCGAAATCCTGCCTGTACTTCTGGTAGTTCTCGATCCACATACTGCTGGAGTCTAGCTTGTAGGATTTTAAGCATAACTTTACTAGCATGAGAAATGAGTGCAATGGTGCGATAGTTTGAACATTCTTTGGCACTGCCTTTCTTTGGAATTGGAATGTAAACTGATCTTTTCCAATCCTGTGGCCACTGTTGAGTTTTCCAAATTTTCTGGCAAATTATGTGTAGCACTTTTACTGCATCGTCTTTTAAGATTTTGAATAGCTCAGCTGGAATACTGTCACCTCCACTAGCTTTGTTGTTGCTGAGCTTTTCTAAGGCCCACTTCACTTCACATTCTAGGATGTCTGGCTCGAGGTCAGTGACCACCTCATTGTGATTATCAGGGACGTTAAGCTCATTCTTGTATAGTTCTTCTGTGTAATTTTGCCATCTCTTCTTAATCTCTTCTGCCTCTGTTAGGTCCCTGCCATTTTGGTCCTTTATCATGCCCATTTTTGCATTGAACGTTCCCTTCATCTCTCCAATTTTCTTGAAAAGATCTCTGGTCCTCCCTATTCTATTGTTTTCTTCTATTTCTTTGCACTGTTCATTTAAGAAGGCATTCTTATCTCTTCTAGCTATTCTCTGGAATTCTGCATTCAATTGGGCGTATCTTTCTTTTTCTCCCTTGCCCTTCGCTTCCCTCCTTTCCTCAGCTATTTGCAAAGCTTCCTCAGACAGCCATTTTGCTTTCTTGCATTAGGGTTAGGGAACTCAATAGACAGACTAAAGATAAGGGGTAAAATTAATTATATTTGTTTGACAGGATTAAAACCCAAGGAAGCCAGTATTTTAGACCCATTGCTAGCCTTTGCAAAACAAGCTAAACCAATCTAATAACAAAAGCACACAAAGCAAGCCTCCAAATTACGAAATGCTTTAAAACTGTATAAACATCCTTGTACTCATCAACTCAATTTGTCAGCTATCCCAGAGCTACATGCTGTTGTTGGTTCTGCTCCTCAATGATCAGGAATCTTCTTTCCTAAGCAGCCTCCATTTTATTTCCAGCATGTTACTCCCGGCTTGCAACTGGACCTGATTTTTTCCCCCAACAAAACAATGCACAAATACACAAACACTGGCCCAATAGGAATTGTACACGGAGCTAGGAGGTGAACAGTCCAGCAGTCAAAGAACGGCCCCACCCTTTCCAGAGAATGACAGCAATAGCAACTACCACGCACTTAAGCTTTCTCTGGGCTGAGCTGCCCTCCTCTGCCTGGCCTTTCCAGCTCTCGAGGGAGCCTTCATTGCTCCTGTAATCCAGTGGGTCCCCCTTGATGCTCTTCTTCTCTTTCCTCCCATCTTTCCCAGCATCGTGGACTTCTTAGGGGAGCCAAGTCTTCCCATTTTGTGGCCAGGATCTGGTAATTTGATTATTTGTTCCTTGAGTGAGAACTCTAGATTGACTTTTTGTTTTTATAGCTATCTATGGTATTCTCAAGAGCCTTTTAAAACATCAAATTTCAAAAGTGCCAACACTGTTTCTATCCTGCTTCTTCAAACTTTCCCTTTCATAGAGAACCATTGTCTGAACAATCGTCAGTGAAGCTTCTCAGTCCCCATCCAGGCAGAGTTGTCTGGAAGTTGAGTCATAGCAACTGGATTTCTCTCCTTGCTGGTTTGAAAAATTTCGCTGCTTATTTTCCAAGGAGCTCCTTCAGTTCGGCAGAATCCGAACTGTTAGGCATATGGTGTTAGCCTACAATGTTGGGTTGAAAATATATTAACCATAATGCTATGTCTTTAAGAAGTTAATTGGCCAATGGGTGTGTGTTCTTATGGCCATAAGAGGAAGCTAGAAACGTAGCTTCTCTCTCTCTCTGAATTCACTGATATCTACTGTTACTGTTTTTGCTCTGCTGTTGGTTTACTACTGTTGTAACCTGAACTGTGTATTTGACCTCTGGACCGGTAAGAAGACTGTAGTTTTGGATTACTCTTTGGACTGTTGCTATTGTTTATGACCTGGACTGTTTATTTTTTGACTGTGCATTTTTCCAACATATGAACATCCTTTCGAAGGACTTCCTTGATACCCTCTGCCAAAGCCAGCCTCCTGTAAGGTATTTCTTGGCTGCCGGTTCCTTTATTGTTAATAGTTGTTCCCAGAAGGCAGAAGCTGCTCCCCTCCCCCACTCCTCTGCAGGGTCTTCACTGTCCCTTCAAGAGAAGGTGGACGCCTCTTTGCAAGGGGGGGGCATCCCTGGATGCCTTGCAGAAGGTCGTGGGGCTCCTTGAAAAGGCCCTCATGAGCTCCAGCCATGCCCCAATGGCCCCCTTTAAGGGTCTCTTTTGGAGAACGTGCTGAGGCACCGGTTGAAGCGGCTTATCAGCGCCCCCCTATTGGGTCGGCATGTTGGAACCACACTGGCTGCTGCACCAGTGCCTGGACAGAGGAGCGTGGCCCTCTCAGCATGGCATCAGGATTGGCAGAGTGTGGCTCCGTTTCACAGGAGCTCCATTCCTTCCTGGGCTGGGGCTGGAGGAGGAACGGCTGAGCGGTTGGCTCGTCTTTTGTGGCCTCCTTCCCCCGCCCTGAAAATTGGCTTCCTCTTGGTTCTAGACCTGGTTGCGCACCCCTTGAATGAGCAGGTGTGCAACCTGCCACCCAGTCCACAGTCAGGAGAGTCTGTCCCGCCTCAGCCGGTGCACCAGATAGGGCTGTTCCGGTGGCAGGAGGCCTCTGCACGAGGCGGAGTGGATGTGGTGTCCCTGGGACACCCTTGATGATCACTCAGAAGTTGCCCTGGGAGCAGAATCTGGAGCCCATCTATTGTGAGGGTGTCAGCTCCATGGCAACAGTTTTATTTGACAGCAGAGGTTTCCCAGGCGTAGCTCAAGAGGATGAGTTTAAATCCTACCTGACTTGACTCCCAGAAAGCCTCAGGATGCCCCCTTTTGTACTACATCTGCTCACCCAGTGCAGTTCACCTAACAAGTGATGTGACTGGCAGAACCTCCTTCCTTCCTTCCTTCCTTCCTTCCTTCCTTCCTTCCTTCCTTCCTTCCTTCCTTCCTTCCTTCCTTCCTTCCTTCCTTCTCTTCTTTATCCTTTCTTCTTTTTTCTTAGGGTGCCTTTAATCGGACTCCTTTGTACCGGGCAGCCTTTGGGGGACACTTGGCAGCAGTGGAACTGCTTCTCCAGCACGGAGCTGACCCTCGACTCTATGCTGATGATGGCAACACACCGGAGCAGGTATGCCTGCCCCTCCTCCTCCTCCTCCTCCTCCCCCTCAGCTGTGGCTGAGTGAAGCTGCCTTGCAGGAAAAGGCCCTATTAGCTGTTCCTTGCAAGGTAAGCAGCATTTTCCCAAGCATAAAAAGTAGAAAGTCAAAGTAAGGGGAAGGTGTGATCGCCTTTGAAGCCCAGCATGGCATGGGTTACTTGAGGGACCGTCTCACCCTGATGGGACAGGCCCGCCCCACCCTGTGCTGGCAGAGGAGGCAGGCTGCTGCATGTCCCATCAGAATGGCATTTGGACTGGTGGGCTCCAAGTGAAGACCCTTCTCTGCAGCGGCCCTGGCAGCGGCCCTGTTGCAATCTAGCCCCCCCTCCCCCTGAGTTGAGATTTGCCCCCACCCCCACCCTCCTGGACTTTCTAGAGGCCTGAGGCTCTGCCAGTGGCCCCAGGGCCCCAGTGAGGTGGTTGCTGGAGGAATAGCAGTGCCCACCTCTCAACGTCTTCATGTTCCTCCTATCACACCTAGAGCAAGGTGGGAAGAGGCACCTGAGCTTCCCCGGCAGAGACTGGAAGTATAGTACTGCGCCCAATGGAATGAATGACCTCTCCCAGGAGCCTCATTGTAAAGGTTCAACAGGAGAAGGGAAAGACCAGACCCCTGAGAGACCCAAGACATGCTGGGGCCAGGGACAACACTGACTAAATCTGGTCAGGGAGGAAGGAGACGAGCCACTCCAAAGCAGTGAGCCCCACTCCTGAGCCCTCAAGGGGATCCAGAAGTATCACACGGTTGATGGTATCAAAAGCTGCCCAGACTTCCAGGACACACACACACACACACACCCCTTCAAAAGTCATCCATCCATTACTTTCTCAAGTAATCCTGTAAAGAATAATCCGTCGGCTTTCCCCTGATCTGTGCTTACCCAAAAGGAAGCTGGTCACCTGAGACGGAGTCACCGTTCCATCCATAGATGCAATAAGAGCAGAGCAATAAGTCTTCCTGGTCACTCTTGCTGCCACAAGGCAGGTCCTAACCAAGACTCTCACCTGTATTCAGTCAGCTTCACTCCTGCAGTGAGTCCAGGTCCGGTCAGTTGGACCAGGTCCGTTTCCCATAGTGGCTGTGAACTCCTGACCCTAACCCTTGACTCCAGGCTCAGAGAAGGCAGATGGAAGTCCACAAGGCCAAAACTGGTTCCTTGGAGGCTTTCAATGGGCCAAAGACCTGGATTGTATGCGCCCCATATGGGTGAGTGGCTGGGTGTGTGGTTGGGAGACTCCCCAAAGGCTGTGCTTGACAGCGCCAAGCCTTGGGCATAGCAAAGGCCCTCTGCTCCCCAGAGGGAATGGCCCTGGTCATCCTTAGTGGTCAAGAATACTATTATTGCTGTGAGCATCTCAGGCCATGGCCTTCTGCTGTTCCTCTCAAGGTTGCTTCTCTGGACAGTGTGGTGGCCATCCTGAATGCCTGGGACATCACTCTGACGGACACCATGCTTCAAAAGATGGAGGCTGAGCAGCAGCGGAGAGTCCAGCAGAAGCAGAGGCACAAGGAAGCTGAAGTGCGCCAGTGAGTCCCTTCCTCCCCTCTCCGTCCCCTTCCCCCCACTGCAGCGCTTGCGATGGACTGGCATCTGGGGGCCCTTTGGGACGACCTTGTTGCCTTCATGGAACAGGTCTGTCTCCCATGGCCATCGCCACTGCTGCTGCCCGCAAAGCCCAGGTATCCCTCCAGAATTGCCCTGCAGTTGGCCTGGTGGAGCGGTGGCAGGGGGTGGGGACTGCAAGCTGGCTGACCACTCTTGAGCCCAAGCAGTGCAGGGATGACGGAAGGGCATCAGCTTCTGGAAGCCCCCTAGGCCAAATCCCTCAGGACCTGAAGAATCTGTTCTTTAGGTGGGTATGGCTGGGAGGGGGTTTTAGCCCTGCCCCCCCCGAGAGCCTCTGTGCCGATCTTTTTCCACTTTAACACACACACACACACACACACACACACACACAGACAGACACACACGATGAAGCAGGGTGTCCTGTCTCCTCTTCTTCAAATTGGACCTGTTGAACTGTGCTCTGTACACTACTGATGCAAATTGTGTAGGGCTGTCTCTCGCCAAGGAGCGAGAACCAATCCCCGAGAAAGTATTGTGACAGCGTCCCCCTGCTCCTAGCTTCTGAAGAGGGGGTGCAGAAGGACCCTGACCAAGTGGCATGGAAGCAAAGGCAGGAGACTGTCTGGACCCTCTTTTTTATAAGTGTGTGTGTGGTGGTGGTGGTGGGGGGCAAACAGCAACAGCATCACTCAAGGAAGCCTTGAGGGAACCTGGGTCTTCAGGACAGGAGGGGTCACAAAGCCCCACTCCAAGGACTTGGCCCTTCAGAGAAGCAGGAAGACGGTGGGTGTGAGAAACATCCTCCCCACAAGTGGCTCAAAGGGGCCCCTGACGCCTCTTGGTCCCCACAGGACCACTGAAGCCGTGGAGCAGCTGGCCAAGGAGCACGAGAGATGCAGCAGGGAGGTGAGGTCCAGTGCCGCCTCCGTCCCTGGGAGCCTCTCCAGTTTGCCACCCCAGAGCCCGCCAGACGTTGCTCTTGACCTGGGGGCTTTGGCCTCCCTGTGGCCTGGTGGGATGGCTCCCTCCACTTGAACCTTCCCAGGCACACGGCCTCCCTTCTTTGCAGCTGCAGCAGGCCTACGCAGAGCTCAACCGACGGATAACGGAGCACGACAAGTGCCAGCGGAAGCAGATGGGGAACGCAGAGCTGACCCTGCACGTGAGCACCGCTCCCCTTCCCGGGTGCCTCCCTAGGGTGCCCTCCACAGGGATGTTTGTGTGCTGCCAATTGCCAGGCTGTGGAGCTCTGAGCTCTCTGCCAGGGCACGGTGAGATTTTCCCTGTAGTGTAGGCCATCTGGGAGCTGGGTGATGGGGTGCAGGTGGCCAGGTGCGACCCGGCCATCTGCAGGGCCTGGGAAAGGAGGCCCCCTCAAGAATTCAGAGGAAGTACTGGATTGCTGTGGCTATTTCTCTCGGGGGGGGGGGGAGAGATGCCTGCAATTGGGGACAGATGTAAGTAGCTAACAATTAAGTGCCAACCGTGGGCAGGACACCTGGACTTCAAATAATATATTCCCTGGGCAGCGCCAGGGGAGCTGAGTGAGGCAGAGGGCTCACCCCGCTTTACTCCTTCGCCAGACAAGGGAAGGCTCCCTTGGGCCAGGTCCGGCCTTTCTAGCCAGGGGTGTTTCCTGGGACAGGCCATAGCTGATGCGGAAGAGCTGGTGGAGAAGCTGCGCCTGGTTGCTGAGGAAGCTGAGGAGAAGCTGTCCCTGGCCCGCCTAAAGCTGCGAGAGCAAATGCAGGAGGGTCAGTGAGGAGGTGGACGGTGGTTGCAAGGGGCTCCTCCAGAGAGGCTCCTGGGCTGGGGGCTTAGCTCCTGCCAGGACCCTTTTTGAGCACAAGCGACCTTGCCCCAAACCAGAGAGCAGGGCTCATCCTTGTCCTGGCCCAGTTGGGGAGGGAGAGGAGGAAGCGGATCCAGCATCCTGGCAGGTGTGGCCGGACACCAGAAAGACAGCTGAGCAGGCCCTGGGGAGCGGGCCCCAAGGGAGAGGGCAATGCTGCACTGCTGGGCTTCCCTCGTGGCATGGAAGGCAAGGGCCGGTCAGACTCTCACCAGCCTGCTCTGCCTTGGCAGGTTTGCCATCCGAGATTCCGGGCCTCACGTGCTCTGTGCAGGAGCTGGACGATGTGCTGATGAAAGACGTGGGTGGGAAAATGCAGGCCGACGGGCGGTGAGTGGTGGGAGGCCCCTCCCCAGCAGCCGTCCCCAGGAAGCTGCCTGGGCTCCAGCCCCGAGCTCTCTCCTTCTCTCCGCACAGCTGGCCCCTGGTCATCGACCCCTCTGGGCAAGCAGCAATTTTCCTGCGCTACCGTGACACCAACTACCTGAACACTGCCAATCCTGCCGACATGGCCGTGGAAGCCATTCGCCTGGCCTTGCTGGGGTCTCTTCGGTAGGGCTCGGCCACAGAGGAGGCCCCTTCCCTCTAAAGGAGCACCGATTCAGGTGCGGTGTGGGAGGGGCGGCAGGTGTGCCAGAAACGACGTGGGTGGGCAGGGGAAGCTGCGTTCTGGCGAGAAGCACCAGAGGGACCTTCCAGCTGGAGATGTCCATGGGGGAAACAACTCTCTTCCCCCCCCCCCCCCGGGCTCCGCTCCGCCCATCGCCAGCTATGGAAAGCCCCTGGTCTTTGATATGATGGAACTGGACATGTTTGACACGGTGAAAAAGCAGTTGGAACGGCTGGAGACGGGCCTCACCCAGGCGCTGCTGAGCAAGAAAATCCTGGAGAACGAAAGGTGAGCCCTTTAACGATGTACCAACAACCAAACTTCTGATGCGGCAGAGCCCTCTCGGGTGCCGGAGAACCCAAGAATGGGGTGGCTGGAGGTCATCTGAAGGAAAGAGAGGAGGGCCAATCACTGGCCGTGGGATAGAGAAAACAGATCTTGAGCTTCTGGGATGAGGCGGAGGGCCCTCCCAGCAGTAGCAGCTGTGGATATTCCTGGGTCCCCTTCAGTGGACGTTGGTCTGAGGCTTCCTGGCACCAATAGGGGCCGAGATGCAATTTCTGTGGGCTGTGTGAATCTGGTCATTTCCAAAAAGGGAGCCCGTGGCACTCAGAAGAGCATCACAAACAAAGCCAACCATCCCCATCCATCACACATCAAGTAAAACCATTTGGCCTAGTAAGCCCAGAGAGGGACTCCATGGTGGCTGCATTCATACAACATGGTCAGCAGCAGATAAGTGTCTTGGCGACAGATTAACCAAAGAATCAAACCACTTACTGGATTTACAAGAACGTCGCAGGGGAACCAGCTGGGCTGAGTTGAAACAGAAAATTCGAACCAAGGTCGGCTCTAACCAAGCTTAGTGTGTTGTAAGAAGGCAGCCCCAGGTCTTCCCTGTTTAAAGCACTGCCGTGAGCAAAGGGCTCTCACATGTAGGTCAGTTGCAAGTGCTTTTTTCCTGGGGGCATCTTTTCGATCCTCCCCTCCTAGCTTTCCTTTCTTTGGAATCTTCCCAGCTTTGTACTGCTGCAACACCTCCCCCCCCCCCAAGCTGGGTTCGCACAAGGCACTTCTGGACCCCCAACTCCCTGCCAGAGAGGAGGATTAGCGTCCTACCAGCCTTGGAGTTCATCTGGCCCCAGCATCCTACCGTGTTCCTCGGGGCTTTTGTCGACAGGCTGACCCATCGCTACCCCACTGGATGAAGGGAAGCGCCCCACTTGCGTTCTGCCATCCTCAACCACAGTCACACTCGGGGAGACAGGCGGTCCCAAGGGAGGGGCCATTTGATTGCTCTGCCTCACCCCCACCTGCAGCACAGGGCGTTCCCCACCTGAGGGCACCGCAAGTTGCAAGCCAGGCCCTCCCTCGGGCACCGTCTTGCTCTCTGCCCAGAATGGCCAGGCCTTCGGATCCCTTCTCCTCCCCCTTGGGCAGGTATCGCTCCTTACTGAGGCCAACAGATGGACCAGAATATGCCGAGACTGAATTTCAAGTTGCTCGGATCGAGAAGTTCAGGCTCTTCGTGGTCACCAAGCGCCACCACCCCCCTGAAGACCTGCTGCAGACCCTCCTCCCTGTCCAGGTCCTCCTGTCTGGGGCCAGGCGGTAGGCACAGCCAGGCAGTGCCCAGTTCAACAGCACCCTGAGGGGTGCGTGCTTATCTCGCAGTGACCCACAGCGGGGAGGATGGGTAGCGCCCACCCCCTGGTGCAGCAGCAGCAGATGAGGCTTCCCCTGACTACCCTCCTCTATTTCTCAGAAAGCCGGGCTTCGGAAGACCACCCCCCTTCCCCAAGTGGCTCCTGCCAGCCCTGTGCGCAGACTGGGAGGGAGGAGCCCGGAGGGCCTTCCTGTCGTTACCTTTGCAGACCATGAAGAAGCCGTGAGCACCAATAAAGAATTGTGCCTTTGGAAGGTTCTCAAGTTGGCCTCTTCTGAGCCTTTGTCCTCAGCCCCCCGACTTCTGCAAGGTCCCCTCCAGGAAGGTCCCTGTGCCACCGCACGCCTGGACGAGGGCAGCTTCTTGAGGCCTCTGCCTGCCTGCCGCTCCCCTTATCCGAGTCATTCAATGCTGACCCCTTAACAAAGGACAACTCCCCTCTTTGGGTCCAATGACGTGGCCAAAGAGAAGCCTATCAGGGCTTAAGCCGGTGGCCCAATTTGATAAAACTTGGTAAAGCAACAGGTGGCCTAATTTAGCCCTCAGCCTTGGGAGAGACTAAAGGTGGGGGCAAATATGGAGTGTGCTTCTGGGCATGGCTAGACTGCACATGGCAAGAACACCCCCCCCCCCCGTGTCTGGCTGAAGCCAAGGGAAAGGAAAAAGGTCTTCAGTTTCAGAGTTCAGTTTCCACCGGCCGAAAGGACAGGGCCCTGTGTCATTAAGCGGCGCCCGGCCCCTCCTCCCACTCCTCTTTAAGGACCCGGCTGAAGGGGCAGCCAGAATGACCACCTGGCCCATCCACGGGCAGATGACACAAAACCCCTCCAGCCGGCTCATCCCCCAGAGGCAAAACAGTCACAACCATTTCTCAAGGCCAGAGACGGACACACAGGCGCACGCTTATGCGCAGCTGCGGGACAGCCGGTATCTGTCTTGGGAACTTCCAAATAAGCAGCCACGATGGCCAACCAGGCACCAGTAACCAGGCTGGTCCTTTGGGGCTGCGTCCAGAGAAACGGAACTTTGTTGCCAGGCCCCGCTCCCCTGCAGGAGGCCCGGAAGAGACGCAGTTTAAGGACTGGGAACTATATTCCCCAGACAGGGAAAGGGCCGCTTGCTAGGCTTAGCTTGGAGGGCCAACGGGGAAAATATGCCTGGAAGTCCCGGAGGACCAGACTGTGAGACAGGGGAAACGGTTGCACGCCACGGGACGGGCAGGACTCTGGATCCTGCTGCGGGTCTCCCAAGGCTTTATTGATTTTTTCACTTAAAGAGTTACCCGAGGAACACATCTAACACCCCTTTTCCCCACAACAATCACCCTGTGGGGTGGGGTGGACCAAGACCGGCCCAAGGCCAGCCGGTCAGTCTTTATGGCTAAGCTGGGATTAGAACTCACCGTCGTCTCCTGCTTTCTAGCCTGGCGCCTTAACCCCTAGCCCGATGTGGCCTTTCGGCTCGGACAGGAGGAAGCGGTCAGTACTGGCCAGCATTCCTGCCCCAGGTGATGCTCTGAGGAAGAACGGCGTCACTCCAGGTGCTCCACCCGGAGGCCCAGAGGGGAGGAAGCGGAAGCGAGGGAGATCCCCCCTCCGTCGGGGTCTCTGCCCGTGAACCCACCAAAGGACCAATGCCAAGCCCTCCTCACCTGTCCTACATCTGCCCACACCGGGGCCTTAAGCCCCCCCTCCCCCCGGCATTTCTGCCCCCTTGCTATCCCTCCACTGCTTTGGGTCTCATTCCTTTTGGGGGTTACCTTAAAAGCAGCTCAGATGCTCTTCACAACCCCTCCTGGAAGGCAGCCCCCCCTCCAGTTGGCTTCATTTGGGGAGGGGGATGCTGCTAATCTTGCAGAGGGAGGGAGAGCAGCCCTGGGGGCTGGCTAAGTCAAGGAAGGATCCAGGGCTCTAAAAGGTAAAGTAAACTTTATTGTCATTGAACCACAAAATAGACTTCTTTGGTTGTACAAATGTCACTAGTTACAGTCTTGATCTCCCCCGGACTCCCCCGGGGGGAGGAGATGGATCACAGCCCAGCACCTATAAGTTAGTTAGCCACAGAAACCCTCCTGCCTGATCACTCCCCAGCTGCTCATTAAAAGCAAATGCTAAAATTAGTTTAAAAACAAGAAGCTCTAACAGGGGACCTCAGAGGAGCCACGTTCGTAGCTGGAGAAAAAGACACAGCGCCCCCCCCCCTCGCTACCTTCCCAAAACCCATCGTGGGTGTCCGGTTAACAGGAGCCTTCCTGGAGAGCTGCCCTAAGCGATGCCCCATCCTGTGGGCGGCTGGCAGCCTGCCCGGTGGGTGCCAGCATCGCCCCTGGGCCGCCCTTCCCAGATGGCCCCTGCAGCTCCACCAGCCAGGACGCAAACCACCGGCTGGGCTGGTGGGGGCCACAGTCGCAATCCTGGGACTCCTGTGGAAGACCCCCCATCTCCCCCATTATTCCAACCCCCAAGCTCTGCCTCGCCACGCCTAATGCCACCGGCCCGCCCCACTCGGCTTCACCCTTCTCTACTCTGCCTGGCAGGGCAGCGCCCAAACGTTGCCCCACCTCACCAGCGGGTGCTGCTCGGGCCCCAAGGGAAAGTGGGGGACAGGCAGGGGCGCCCCACCGCTGGTTGGCCATGCCCGGCAGGTCTCCGGCGACCACGGCTGATGCCGAATGAAAACAGTTTGTGGCCGTCCTCCACTCACCCACTATTTACAGACCCCACATCCCATCGGTTCCCCTCACCCCCAATGCTCCGTCTCCGATTTGTCACGACCTGCCCCAGTGTATTGAAAGCAGGTCCACAGCCCCACGGTCCATCAAGGGGGCCAGCGGCCTCACACCCCACTCCGTCCCCTTGGCCTGGCTGTGTCCGTACAGTCTCCAAGGACTGGCGTGTTATGTCGGGACCGCGGCCTCTAAGCTGTGTTGGGCCTGCTGGAGGTTGCGCTCGTCACCAAACAGCCCCAGCTCCTGGCCTGCAGAGGGGCCGTGGGTCATCAAGGGCTCCGGGGTCCCACCGTGCTCCTGGCGCCCTGAGGGGAGGAAAGAAGTGTCAACCTGCTCTTCGGCCAGGCGCCTTCTGGGAACGTGGTCCTCGCTCCACAGGCGGAGCGCAAAAGGCAGAAGGGCCCTGCAGGAGCCCCCCCTTTGCCGGGACCAGGACCCGCAGGCTGAGGGGGAGAGCCGAGGGAGGGGCTGAGCCGCCAGACCTGAGAGCGGGAAGCAGCCTTCCCTCACGGACATCCCTTGCTCTATTCAGGCAAGGCCAGGTCCTGGGGCTAAGCATGGTCTGGGGGTGGTGTGTGTGTGTGTGTGTGTGTGTGTGTGTGTGTGTGTGTGTGTGTGTGTGTGTGTTCCTACCCTCTCGCGCAACGGCCCAGCCACGCCGTTCCCCCTTCTTGCTCTGGGAGACAAAGCGGTCCTGGGCCGCGGAGAGGCCGGCCATCCACCCACCTGAGCTGCTGCCGATGCTGCCAAGGCGCTTGCAGGACTCTCGCCCATCTGGAGTCTGCAAGAACAGAGGAGGATTAGGGCCCCCCCTGCCTCCCCCTTGCTGGGGGCAGCCAGAGAAGGGGGACACTCAAGGAGGAAAGAGCAGGAATCAGAGGAAGGCACGTGCTGGCCACAGGGATGGGGGGGCCTCTTTTAAAGAGGCTGCTGGAGCCTCAGGTTGGGGTCTCGCACCTGAGGGCCGAGAAGCACTGACCCCCACCCCCACCTGCCATCATGGGGCTTGGCTGAGCGGCACGGAGGAGAGAAAGGGTGGAGAGAGAGAGAGGAAAAAGAACGGAAAGGGCCGGGAGGAGGAAAGGAAACGGAGCTCCTTCCACGCTCTCAGGAAGCAGCCGTGGCCCCCAGCCGTCCTCCTCCTCCTCCTCCTGAGGAGCCTAACTCAGCCCACTCACAACCTGGGGCACTTCCTCCCATTGGGGCCGGCGTGCCATCCAGCCCCCCACTCGACAGGGGCCGGCGTTGTTGGAGCTCCGTTCAGCATCTGTTGGGGGGGGGGTGTCAGAGCGGGGCCCGCCTAGTGCAATGGGTAAGGAGCAGCCAGGAGTGTGTCTGTCTGTCTCTCTCTCGCCCGGGCTGCCTGGACAGCAACAACCCCCCTCCCCCCCCATTGGCCCCATACATACAGAGGGCTCTCCTCTCTCTCCTCTCCTGTTATTAGCTGGCCTGGCTGAATCTGGCCGGTCAGCAGGCGGGGCGGAAAGTTGGGTCCAGCCCAGAGGATTCCAGCAGGAGCAGCTCGGCCTCCGCCGTTTCCCCCCCCCCCGAGGAGCTGACTTTGCTGGAGGGCCAGTAAGCCCCAGTCTAGAGCCCACCTACTTGCACCCTGGGGGGCTCACCTGACTGGCAGGGGAGATCTTCCCCATCAAAGCCAAAAGAATACAATAAATGCCCAGAGACAGTTACTTGATTCAGGGATGGGGAGGGGAATCATAGAGAGAAGAGCCTCTTGGGGGGGGGGAGTGAGGCTGGACTGGTCCTTTTTAGCCCCTTCATAAATGGTCTGAAGGGGGGGCTCAAAGAGCTGGCTAAGCCTGCAGACCCCTTCGACCATTCGGGCCCCCGAAAACTCAGCGGTGAGTCCAGAAGGGGTCCAGCCTGCAGGTGAAACCCAAAGTGCCAGGGAGGAGCGCCAGGTAAACGGCTGTCAAGCCAGAGAAGCGCCACACACACACACACACACGGAGCAGCACACACAGTTCACCAGGCGAAGGAAAGGGGAAGTTGGCTTGGCCAAGGGGCAAGAGGCTTAACGGAGCTCACGGTCTGTGCAGGGTCCCCGAGGGAAGAAGGGGGCCTTGCTGGACTATCCCCACCGCCCCTGAGGGCGCTGTGCCCAGGGTGCCTGTCCAGCCCCGTTCACCCCCTTAGGAAGAGGCAGGGAGGTGGGAGAAACGCAGGGGAGGGGGTGCAACCAAGCTCCTCCCTGGGAGAACAGGCCGGGAGCTTTGGGGTCAGAGGAAAGAAACCTCCCGGAGAGCAGGGGGAGGAAATGGTTGGCCGAGAGGGGTCAAGGCCCACCTGGCCTGGAGAGAGCAGGCAGCAGCAGCCCCAGGGCGATGGGTAGACCAAAGCGCCTCCTTGACCCCAGGGGTCCTTTGCCACAGGGTGAGGTGGCGGCCGCTTAATAAACGCGGAGGCCAAAGGGCCCCTTGTGGGCTCCGAGCTAAATTGGGGGGGGCTAAGCCTCCAGCTGCAGAGAGGGAGCACCTCCTGCTGCCAAGCACCCCAGAGGCCCCAGGTGGGTGGCCTGAGAAGCCAAGAAGGGCCTCGGCCGCCCCCCCTTGGCAGGGGGGGAGCTTCCTGACCATGCAAATTGTACCTGGATGTCATATACGGGTTTGGAAGAAGGAATGGCTGCAAATTCCCTGTAGAGGAACTTCTTTTCAGGCAGAGACTGGACGGGCCAGTGGGGAGGGGCGGGGGGGAGGGAAGCAGAGAGAGAGAAAGAGAGAGAGAAAACAAGAGTGACCAGTGCCCGGGAAGGCAGGCAACGCCTCTGACCAAGGAACCCTCACTTGCTCCAGGGGGAGGGGAGTGGGGCTGGGCCTGGGCCCTTGGGAACCCCCCCCAGACCGCTTTTCTCCTGTTCTCTGTGCCCTCCTGGCAGAGGGTGAAGGAAATCGCTGCTGCCGCCCGGCTGCAGGACAGATTTCCTGGGCTAGGGGGGGGGCAGCAGGACGGGCAACAGCGCAGGAAAGCGAAAGGCCAGGAGTCCTTTCTAGACGGGGCCCCCAGAATGCCCGTGCCAC
The DNA here is from genome assembly GCF_947247035.1 of Vipera ursinii. Lineage (NCBI taxonomy): Eukaryota > Metazoa > Chordata > Lepidosauria > Squamata > Viperidae > Vipera > Vipera ursinii. The sequence goes on along the minus strand of NC_139516.1, from coordinate 212,693,157 downwards.
GCAGTGCCTGGCACCCCTCCCAGGAGCAGCCCCTCTGCTGCGCAGGCGTCTCCTACCAGCCGGCCTGGCGAAACTGCGATCCGGGAGGCGCCGTCTGCAAAAGAGGGTCGGACAGAGGAGCTTCAGACACCATTGTCGCAGCCCCCTCCCTCCCCCCCCCCGCAGTGCCAACATCCAGCAAGGGAGAAGACGCACCCTCCAAGGGCGTGGGGGAGGGCGTGGGGGCCGGGGAAGGCGACTCTGCCAGCTGCTCCAGCGTGCCCCGCCTCTTGTTCTCCCTGGACCTGGCAATCACCATCTGGGCCTTGAGCGCATCCTGCTCCAGGGACTTCATCCTGCCGCAGGGGAAAAGAGCCGTCGGGGGCCCTGTGGGTCCTGCCCAGGAAGCCCCCCCCCGCCCTCCAGCCGCTCCCCCAGGACACCTACCGTGCTGCTCGCCACATGGCCCGCTTCTCTGCTTCCAGGGCTCGGCGCTCCGCCGGGGAGAGCTCCTTCTCCGGAGCGGCCAGCAGCTCCGGGCTCTGCACCCGCAGGCGCTCCTGTTGCCGCCGTTCCGCTTTGGCTGTCCGGACCGGCACCCCCGGCTCCCCCGCTCTGGCACAGACGGGGCTCATCCTGTCAGAGGGAGGCCAAGGCTGAGCCCGTGAACCTCCTCCTCCGCTCCCCCACCCTCCCGCCTGCTTGCCCAACTGGAGGAGGTGGGGGTCGAGCTCTCCTCAAAGGAGCCTCCTCCTCCTCCTCCTCGGGGGCTGCTGGGTGTGTTGGGGTCCAGGATCCTGGAAGGCGCAAAGGAGGGCTGGCCATAGGCGGTGGCCCCCAGCGGTCTTCCGGACAACACCCCAATGGCACCCCAAGCCCAGAAAAGGTCTCCAGGATGCCCCCTACCCCAGAAAGAGGCAGGGAAGGGGGACGGATCCCGGGAGCCAGACTGGGCCGGGCACACCGCTCGGGGCTGGTGCGGCGGCTCTCCCCGCCACGGATGCGGCAGCCACCTTGCCAGAGCAGTCTGGAAGAAGCGTGGCGCCCCTCGCACTCGGCCCCGGAGGGAAAGGGGGAGGGCCGCCTCTGCGAGAGAGAGGCCCGGCCCTGCTGTGGGGCCTCCTCCAGGCCAGACCCACCATATAGGGCTGGCACCTCACGCTTCGGAGGCAACGGCTGGGAAGGGAGCTCACCAAGCGGTCGGGGAGAGATTGTTCCCGTTCTGCTTCTCGACTCTGTACTCGACGCCTTCGATGAAGATGCTGGAGGGGCCCCCCATGCCTGGGGGGGGCTGGCCTTGTGCCACCTCCTCCCCCTCGTCTTCCTCCTCCTCCTCCTCCTCCAGCAGCTGGGCTCGCTTCTGTTGGAGTTTCCGAGCTGCTGAGAAAGAGCTGGGTTGTTGTTTTTTTTGTCAAAACAGGGACCCCCCCCCCGTCACAGCCTCCTCCTTGGAATAGGAGGTCCCCTGAATTTCACCCAACAAGCAGCTGGACGGGGCAGGGACCGAGGCTGCCGCATGTGCAGAAAGGGATTTGAGAGAGCAGCCAAATGCACACACTACACAATCGCAACGGAGAAGCAGCCCAGATGAAATGGGAGCCGCTCCCAAAAGGCCAGCTGCAGATGCCAGGCCCAAGCCCTGAGCCCAGCCCCCCCCCCGCCCCGCTGCTGGTCCAGTGAGGTCAGCACCCGAGACCTGCTTTCCCCAGGGACTCCGGGGCGCGCAGCCCCTCAGCCCCAAGGAGTGGGCAAGGGGGGCGGCCAGAAGGACTCCGCCCTGCCCCCCCTCCCCCCCCGCAGGCCCCACCTTCTTCCTCCTTCATTTTCTTCAGGTCTTCCTCCCCGACCAGGGATACTCTCTTCAGGGGCTTCTCGGCAGGCGGTGGCTGCTGCTTCAGCTCCAGCTCAAAGTACTTTTGCCTCTCGCGGAAGGTCCGCTGCTCCGGGCTGTGCGGACCACCCGGCCACGGGGTCTGTGGGGCGGGGGCACGTGTGGGGTCAGCTGGGCTCAGGCGCCCTGCCCTGACGCCTCTCCCACTGCCTGTGCGCCTTCTTACCTCGGAAGGGACGGGCAACGCCTGCTCAAGGCTCCTCTGTCCCGGCAGCTCCTGTGGAGGGGGGGGGGAGGAAAGGGGCAGGACACGGGGTGAGCGGGGCACAGGCCAGGGCCACAGACCCCCAACCCGCCCAGGCCCAGCCCACCTCACCTCCAGCTCCAAGGGCAGCTGCAACCCCGGGACGGCGGCCAAGGCCCTGTAGGCCTGCTTGGCATTGACAGGGAGCTCCTCCCTCGGCGAGAGGGGTCTGCACTGCCGAGGCTGTGGGGAGAGGCAACTGGCTGGCCGTGGGGGGCACCAAGGCCCGGGGAGCCCCCGCCAGAGACTGCCCGGGCTCTGCTGGGACTCCCGCAGGCCCTGCGCCCTGCCTCTTCCGGTGGACAGGGGCTTCCGAGACAGCAAGGGGGGGAACGGTGGGTAGGGCAAGGAGGGGGGCGTCTCCCGGGGACTCACCAGACCGTTGGGGCTAGAGGTCGGCTCAGGCTGCTGGAAAGGGCTGGGACTGTCTTGGCCCTCCGTGGGGCTCAGGCCTGAAGTCAGGCGCAGGCGAGAGACTGGCTGAATTCTCCCGGGCTTGGTCTGCATGCACGCCAGAGAGGGCAGTGGGTCAGAAGGCAGCCTGGCCTATGCCCAGCCGAGAGCTGCAGCTAAGGCCAAGCGGAGGCGGAGGGTGCACCCCACGAGAGCAGAAAACGGACGGGCCTCCGTCCACTAGCCCTTCCGGCCTCCAGATCTCAAGGCTCACCCCCAGACTGGCTGTTCAGGCTCTGTCTGGGAGCCCCCCACCACCAATGTTACACATCGACCACATGAAGTTGTAAAGGAAGGGGGGGTTGCCCCCCCCAAGCAGGAGAGAGAGAGCCCCCCTACCTGCTGGCTGCTGGGAGGCTCTCGCCGGCCGGACTCGGCTTCCCCCACTGCCAGACCCTGCAAGAGAGGAAGGAGGCGGCCATGAGGGCACCCCCTTGGAGAGACCTCATGGTGGGCACAGCTCCCCGAACCATTTGCCGAGGCTAGTCCCGGCTGCACGTTCTCCATGCAAACATCCAAGAATTTTTATTTATTTGCTTATTAAAATTATACACTGCCCTTCTCACTACGCAAAGCAACTTTCAGATCCCATCAGGCAGGGAGAAGAGCGTGCTCTGAATCTCCTCAGCTAAGGGATGCCGGTTGGCGGGCCTAGAGGGCGGGCCTTTTCTGCCACAGAAAACAGTCCTCGCCCCGCTTTGCTGGTTTTTTGTACATCCTTAAAGGCCCGAGTGTGTGCAGGGACCATTTTCTTGCTTAATTTAGCAATTACAATGGGTGATTTATTCTCAGCTGCTATTGTCATGCCCCTGTCATGGACCGATCATCCCCTCCTGCGGTTGGTCTTCCGTTTTGCCACTCCCCGTCGTGGGGTTGTTGAACCAACGAGATGGTTCCGCCCTAGGCGCTTAATGGACCCTGAGCGGTTCCAGGCGGCGCTTGGGTCCCCACCTGCCTCCTTTGCTCACAGCTCGGCCGATGCCCTAGTGGAAGCCTGGGAAAAGGCAGCCACGGAGGCACTCGACCGAGTTGTACCCATGCGGCCCTTGACCCGGTGCAGATCCCAATGGGCTCCATGGTTTTCCATGGAGCTTCGGGAGATGAAGCGTCGGAGACGGGGCCTAGAGAGCTGTTGGAGATCCAGCCAATCTGAATCCGACCGGTTGCGACTAAGGTCTTGTACGAGATCTTATCTCGCGGCGATGAGGACGGCAAGGTCTAATCACTTTGCCGCCCTCATCGCGTCCGCAGATAATCGCCCGGCTGCCCTGTTTAGGGTGACCCGCTCCCTCCTTAATCAGGAGGTGAGGGAGGAGCCCTTGCAGGGTCGTGCTGAGGAGTTTAGTCAACATCTTTAGTCAACAAAATCGCTCAGATTCGGACCGGTTTGGACTCCGACTGGGCAGAGTCTGACGATGAGGACGAGGGCAGTCTTGTCGATATTATCTGGGAGGAGTTTGATCCTGTGACTCCTGAAGATGTGGACAGGATCATGGGGAAGCTGAGCTCCACCACGTGTTTGTTGGACCCGTGCCCCTCTTGGCTGGTTTATGCAGCCCGGGATGGGACACAAGGCTGGCTCCAGGCAGTGATAACTGCTTCTTTGAGTGAGGGTAATTTTCCCGCCGCCTTGAAGGAGGTGGTGGTGAGACCCCTCCTCAAGAAGCCTGCCCTGGACCCAGCTGTATTAAATAACTACCATCCGGTCTTCAACCTTTGCTTTCTCGCGAAGGTTGTTGAGAGCGTGGTGGCGCATCAGCTCCCTTTGTTCTTGGAGGAAGCTGATTATCTGGACCCATACCAATTGGGTTTCAGGCCCGGGTACAGCACGGAGACGGCATTGGTCGTGCTGGTGAATGATCTCTGGCAGGCTCGGGACAGGGGTTGTTCCTCTGTCCTAGTCCTGTTAGACCTCTCGGCGGCTTTTGATACCATCGACCATGGTATCTTGCTGCAGCGTCTCAGGGGCTTGGGAGTGGGAGGCACAGTTCTTCAGTGGTTCTCCTCCTACCTCCTGGGGTGTTCGCAGTCGGTGTTGGCAGGGGGGAAGAGGTCGACCTTGAGGCATCTCATTTGTGGAGTTCCTCAGGGATCGATCCTCTCGCCCCTCATGTTCAACATCTACATGAAGCCTCTGGGTGAGATCATTCGTGGTTTTGGAGTTGGTTATCATCAGTATGCTGATGATACCCAGCTTTTTATTTCAACCCCAAACCACCCCAGTGATGCCCTCGACGTGATGTCCCGTTGCCTGGAGGCGGTCCGGGTCTTGATGGGGAGGAACAGGCTTCAGCTCAACCCTGACAAGACTGAGTGGCTGTGCGTGCCGGCATCTCGGGAAATGCAGATTATTCCATCTCTTACTATGGGGGGTGAGTTATTACCCCCCGTAGATCGGGCTCGCAACTTGGGGGTCCTCCTAGATTCACAGATCATATAGGAGCTGTGACTAGGGGGGCCTTTGCCCAGGTTCGCCTGGTGTGCCAGTTGCGGCCCTATCTAGACCGGGATGCCTTGCGTACAGTCACTCATGCGCTCGTGACCTCTCGGTTGGACTACTGCAACGCTCTCTACATGGGGCTGCCCTTGAGGACCACTCGGAGGTTTCAACTGGTGCAGAATGCAGCCGCGCGAGTGGTGTTGGGGGTCTCCCGATACTCCCATGTTACACCTCTGCTCCGCGAGCTGCATTGGCTGCCAGTTGCCCTCCGGGTGAGATTCAAGGTGCTGGTAATGACCTATAAAGCCCTACATGGCATGGGTCCGGATTACCTACGGCAACACCTGCTGCCGGCGTCAACCTCCCTCCATCCAGTGCGCTCGCACAGAGAGGGCCTCCTCAGGGTGCCTCCGATCAGAGAATGTCAATTGGTGGCCCACAGGGGGAGAGCGTTCTCTGTGGGCGCGCCAGACCTGTGGAACCGCTTGCCGGTTGAGCTCCGGATGGCTCCCGACCTTTGCTCCTTCCGGCGTGATTTAAAAACTTATTTATTTGAACAATCTGGCCTGGTCTGATGGGTTTGGGGTTGGATTTAGTTTTAATACACTTTTATTATTGCATTATATTGGGCATAATTATTTAATTCTTTTTAACTTTTGTATTTATATTTCGATATTTATTGCCCTGTACACCGCCCTGAGTCCTTTGGGAGAAGGGCGGTATAAAAATTTAATGAATAAATAAATAAAATAAAGATATTTTAATTTCTGTACTGCTGAAATTGATTTATTTTTAAAAATTTATTCACTGCCTAAAGTTATTTGGAGAGATAGACAGTCATACAAATTGAACAAACAAGCGTAAGTAAGTAAACTTAATTTGGTGGACATGTGGCAACCATTAGCCTGCCCGTCCTGTCCTGTCTAGTCCAGAGGACACTGGCTCAAGACCTCCAGGTTGGTGCTGAACTTAGTCGATGAACGTAATATTGGCTCACGGTGCCCTTGAGGAGGCTACTGATCGGAGCAAAAGCAACATCCCCGATGAGCCAGATCCGCCCAGGGTTCTCACTCGGGGCACCGAGGGCCAGCGCCAAGCGGTCCCCCCTTTGGGCCCTAGAGACAGGGGAAGGTGGCTGGAGCCACGGGGCCCAGCCCTAAGACCAGCACCCTGCAGGGAAGGCTTTCCGCCCCAGGCGCTATGGGAATGGGCCCTGGAGAAGCGGGATAGGAAGAGAGCTGCTGGGAGGAGACGCCTGAGGCAGCCAAGGAAGGGATCGTCAAACAAGCCGACCGGGAAACTCCAGCACAAACCAGCTTATTTCAGACCCAGGATGGAAAGACAACTGGGAAAGATGGAAGGAGAGGAGGAGGGGATGACCAGCAGAACGCTGGATGGAAGAGCTGAAATATCCAGACCAGGGGAGGGAGAGCACTTCCCTCTGCCTGAACTCATTTTAATAAGAGTTCCTACGGTTGTTCGTCTGAAGTGCTACCCACACGGGTTTCCATGTGGCTTGGTTCATAACTGCTTTTTGTGAAGTCCTTACTTAGCAAAAACTAAAATCAGTACCGTACAAAGTTAAACACACACAGACACACACACTCGATCCTCAGAAAAACACTGCAAATCGGCAGATTAAGTTGAAGCTTAAGACCACACGGAAGGTAGCCCCCCCTTGTGGAAAATGGCTAAGAACACCCCCCCTTTGAGGGGAAACCCTGTGGCAAGTCCAGCCTTGGCTCCCCCTTCTCCCCACATGCGCCCAGGAAGGGCTCCGTCTCCTGAGCTAGAAGCAGCAGGCAAGAAAGGCTACTCAGCCAGGCAGGACCACGCCACGCCACGCCACGCCAGATGCTCAGCCACATGGGCGCCTGCCTTGGTGTAGAGGCTGGTCTTCAGCAGTCCCGCCTGGCCGTAGCCAAGGGGTGGACCCCCCAGGCACGCAGGGCCCTGCCGACTGGCCAACACAAAAGGGTTGGCGCTGAAAGGGATGGCCTCTGAAAGCACCACTTGGGCGCTGCCCGCCTGCCCCATTTCTGAGGAGGAAGCATGACCCACCGGGACGTCCAGCAGGGGAAGAAGCCGCCTGTCCTTTTCCATCTCACCAAGCAGAAACTGGCAAGGGGAGAAGGTGGGTGGGTGGGAGAAATGCCCAAGATGACTCTTCTGCTTCCAGCTCCGAGAAAGCCCCTGGTGAGGGAGAGGGCTGGGCACAGGGCCGGAGCCGAGGCTGCCTTGCGTGCCACCCAGGGCAAGGGGAAGGCCTGCCAACACGGGGCCCCTCCTGATTCCAGGACCCCCTGAGGAAGGAAGGCCCGCAGAAAGCACCTCCCACCCCCCTCCAGGCCTTCCAGAAGAGGCAGAAGGGGCTGGGGGAGGGCCCAACTCTGCGTCCACTACGGCTCTGGCCCTGCTTCTGCCAAAGGGCTCAGCCTCCCCCTCCCCACAGCCACCCTTCTCGCCCAGGCCCCTGGGAAAGCCCCCCCTTCGCCCCCCACCACCTGCTTTCCTAGGGAGGCCTATCCTGGTGGCGGAAAGACTCTCCCTCTGCTTGGAAGTGGGCTCTAGGGCTGCCCCCTTCTGCTGGCCAGAGACAACGACCCCCGGGAACCCCCGTGGAAGGAACTGCCCCTGGGGCTGGAACCCCCACCCACCCGAAAGGGCAGAGGCAAAGCCACAGGAGTGGGGGAGCCTGGCACCATCCACACCGAGCCAGGGCAGGCTTCCCCCACACCCCCCCCAAAGGAGCCCGCCTGTCACTCACGCCGAGGGGGCCTTTCTGGAGACGGCCGCTGCTGCTGGGCAGGGCTGCCAGGGTGCGGTAATCCAGCTGCAGGGCCTCTGCGCCGCCCCTGTCCTGGGGAAGGAAGCGGGAAGGGTCAGGGTTGGCTCTGGCCTCGCAGGGCACAGTCACAGTGAGCAGTTCCCCCCCTCCCCGGAGGATCCTCCTCCTCCTCCTCCTCCTCTCACCTTCTGAAGGAGGTCCGCCTCTTCTGGGCTGAGGTCCCGGTCAACGGACGAGATGCTCTCCAAGCTGTTCTTGCGCCCAATGCCGGCCGCAAAAGGGTTGGCGATGACTCCGGGAGACATCTGGGGGGGGGGGAGGACGAAGAGGCGTCTTCAGCCCGGGATAGGCCAGAGGGTGCCTGGCTGGGCCTTCCCTGGGAAGGGGCTGATGGACGGGTGAGCAGGAGGGCAGGGCACCAACCAACCAGTTACCAACCTCAAGGGCAGCCACGGCCTTGGGGTCAAAGCCCTCGCAAACGAGTACCAGCAGCCGGTCCCCCACGGCCCGCAGGACCTGGACCGCCTCCGCGTGGGTCATGCCCAGCAGGCTCTGCTGGTTGACCTCCAGGATGCGCAGCCCCGTCCTCAGCCGGCCATCGCGGGCTGCTGCCCCGGTGGAGCTGACCTGAAAGGCAGCGAAGAAGCGGGAAGGTAGCGGCACGGCTTCTCCCCCGCCCCTCCCCCCGGGGAGACTCTCAGAAGACCACCCTTGCTCCAATTGTGGTGGGGGGTGGGGAGGCTGCTGCTTTGGGTCTGGGGGCGGCTCTGCCACTTTGGACGTGCTGGGTCTGCTCCGGCAAAGACAAGCTCGACGGACGCAGGGCTCTATGATGGGAAGTGAAGAAAGGGGGGGCCCCTCCGCCACCCCACTTGCCCGGTCACAGGGGCCCCCGAGGTACCTTGGAGATGAAGATCCCTTCGTCGGTGGGGTCGAAGGGGTTCCCTGCATGGCCCTTGGCGCCGCCTCGGATGCTGATGCCCAGTTTCTCTCCAGGCCGCTTTTCAATGCAGATCTCCTGCAAGCCCAGAGACACCGGTGTCTGGGGGGGCGCTCCGTGGGGCAGAGCAGGCTCTCCAGCCTGGACCGAAGGCAGGGGTGAGGTGGCGAGCTTCCCTACCTCCATTCCGGGCGGGGGAGGGTCTCGCCTGACCACCATCTGCAGCTCCGGGGTGCTGGAGAGCAGAGCGCTGACTGCCTCCTGATGGGACGCCTGGCGCAGGTCGAGGCCGTTCACTGCCAGGATCCGGTCCCCCACACGCAGGCCGCTGCGGGAGGCCAGGCCACGTGGGATGACCTGCCCAAGGGGAGAAGGAAGGAGGCCGGATCTGAAGGATTGCCCCCGAGGGGGAGGGGCTCAAGCCCCTCTGCGGCCCTTTCCCCTCTCCAGGGGGCAGCGGGCAGGGCGGCCCCCCACCCCCTTCCACTGGGCGCCTGAGCCAGGGCCAGGCGGGGTGTGTGTGTGAGGGGGGGGGTCGTCAGCGTTTCTACCTTGGAAATGAAGACTCCTGGCTCGTGGATGCCAAAGGGGTGGCTGGAGTGATCGCTGCCTCCCACGATGCTGAGGCCAAGGGGCCCCCCAGCCTTGACCAGGCAGACCTCCTGCAAGCACAGACCGAAGGTTCCCTACGGTGGCTGGGGGCCAGCTGCAGCCGCCGGTATCCCCCAGCCCAGGTGAGAGAGGGAGCCCAGTGGCCCCCGCCAGCCCAGAGCAGCCCCAGAAACCCCCCTCACCCACCTCGGTGGGGTACTGGCTCTCTGTGTCTTCGGGCAGCTGGCTCCTGAGGGGGCACGCTGCTGCCTCCTCCAGCAGGGTCTCGCCTGGCGGGAGCAGAGGTGGTGGCGAGGGGGGCCGGGGCCCACACGGCCCCACAGGGAGGTCCTTGTCTTGGGGGGCTGCCTCTCTTTCCACCAGCAGAGCAATGGTGGGTGGGGAGGCGGTCAGCAGCGCTACAGCCTGATCGTGCCGGGCTTCCGTCATGTCCACCCCATTGATCTACAACGGCCACAATTCAGTGTCAGTGGAGGGGGCGGGGCAAGACAGGCTCTGGGTTCAAGAAGGGAGCCAGCCCTAGGTGCCCCCCAGGGACCTACAGGGGAGGGATCTTCTACGACATGAGCTCTCCCCTCCGCCGCTATTTGGGGTGGGGGAGAGGAGGGAAGGCAACTCACACCACCTAGCAGGGAGGATGGGGAGGGGGGGCAGGGAGACAGAAGCCAGCCCTGACAGGCCAAGTGGGGGCTCTCCTCCCCTCTCTCCAAGTTCCCATCACGGCTGTGGGGCAGGGGAGGGAATGGGGCCCACGCAGGGTGGGGGTGACGAGAAGCTGCTTTTTGGCTCAGCCAGAGCGTCCAGCGGGGAGCCCCCACCTCCCACCCCAGCCTTCTCTCTCACCAAGATGACCCTGTCGCCCACTTGCAGCGTCCCTTCCCGGTGGGCAGCCCCCCCATCTGCAATCCGGGAGATGAAGATGCCCTGCGAAGGAAGGGCCAGATCGCTGACCATCCCAGGAGCAGCTTCTCCCCAACGAAGGGGGAGGGGAGGGGGCTCCGTCCATCCATATGGAACAGATCCCCCAAGTCAGCAGGAGCCAGGAGCAATCCTCCAGGGGAGGGGGGGGTCAAATATCACCAGCAGGAAAGGCTCCCCCTGCTCTCCTCTCACCGTGTCCCCTGGCCGGTACGGGGTGGAGCCCTTGCCCCCGGCGATGCTGAAGCCCAGGCCCCGCTCGCTCCGCACCAAGCAGGCCGAGAGCCGCTCGGTTGGGGTGGAGTCCTTGGCCCCCGTGGCCAAGTGCAGCCCTCCACGCCATTCCCGTGGGCTGTAATCATCTTCGGGCCGCAGCGGCGTCACTGTGACGGCGTTCTCGGGCTCCACCATCCGCTCCCGTAGCACGGTCATGGAGACGCTGCTGCCCGAGCCCCGGAGGGCCTCCACGGCCACGTGGTGCTCAGCACCGTGCAGAGACACCCCGTTCACCTAAGAGGGGCAGGGAGAGCTCACTGAACAAGCACCCGCAGACCCCACCGGCCCCCGAACCTCAGGCCCTAAAGGCAACGAGGCCAGGAACGAACAGCCAATGTCCACAGAGCAGAGCCAGCAGGGCCTCCTGGGATGGGGTGGCCACCAGCCCCAAAGCCCTATGGCCACGGCAGATATCCTTGCCCTATTAGCTGAGGAAGCAGCTGGCCAGCACTGCTGACCCCCCCCAAGACAGAGAGCAGACGTGGGCCCTCTCCTCAAGCCAGAGCTGGTGCAACAGATACGCCCGCCCCCCCGGCTGCTGCCCTGGTGACCTACCTCCAGGAGCTTGTCCCCCACGCGCACCCCGGCCTGTGCCGCCGGGCCCTCCTCTGACACACGGGAGATGAAGATGCCCTGGGGGGGGGGAAGGAGGAGACGTCTGTGGGGACTGGCTCCTCCCGCCAGCAGCCACCCTGGGGCCACCCCCCTGAAAGCCTGCCCCTGCCCCTCACCTCATCGTCACCCTTGTAGGGGGTGGAGCCTTTGCCCCCTGCAATGCTGATGCCAAGGCCGCCCGTCTGCCGCATGATCGTCAGAGCCAACTGGAAGCCAAGCAGAAGGAGGGGGGGAATGGGACCGATGGGTGCAAGGGAGGGCATGCCTGCCCTCCTCCTGGGTCAGCTGGAGGACACACACCCCGGTGCCCATCTGTTTCCTGGGGAGTCCCCGCCTGGGAAGCTGCCAGGCACAGGAGCCTTTCCCTCCTTACTGGGGCAAAGGAAGGGAGGCCGGTGGCAAGACTGGCCGGGCAACAGCCCCTCGGCCTCCCTGTGGCAGGAGCCAGGTGGAGCAGCGTGGAAACCCACTAGAGATCAGAGGCACTCAAGGGGCAGGTCAGGGTGGTGGTGGGAAGAACCGGGGCAGCCCTGGAGGAACAGAGGCCAAGCCAGCCGGACAGACATTGGCAAGTCTTCTGCAGAACGCTCTGGGGTTGCCACCCCCCGTGCACACTCATCAGTGGCAGCCTCCCTGATGAGCGAAACTCCCCCCGGCCACCCCCCTTTGCGGATGACGCCCAGAGCCCCCTGCCCGGTTAGCCAGCAGCTGCTCAGAGGAGCCTCCAGGGCTGGAAGGGAAGCAGAGGGACAGAGACAGGAAAGCATGGGGGGGGGATCAGAGCCCCAACCCAGGTGCTCAGGGGGAGGCAGAGAGCCCTTCTGACCCGGAGCCCCCTTCCGAAAGCAGGAGACAGCCCGGGGGCGGAAGCCCAGCCACCAACGCTGCTGCAGCCGGGGCTGAAAGGCACGGAGAGCGAGGGGCAGGGGCCCCGCCCAGCAAGGGCCAGGGGAAGAGGGGCTGCCACGGACCTCTTAGGCATCACGAAAAGCAGCCCCCTCCTCCTCCTCCTCCTCCCGCCAGCCAGGACAGGCCCTTTCCTCCTTGAGGGGCTCAGCGAGCCCCCTCCCCAGCTCAGGCAGAGGAGAGGAGGGGAGAGGGAGCTGCCGCCCAGCAGGCTGGCCTGGGAGCCCCGGCCGGACCAGGGAAAGAGACAAACCCACCCGGGCGGGCGGTACAGACCTCTTCCTCCTCAATGCGAGCGGGCTCAATCAGCAGATTATTGGCTTGGTCAAACGACACCCCCTGTTAGGACAGCAACCGGCAGAGGCGGAGGGCAGATTAGTGGGGAAGCCCCAGGCCACCACCAGGGAGAGGCAGGCAGGCAGGCAGGCAGGCAGGCAGGCAGACCCCACCCAGCACCCAGAGACCAGCACACCAGAGAGAGAGAGGAGGCGGGCAGAAAGCAAGAGCAGGCAGGGCGGGGGCTCCTCCCCAGTGTCCTCCCCCCTTCGGAAAAGGCCCTTCGCTGCCCCTCCAGGCTGGCAGAGCAAGAGAGGGCCAGGCGAAGCACTGCACCCACCGGAGCCGAGCCCTGCGGCTGGTGGGAGGCGAGGCGGCCAGCCTTCTCTGGGGCTGGGGGCAAAGACGCCTCGCTTGCACCTGGGAGGGCACGCGCCCCAGGGACGCCCCAGCAGGGAGAGCAACGAGTGACCAGGAGGGCCCCCCCACCACCTGGCAGTCGAGGGGGTGAACTCAATCCTGCCAGTGCGGCCAGGAGAGAGAAGGCCCGGCTCTCCCCTCCACACCCCTGCCCCACCTGCCCCCCTCTCAGGAAGGCCCTCACCTTGACTGAGGGTGGGGCCGCTGCCCCCCCCTCGCTGGCCGCCTCTTCCTGGCCCCACCCTGCCTGCTCCGGAGCCTCCTCCTCCTCCTCCTCCTCCTCCTGGGGGCCCCCACTGGCCCCGAAGCCCTGCAGGAGGGCCACCACCGCTTCCGGGCGGGGCAGCTGAGCAATCCGGAAGTGCTTCTTGTAATGGGGCGTGTCCTTGCGGATCAGCCGCTGCTTCCCTGCAGGGAACGGGGGGGCCTCCTCGTCCTCACTGTGAACCAGGGTGTCTTCCGCAAAATGCACCGTGGGCTGCAAAGAGACGCCCCGCGGCCGGGGCAGGATGGGTAAAGCCAGCCCCTCCCGGCCTGGAATCAGGCCATGGGCAGAAGCACGTGGGGTGCCCTGCCCACCAGTCCCCCCACTTTGGGCTGAAAGCCACGCATGCAAGGAAGGAGGTGGGGGTCTCTCCTGCCTGGGAGACGCGGGGGGGCTTCGAGCTGCTTAGCGTTCCAGAGGTGCTGCCACCCCCCCTCGCTTCTGCCAGGCTCCTCATGGCAGTTGCTGTCCCGCTGCCGTGCCCAGCCCTAGGCGCAGGCGTGAGCGGCCAGAGGGAGCAGGGAAAGGGGGAGAACGGCCATCGCCCGCTCCTTGCCATTTGAAATGCGGCTGCTCTTTCTCCAGCCCCTCGCGCCCAACGAGCGGAGAAGCCCCTCACGTCAGCTGGCGAGAGCGCCTGGAGGCCAGGCCCTTCCCAGAGGCCGAGGGAGCTGGCGGGCAAGAAGAGCCCGGCCGAAAACGCGGGAGGCGGCTGTGCCTTCCCTCGCCCGGGGTGGCCTTCCCCTCGCCAGTCCCAAGGCCTTTAAAGGATGGGGGCTCTTGGAAGGGACCCCGGGCCCCTCCGCTCCAGGAGGAAAGGCCTCAGGGGGTCTCAGGAAAGGAGGCAGGGCGGCCCTCGCTCTCCGTCGGCCTGGTTGTGGCTGGCTGGCTTTTGTGGGTCACCATTTGGGTAGCGGTCATAAAGCAGCCCCCTCTGCTCGGAGGAGCCGGGCAGGGGGGGCAGCCAGGGGTCCCTACGCAACCCCCCCTTCCCCGCTCTGCTGCCAGCCGTGGGGGACGGAAGGTGGAAGAGGCTGACCCCAAGGGGATGTGTGGCTGGACTGGACACCCAGCTAAGCTTCTCAGCTCTTTCCCTTTTGGCAAAGCTTATCTGACTGCCTGACGCCAGTTGGGCTCCAGGCAGCTTGCAGAAATTAAAAAGGGAAATGCAAATCAAACGTAGAAATTTTGATTATAGAAAAACTAAAGATAAAACTAAAGCCGAGGCGTCGTCACTTTTTGATCCCCAAGGCCTCCAAAAGAGGTGTGTTGCCACCAGGGTGGGGGAGGAGGGGGCGCCACGGCCGCTTCCGGTCACAGAACAGCAACAGGACAGAAGCAGAGGGCTCCCAACGTCCCGGCCTTCAGAGCCCGCTGGCCTGACCCTCTGCTTGACCCGTGCCCTTCCTTTGCCCGCTCCGCCCTACACCTGGGTGGCCGAGAGGCTTTCCGACAGAAGCAGGCGAGGTGCCCGCCTTGTCCAAAAGGGCTCGGTCCGGAGCTCCGGCCTCCCCTCGGCCAGCAGCCCCATTCGCAGTGGGCAGAGCTGCCGCAGGAGGCCTCCCCGCTCCTACCTCGGAGTACTCCACCTCCAGCTCCTCTTCCGGGTCCTCCGCCAGCGTGGGCCTTTCCTCTGGCGGTGCCTGGCCTTTCCCCTCAGCCGCCAGCTTCCCTTCTCCCTCCGGCTGAGCCTCTGCCGTGCCCTCTGGCTGTGGCGCCTCTCCCCCCTCCTCCGGGCCGTCGCCGGCAGAGAGGGTGCTGCCAGAGACGTGGGAGTCTTCGCTGCGGTTGGAGGCGGCACTCAGCCTCTTGTCCTGTGCGGGAGGGAGGGGGGCCGGTTGAGGATGTTGGCAGCCCTGACGGCCCCAGGGACACCAGAGTCGCCTTGGGACGCTTTCCCTCGGCTGCCTCCACTAGGCTGCACTGCCGGGAAAGGGAGGGGCGGTAGCAAAGGCCTGCGACCCACTCTTCCCAAACTACCCGACTGCTTTCCAGGATCTGGGGAGAATAAGTTTGGGGGGGGGGTTCTGGCAGGGAACCTTGCAGCTGCGACACCAAGACTTCCCCCCACTCCCTCAGCTGGATGACAGACTCTTCCCCTCCCACGGGGTCAATCGTTGAGGTCCCCACTTTGCTCCCTAAGTTCCGAATTTAAAACGGCACCCCCTGAAGCGCAAGACAAGCACCGGGGGCTGCCCTCTTTGCGCTCTTCTCCAAGAGACCAGGCTGGTGAGGAGCTCGAGGGCCGAGCAGGCATCTCTTTGCTAAGGCCACTTGATTGCTGGCAGAAGCCGTCGATTCCCACCTCGGTGTTACCGGAGTGGCGCCTAGCTGCCGCGGAGGCCTCACTGCGTCGCACTTCCATCCCCTTCTTCATGGACTTCAGCTCGCTGGGGTGCGGAGTGGCCCTGCGCTGCAGCCCCTGCCAAAAGCATGGAGGGGCGGGGAGAGAAACGGGCAGGTGAGGGTACGGCCAGGCTCCTCCGAGGCCCATCAGCTCCACTTGCTCCCTCTAGGAAGCAGCAGGAGGATCACCTGCTCCCCCCAACCCCTTGGGCCAGGCCACTGAAGCCCGAGGACTGAGCGGACACCCGCTCTGGCTGTCCAGCCCTGCTCCTCTCCTTACCCGCTTCTCCGCGCCAGCTTCCTCCTCCTCCTCCTCCATTTGAGGGTCCTCCAGGAACTGGATCACACTGACCCGGTTGGGATTGGCTTCCTCCCAGCTCTCATCCAGGCTGTTCTGCAGGAGGTTCTCTGCAGGGGAGACCCAGAGGGGGCGGGCAGTGAGGGAGAGCTGGGCTCCTCCTGCCCCTCCCCCCAGAGAGGCTGGGCCCCACGGCCCCCTTACCTGAGCTGGGAGACGGCTGCTGGGGGAGCAGGTAGCAGGTGAGCACTTTCTCCCCCGTCTTCTCGTCCTCCTCGGCCTGGAACTTCAGCATGGGCTGCGACTGGTTCTCCGCCAGCCAGAGGGCCTTCAGGTGCAGGTTGGTCAGGGTGAAGGGCAAGTGCTGCAGCCTGTGTCCGTGGAAAGCCATCAGGGGGGGGTCCCTTGGCCTCCCCCTCCCTCTGGGCCAGAAGCTGCCAGCTCAGACGGGGAGGGCACCAAGAGCTGGACTCGGACTTTTCCCCCTGGGCTGAGAGAGCTTTGGTACCCCAGACCTCTCCCCACCCCCTTCCTTCCAGGTGAGGGGAGGGGGCTGCCTGGGCTACAGGCTACCCTGCTGGTGTTTGGACCCCAAAGAAAAGGGACAGGGAGATTCGGGGCTGAGCAACAGCAGGGCGCAATGCCAGAGCTGGGGGGGTGGGGGGGCAGGACTAAGCCCGGAGCCTGACTGCTGTTGGGCTGCTATCCTGGAACCCGGAGCACGAGGAGTCCTCCCCCCTCTCTCTCCTCCCGTGCCCTCCCAGCACCACATGCCCCTCCCTTGCTGCACCCCCTCCTTCTATTTATTTATTATTTATTATTTAAATTTATATACCGCCCTATTCCCGTAGGACGCAGGGCGGTTTACAGGGAGAATTAAAATACATAACATACAAAATTAAAATCAATTAAAACTATGATTAAATTACAGTCCCTAAAGTTAAGCTAAAACCCAATAAATTAATTAATTAAAACCCCTCAGTCTGGGCCAAACAGCTCGAAGAACCAGGTTTTCAAGTCCCGGCGAAATGAACGAAGGTCGGGGGCAGTCCTGAGTTCCGTGGGAAGTTGGTTCCATAGGGCCGGCGCGCCCACAGAGAACGCCCTTCCCCTGGGAATAACCCGTTGGCATTCCTTAACCGGCGGTACCCTGAGAAGGCCCTGCCTGTGGGAGCGCACAGGACGATGGGAAGTTGATGCCGGCAGCAGGTGTTCCCTTAGATAATCTGGACCCAAGCCATTTAGAGCTTTATAGGTCATTACCAGCACCTTGAATCTCACCCGGAGGGCAACTGGCAGCCAATGCAGCTCGCGGAGCAGAGGTGTAACATGGGAGTATCGGGAGACCCCCAACACCACTCGCGCGGCTGCATTCTGCACCAGTTGAAGCCTCCGAGTGTTCCTCAAGGGCAGCCCCATGTAGAGAGCGTTGCAGTAGTCCAACCAAGAGGTCACAAGCGCATGAGTGACTGTACGCAAGGCATCCCGGTCTAGATAGGGCCGCAACTGGCACACCAGGTGAACCTGGGCGAAGGCCCCCCTAGTCACAGCTCCTATATGATCTGTGAATCTAGGAGGACCCCCAAGTTGCGAGCCCGATCTACAGGGGTTAATAACTCACCCCCCCATAGTAAGAGATGGAATAATCTGCATTTCCCGAGATGCCGGCACGCACAGCCACTCAGTCTTGTCAGGGTTGAGCTGAAGCCTGTTCCTCCCCATCCAGACCCGGACCGCCTCCAGGCAATGGGACATCACGTTGAGGGCATCACTGGGGTGGTTTGGGGTTGAAATAAAAAGCTGGGTATCATCAGCATACTGATGATAACCAACTCCAAAACCACGAATGATCTCACCCAGAGGCTTCATGTAGATGTTGAACATGAGGGGCGAGAGGACCGATCCCTGAGGAACTCCACAAATGAGAGACCTCGGGGTGGACCTCTGCCCCCCTGCCAACACCAACTGCGAACACCCCAGGAGGTAGGAGGAGAACCACTGAAGAACTGTGCCTCCCACTCCCAACCCCCTGAGACGCTGCAGCAAGATACCATGGTCGATGGTATCAAAAGCCGCCGAGAGGTCTAACAGGACTAGGACAGAGGAACAACCCCTGTCCCGAGCCTGCCAGAGATCATTCACCAGCGCGACCAATGCCGTCTCTGTGCTGTACCCGGGCCTGAAACCCGATTGGTACGGGTCAAGATAATCAGTTTCCTCCAGGAACAGAGGAAGCTGATGCGCCACCACACTCTCAACAACCTTCGCCAAAAAGCGAAGGTTGGAGACCGGATGGTAGTTATTTAAAACAACCGGGTCCAGGGCAGGATTCTTGAGGAGGGGTCTCACCACCGCCTCCTTCAAGGCGGCGGAAAAGACACCCTCCTTCAAAGAAGCAGATATTACTGCCTGGAAACAGCCTCGTGTCTCCTCCCGAGCCACATAAACCAGCCAGGAGGGGCACGGATCCAGTAAACAAGTGGTGGAGCTCAGTCTCCTCATGATCCTGTCCACATCATCGGTGGAAACAGGGTCGAACTCAGTCCAGATAACATGCTCAAGACCGCTTGATTCCTCCATGTCAGACTCTGCCCAGTCAGAGTCCAAACCGGTCCGGATCTGAGTGATTTTGTCCACCAGATGATGACTAAACTCCTCAGCCCGTCCCTGTAAGGGTTCCTCCCTCGTCTCCCGATTAAGGAGAGAGCGAGTCACCCTAAACAGGGCAGCTGGGCGATTATCTGCAGACGTGATGAGGGCAGCGAAGTAATTAGACTTCGCCGTCTTCATCGCAGCGAGATAAGACCTTGTGAAGGCTCTTAGTCGCAATCAGTCAGATTCAGACCGGGTGGATCTCCAACCGCTCTCTAGACCCCGTCTCCGACGCTTCATCTCCCGGAGCTCCACAGAAAACCATGTGGCCCAACGGGATCTGTGCCAGGTCTGGGGTCGCAAGGGTACAACACGGTCGAGTGCCTCGGTGGCCGTTTCCCAGGCATCCACCAAGGCATCGACCGGGCTGTGCTCCCTAGTGGGGCTCCTTCAACGAGCCCCCTTTCCTCTGCCCTTAGGAGGCCTCTAGCCACTGGGAGCCACTTCCCTGTAGGCTTCCCTGACCTTGGAACTGACTCTCCTGCCATTTGCTTTTTTGGGGGGAAGACATAGACACGCACACTGGCCCAGCCTTGACCTCCTACAGCCGGGGGGTCAAACTGGTGGCTTGCAGGCCGGATGCATCTCGTGCAGGCCACACCCACCCCGGCTCCGCAAAGGCAAAAAAGGTTGCGATACGTCACGTCACATGACACGATGACGTTTGACACCTGTGTCGTACAGCCTGCCACTGCCCCTTCCTCCATTCAGCCTCTGTCGCGTGAACTAGGACCAAGCCAAGAGGAGCAGCGAGACTAGCCAGGAGCTTCCTGGAGGGACCAGCGGGCCCTCTGGCACAAATCCCCTCTCCGCTGCTCATCTGGTCTCTCTGAAAAGCACAACTTTCTCTTCTCCACAGTGAGAGGGGAACGTGTGCTCGCCCGACGTGACGGGTCCCGGGCCAATCCAAGGGCCGGGCAGCCCCTCCCTGTGGGAAAAGGGCATTTCTGCAGCAGGCGGGCTGCCCGTGGGCTCCCGGCGTGCCTTGCAGACCACCCGACTGTCTTAAAGGAAATCAGCTCCCCAGAACGTCCTGCTCACTAGCAGGGGAGAAGTGGCCGAGGAAGCAGCCGGAACCCTGGAGGGAGGGAGATCAGCTGGTTGGCCTGAATTTACCAGCCACTCAGCTGCAAAGGGACTGCGGGGTTCCCAGGAATCCCCAGGACGCTGCAGCGCTCGGGGAGAACTGAAGGCGAGAGCAAAGAGAACAAGCAAGAAGGATTCCAAGGACAGAAATCCTGAAGGGCAAAACGTTTCAGGAGGGTTGGGAGGAAACTCTGAAAAATGGGAGAAACAAGGCCCGAGCACAATCGGTAGCAAACAGGAGGCTCCTGATGAGACGGGCCTGATTGCATTAGAAGCTCTGAGCAGCTTACACAAAAAAGATTTTGTTTAAACAAGTTAGAAAAACTTTTTCAAACAGGTTTTTTAAAAAGCAAAACAAAATAAAGACGCTGCATCAGGAAATAGCCAGAATCTGTAAGGCGGGGGGGGGGGGGGGTCAGGAAAGTTAAGGCTCAAAATCAGCTGAGGCCTGCAAAGAATCCGGAACTAAAGGGCAAAGAAGGCTTCTTTGTGCACGTGCAGAAGAGGAGGAAGGTCAAAGCGAAGCCGATCCTCCTCTGGAGAAGAGGGAGAGAAAGGCTGGGCTGCTGGATCAACGCTTGGCTCTTTTCTTTCCCCTGGTGGGGAGCAACAGAGAAGCGGAGGCCAGGCGAGGGAGGGGCAAGAGAGAGCGCCCGGCTGACTTGGGTGGATTGTATCCCAGGGGGCCGGATGAATTTCAGAACCACTGGCGGAGAACAGAAGACGTGCCAAAAGATTGGAGAAGAGCTAATACTGGCACAATCTTTTTAAAAAGGAAATAAAACGGGCCCAGGAAACTTCAGAGCAATCGCCTTGGGAATACCTGGGAATGAGCAGCTGCGAAAATCCTAGGAGAGATCAGCAAACGGTGGATTTGCAACATTAAGAAACAGCGATCAGTAGAAGCTCACGTGGGTTTGTTGAAGACAGACTATGCCGGACAACTAGGATTGCTTTTCTTGACCAAGTGGCTAGAACAGCAGACCAAGGCTATGCTGCCAATGTAGCCTACTTCAACCTCAGGACGGTATTTGATAAAAGTTGACCACAGCGTTCTCTCTTCTAAGATGGAATAAAGGGGAAGGATGATCCCGCTGCCAGATGGTTCTGGAGCTGGCCGAGTCGCCAGCGACTGTGGACAGGAGGGGACTCACCAAAGGCTCAGATGACACGCAGCCGCGGAAGACTGCGAACACGCCAGAAAACAAATGCAAGGTTCAAAAGGAGCACCGCAGACTTTTAACACTCAGCCGTCTAACGATACGGTTATACAAGGCCCAGTACTTCGATAAGAAAAACCCGAACTGCAAGTACCAGGCAGGCCATACCTGGGGCTCAGAGGTGATACCTGTGGGAAGGACCCGGGTGTCCTGCAGGCCATGTGAGCCGATGCAATCTGGGGCTGCCTCAACAGGGGCCTAATGCTAAGGCTGTGGGAAGTGACCCGGTGGTCAGACTGCACCTGGAATACCGATCCGGCTCTGGTCGCCACAAAATAGAGAGGCAGCGGAGGAACTGGGAAGTGCGCAGAGGAGGAGGATGGAGAGGGCTCGGGGGCTGAATCCCACCAAGAGCAGCTCAAGGATCTTGCTTACCCTGGGCCTGAAACAGAGAAGGCTGAGGGGAGACAGGGCAGCCACCTTCCAGCCTTGGAGGGGCTGTCCAAGAAGCCTGGGCCGCTCCCGAGGGCAAGGGGAAGGACTGGGGGGAGGAAGCTTGCAGGAGATCAGCTCAGAGTGGAGGGAATCTCCAGACAGGACATGGTGGGACCGCAGGGGCTCCAGCTGCTGAAGCTCTCCAACCAAGACTGGGCAGGACTTGTCTGGGACGGTCTGGGGATCCCTCCCCTAGGCAGGGGGGCTGGTCTAGAAGACCTCTGAGGTCATAGTTGAGGCCACCAATTCACGAAAAGAGAATGGGAGGTGGTATTGCAGGATCAGGCCTGTCCATGGCTCGCCACCCTTTTCCAAACACACACACACACATACACACACACCGGCAGTAGACGACAAACACGGCTGCTTGGAAAGGATTGTGGAAGTGGAGCGGCTGCTGCTGCCTGGCTAGAAGCATCTGCTGGGCCCGATTCTGCTCTGCTCCAGCTCCTCTGCCCTTCGCTCCCGGGAAGGCCAGGCCCGTTCTGAGGAGCTTCCAGGCCCGGGGCGGTCCACCTGGCAGGGGAACCTGATGGCCAAGGAAGGGGTGGGAGACGAGGGCCCTTCCAGGAAGAGCGCCTCCCTCAGGGACTCCCATCCCTGCTTCTCAGCCTGGCCTTCTGGGCAACAGACACCCCGACTGGTTATTAGTCCATAATAACGACTTCCTGTTCCCGTTTCATGTTGTGCTGTACAGGTAGTCCTCAATGTACGACCATTCGTTCAGCGGGTTTGAAGTCACTGACGACCATCACAGCGTCTCTGGCTTCTGCTTGTGGCCGCTCGGCCGGCTGCCCGTGAGCCAGGTCAGTGGGGGGAGCCGTGCGATTCGCTCGCCCCCTGCGGCACAAACAGCCGTAACATCAGACATGGCCACACGGTGATTCGCTTAATGACCAGATCCTTTTGCTTACGTAGTGATTGTAAGCCAAGGGTTTCCCACACTATCAAAACACTGATGTCTTTATTGACTCTGAGCTTCACAGAGAACGTGTCCCGTTCGGCCCAATTCATTAAATAGCCCCATGAAATCTTTTTCCCAGTCTTGGACAGGGAGGAAAAATTTATGTTTCGGAACCTCCTCGGAGCCAGATATTTCCTTTTCCATCTATTGGTTCGTTTGCATCCTGCTTTTCCAAGTAGCTTGAAAGAAATACCTTCCTCTGAGGTTTTCAGACATCTTTATTTCAGGTTGTGCGAGTATTTCATTTACGGTCCTAGCAATAGAAACAGGTCTATCCGCAAGCGGACGGCCTCTCCGGGAGCCTCGTGCGTCTCTCTGGGGACCTTCTGGTTCCGTGGAACACAGGCTGAAGAGCAGGACTGCCACAAGGGGCTCCGAGGCGGGGGGGGCTCTCCTCGGGCAGCCTTCACGGGCCAATCAGGTGCGCTCAGAAAGCAAGACTTTCTCTGGGAGGAGGGCAACAAATGCCCTCTTTAAACCGTGGGCAAGGACCGGCCAATACGCACAATGGACCGTGAAGGGATTTCTGACGAGCAGAGGCCGGCCGCTGGCCCTTCCGGGGCAGAGGCGCGCCAGGTGGAGGCTTCTCTGCTTGCCAAATCAGTCAGCCCTGCAGGTTTTAAATAAGTGCCAGTGGAAAGGGATATGGGGAGCTTCAGAACCTCACGAGAGGAATGCCAGCCCTGCCACGTTTTCCAAAAGCCAAAAAGAGCAACACAAACGGTGCGAGACGAGCGCTGGCCCTCGCCACGTCCTGTGGGTTTTTCTACTTCTGGAAACATCACATTGACCAGTTTCCTACAGGAGCTGCGCTTCACGTCAGCCGAGCACGCTTGTCAGCAGCTGCGCAGACAGAGAAGGCAAGGGGACCCATGCAGCCGGGCCCCAGGAGAGGGTCAGGATGGGGGGAAGACTCCTACCCAGTGGGCCTAGCCAGCTGAGGCCCACGGTGTGGGGAGACTTGCAGCGTTCTGGCAGCTTTAAGGGCAGGTGTGCTGCGAAGCGCCCGAATTTTTATCACGGGGCCAAAGGGACGCTGCAACGGCGGGAACTTCGGAAGGGGTTTGAATTCTCTTTGCTCAGCGCCGTCAGAATTCTGAACAGTTGTGGAACAGTCGCTAAGCCGAGGACTACCTGTACAGCTTACATGCGTCTCTTATTTACATCCAGGCTGGGAGACATGCTCATTGCCATTGAGACATTTGCTCACTGATTTAATTTCAGATGACGGCTGATGATGGCTGTTTTGTTCTAAACCTGAAATCAATACGTTTTATGTTTTCATACCGCTAAGCGGCACGTCATCCGAGTCGTGGTTGCGAAAAGCCGCTCAGGAACTGGCAAAAACGCAGAGCCCACATAAGACGGGCAACCTCTAGCCATTTCCAGGCAGAGACACACAATGAGGGGTGCTAAGGGGTGCCCTGCTGGCCCAGGGCACCAGTTCTGAAGCAAGCCTGGACGTTCTTCCCTCCTGCCCCCTCTCCCCACCCCAGCCGTACCGGTTGCCTGCTACGTCCAGGACGTGCAGCTCCGTGGTGCTAGCAAGCTCCGGGGGCAGCAATTCCAGGCGGTTGTCTCGAAGAGAGAGCACATTCAGGCTGCTGCAGCCCCCGATTTCTGCAGGAAGGAACGTCAGGCGATTCCGGTCCACATTGAGGTTAGTCAGCTTGGTGAGTTTCCCCAGAGATCTGGGGAGGGTCTGAGAAAAGAGCATCCGGGGGTGGAGGCGTAAGACCGCCACCCTTGGCAGATCAGCGAGCTCACCTGGAGAGCGGCTGCCTAAACCGCAGCAGGCAGAGCCAACTTGCGTGCCCACCTGTAGCAGGTTCTCAGTGAGGATGAGCTCCGACAGGTTTGCACAGTCCCCGATGCCTTCGGTCACCTCTGTGAGACGGTTCTGGTCCACCTTCAGGATGGAGAGCTGCTTCAGCTGGCCTGGGCAAAGGTCGAGAGAGACTAGATGACCCTGTGCAGCCAGGGCCGCTCCAGGCTGGATCCTGCGGGAGGCGATTACAATCCCTCTGGGGATTTTAGCTCTCTCAGAAACGTGGCACCATCATGTAGGCTTTCCTGCCTGAAGACCTCCCTCCAAGGCCCCTTCCCGCTCTGCTCTGTTCTGTTCTGAGCAGCAGGTCCAAGGGGCTTAACGAGAGAGGCAGAGGAACCGGAGGCTGCCTGGGCGTCTGCTGGAGCAGCCCTTCCCCAGCGCTCGTCTCAAGGGGAGGCAGGCGCCCACCTGGGCATCAGAGGACAGAAGACCTTGAACAAAAGCCACAACCACGCTTTTATGCTCTCGTGCTGGCACTTAAGCTTCTTATGCCCCCTTAGCGGGAAAGCGCAGTATAGACAAATGGTACTAACAAAAGCAATAAGACTTTTAGCTTTATAACGAAAGCTTGAAAGGCTTTGGTTTTATGACGCTCTTTTCCCAATCAAGAACTTTTTTCGCCTCCCCCCCCCGAGCAAAGCTGTGTTCCCCAAAATTCTGTACTAAGGAACGAGTTCTCAAAGAAGGTCCTCCCAACTCCAGAAATTAGAACTAGGAGAAACAAAAAGCAGATTTCAAAGCCAAAGCCGATACCATTGCGGGACGGCTTCCTTCTTTCTGAAGACCCCTCCCAAGGGTCTCCGCAAGCATGGCCACACTCACCAATGCCGTCGGGAATCATCTCCAGCAGGTTCTGCGACAGAAGCAGGTCCGTCAGCACCACCAACCCGCTAATCTCCTCGGGCAGCTGCTCCACCTTGTTCTCGGAGACGTCCAGGCAGACCAGCCGGCGCAGATTGCCCAGCTCCTGCCGAGAGGGAAGGAGGTGGGCTGGCTCGGATGGCTGCTCTGCTGCACTCCAGCCTCTTTGCGCTGGACCCGGCACACCAAGGGGCTCCTCCTCAGGGCTCAACTGGCCCCCTTCATTCCTCCCACACTGAACACGTGGACGCCCCAAACAATCCCACAAGGAAGCTTCGGGGCCCCCCGCTGCTAGGCGGATACAAGCAACACTTCTGACTCTTGCAGCGTGGGCCGCCTGCCCTACGGCCCGAGGCCAGGCCCCATCAAATCAAACGCTGACCCGGGGGCAAGAATTCTGCTGGTAGAGCCACCAGTTCCAGCTCTGTGTTGGAAAAAGCCTATGCACCCCCATTACGCGCCCCACTTCGGCATCTCCATTTTCTAAAGGGCTCAGGAAGAGCCACGGAGAACAGCAGGCCAACAAACACCCTGCCCAGGTATTTTATTTTATTTTATTTATTAAATTTATATACCGCTCTTTCCCGAAGGACTCAGGGCGGTTTACAGGGTATTTAAAATCCAAACAGTACAAAATACAAAAGTTAAAAAACAATTAAAAACATTAAATTATCCCTTAAAATAAAAACCCGAGTTAAAAATTCTCAGCCTGGGCTGGAAAGCTCGAAGAGCCAGGTCTTCAGGTCCCGGCGGAATGAACGAAGGTCAGGGGTGGTCCTGAGCTCCACGGGCAGCTGGTTCCAGAGGGCAGGCACACCCACAGAGAAGGCCCTCCCCCTGGGTGTTATCCGCCGGCAATCTTTTACCGGCGGCACCCTGAGAAGACCCTCCCTGTGTGAGCGCACTGGACGAAGGGAACTTGATGCTGGCAGGAGGTGCCAGGAGGTGTTCCCTCAAATATCCCGGACCCAAGCCAGGTAGATGGGGCTCAACCTGCCACCTCTGATCCCTGCGGCAGACGCCAGCTGCCCACCACGCGGCTGAGCACGAGGGCCTTGCCGGGCAACTCTGGAAAGACCAGTATGGGAGGCAGCTGGGACGCTTCTGACATCCTCTGAAGCTGCCCCTTGAGCCCTTTCCTTCTTCTGACCTCCCGGGCCTCACCCTGCACTGCCCAGCAGCCTGGTGGGGGAGTGTCGTCACCCGGGCTTGGAAGTCGGGGTGCAGAGCGCAATCGCTTCCATCGTGCCCCTCCATTTGCCCCTGGAGACTATGGACACACACACACCCTGACAACAAAGCTCGGAGCAAAGGCTGACCTCAGCAGAAGCCCAGCTTTTCTCCAGTTTGCTTTCATGTGGCACGGGCAATTCTGGGCAAACGTGGGCACAGCTCAGAATTTCCCTTTCTCCAGTCTGCTCCTCCTCACAAACTTCCCCTGTTTTAAGTCCAGACCCACCTGTCCTTGGCTCCGGGTTCCTCCCCTTGTACCACAGATGGGGCATGGATTACTGTACTGGCACTACGCTTCAGGCAGAACCTTTTTTGACAGACAGAGGGGGAGGGGGCTGACCTCCTCTCGACCGGACGGAGTCTCCCCACACCAAGCGGCTCAGTTGCTCCTCAGTGCAAAATCCACCAAGCAACAGCCCAGTTTCCATGCTTATCCTCCGGCCCGGCCCCACCCGCCCTCCCCGATCTGAAGGCTGCTCAGGCCCAGGCTGCGCCCCACGTGCCTTCTCTTCTCTTCTCTTCTGCAGTTGCAAGCTGGTCCCCTGCCTAGGCTAGGCTGGGGCTGGCAACTTGGGCGTGGACCGAAACCCCCTCCGAGTCGCCCTCTGGGGCAGGGACAGCCCCCTGCCCTGCTTTACCCGGACCAAAGAGACCACTGGGCTGCTTGTCTGCCCTGCAGGTGAGGGGGGGGGAGCCAAAGGTTTCCCCTGAGCAACGCTGACCAAGTTAAGCTGTGGATGCTCCAACACTGGAAGCTTTTAAGAAGAGACTGGACATCCATTTGTCTGAAATGGTATAGGGTTTCCTGCCTGAGCGGGGGGTTGGACTAGAGGACCTCCACGGTAGCTTCCAACTTTATTATTTTCATTATTATAACCCCTCCCCAGTTATGTCTCCGGAGATTCTCAGTCATCCAGGTCATGGATGTCCCAAAGGTGCTTTTTTCACGAGGCAACTGGACTTTCTTGCTTTTCTCTGAAGACCTTTCGCTTCCCATCCAAGAAGCATCTTCAGCTCTGACTGGATGGTTGGGGAATGGATAGATTTATACTCCTGCAGACAGCCGGACATTTGCCTTCTTTCAGCCAGTCCTTAAAGCTACCTGGAGGCTTATCTGTGTCTTCAGAGTCACCTGAGGGGTGCAAATGGGTGTGGAGCCTTCTTAGGACCGCGTGGTAGACTGCAGATAGATGCTGTCATATCCTTCCCCTCCGTTGAGGGGTGTTCAATTTAGAAATAGATGGCCTCTTTGACCCTTCTTTCAAACCAGCGTCCTCTCTGTCCAAATTGTGGACGTCCTTTAAATGCAGATGGACTGCGGACTCTGGTCCTGATGGGCTTGTTCTGTGTTGCACCAGGCGTTTGTGAAGTGGTTGTTTCATTTCCCCGAAGTACAAAACTGCACATGGCTCACATTGGCAATTGGGTAGACCGGGTGCCTCGGGAAAAAACGTTTAATATACACTGTGCTGCATACGTCACGTTGTTCAGTTTGCGTCTGGGTGTTTTATCCCTGGGATGGACAAGCTTCTACCTTAGTGCATTTTGGGGGTTTGAGCCTTGAGAGGGGAAGCTCTGGCTCAAAGCCTTTCGGAGGCCTCCCACCCCCTTTAGCAAACTTTGTTTTAAAACAAAAGGCTACGTTTTGGCACTTGCTCTTTTGGAGTTGGGTGCGAAGCCTTCCTTTCCTCCTGGCAATCATCCCGACACCTTTGCTGAACGCAAGACTGCGGCCTTCGCTGGGTCCAAGCAATTCCTGGACCCGTTTCCAGGCACTCCCTGGGACTGAGGCCAAGCTACCAGCCTCTCTTGGCAGCTGGACTGGGGTGGGCACCATAAATTCAGATCCTGGAGAAAAGCCCTCTGTCGGGACACCCACCTGAAGGTGAGGGAGATCCCTCCTTCTTCATGACGATGCTGCCTGTGGGCAGACCCCTCTGGGGCTCCCTTTTCCATCCAAAGGTCACATAGACCTGCTGTTCAAAGGGGTGTCACTCTACCCCCGGCTCCACAACTCTCTCTGGCTAGCATCATGGGTGGACGGGCAGTTCCCATAGCAACAGTGTCCCAGGACCACCATTTATCCCCCTAGTTTATATCCAGCTTTGAGGGATAACTGCAGATGTCCAGCCTTATGCCCAACTGTCCCGGAGGAGCCGGGCGCGGGGCATGCCCAGCTCGCGTGGCCAGTGAGACCTTGGCAAGGGTGACCGGAAAGGCCTTCGCTTCCAGAGCCCCCCGCCCTCTTTGCCCCCAGTTCTCCATCCACTGGACTCCCAGGAACAGCCTCCGGAAGCAGTGTCACCCCACCTCTTGGGGCCTTCTTCAAATTCAGAGCCACGGCCCCCCCAGCAGCTCCATCCCTGTCCTTGGTGGGAAAGAGAGAGCAGCGAGGGGCTCTCGGACACCGGCGGGAGCCCGGCCTGCTTTACTGTCCCTGCTGAGGAGCTTCCTGCTCCAGCAGCTTCTTCATTTCTAACGAAGCCTCTGCTCTGCGTCTTCCGTCTGGGTTTGCCACAGCCTCAGCCCTGAGTCCCCCACCACAGCACAGGCTTCCCCCCTTGCAGCCACCGGGGGTGGGGGGAGCGTGTGTGTGTGTGCCTGCCAGAGGTACCCGAGGCCATGGCCAAGGCCGCCACACAGGAAGAGCAAGGCGCGGGAGGGGGGCGGAAACACTTACCGGGGGCAGGCAGGAGAGCTGGTTCCTGTCCAGCCAGAGCTCACGCAGGTTTGGCAGGGCGCCCAGGGTGTCTGGCTGTGAACGAGAGGAGCACAACATCACTCTCCTTGGCAAACACCCTCCCGGGGGCCGCCTCCCCCCAGGGCCCTCAAACCCAGCCCTTGAGGGGCCTGCCGAGAGAGCAGACTGAGGCAGGGGCAGGCCATCCCCACTCAGGATCCGGGGCAAAGAGCACTGCCATGGGCTCGGGTGAGAAGGGGCCGCGCAGCCAGTGGGCGAGGCTGGGGGCGCAGGGCGAGGGGCTGGCCGGGTGGGTCTCTCCCCTCGAGCCTCCCTTACCAACACTTCCAGGTCGTTGCCCCCGAGGTCCAGCTGCTCTAGTTTGACAAGGAAGGAGAGCGAACTGTAAGGCAGAGGGGAAAGGTCAGGGGCCTTGGGAGCACAGGAGCTGCGCCCCACCTCCGCCGGGCTCCTCTAGGGCCCCTCCGCCGGGGCAGGGACAAATGGGCACTCACGCCGGGAGGCACTTCAGCAGATTCTCACGGAGCTCCAAGGTCACCAGGTTTGCCAAGCTGGGGGAGAAAGGAGGGCTGGGCTTGAGCAGAAGAGTGGGCCCTGCCCCCCGCCGCCCCCCCCACCACGCCAGGCACAAACTCACTTGCCAATGTCGTTGGGCAGGCTCTGCAAGGAGACGTCGTTCAAGGCCAGGTGGCCCAGGTTGCGCAGCTGGGTGAAGCCCTCGGGGAGCCTGGAAGAGAAGCAGGGAGAGCCTGGAGGGCACCGCAGGGGTGCACGGAGCCGGGCAGGTGGAGCCCCTCGGGGCAACTGGCCTTTGGGGCTCTCAAAACCCCAGAGGGGAAGGAGCTGGCCGGGTTTGGCACTTCAGCCTCTCCCAGGGCCCTCTGCCGCCCTACTCCCCCCCCCCGGCTCTGGCCCTCCAACAGATCCCGCGTACAGCTGCCCCAAAGCCCCTGCGGAGCAGAGCCTCCAGGCAGCGGAAGGAGAGGCAGGCGCCCCCAGACGGCCACTTCTCTCCTACCTGGACAAGGGGTTTCCACTGAAGTCTGCAATCTCCAGGGACTTGCAGAACTTGATGCTCTCGGGAATCTCCGGAATGTCTGGAGCAGAGCAGCCCAAAGGCGGGCAGGAGTCAGCGAGGGAGCTCAGAGCCAAGCCAGCCCTGCTCCCCACTCCCGCGTGCGTCTCCCCCCAGCATAAAGGACAGGACGAGTGACCACAGCCGCGAGAGCCTCCACTTCGGTCCCCAGATGCGCATAGGCCGGGAGGGCAGCCGTCTCCCCACGCCCGCCAGGCACGAGGGCCCCTTACCCACCGTTGCGGGAGATGTCCAGCTCCACCAGCTGCATGAAGTTGGCCACCTCGGGAGGGAGGCGCTGGATCTCATTGTCACTCAGGCCCAGCCTGCGCAGGTTCAGGAGTCGGAAGAAAGGCTGCGGGCAGAGAGGGAGGGGCTGCTTGCTGGGGCCGAGAGAAAGCCTGGCCAGCCTCCCCCTCCAAGCGCCCCCCCTCCCCTCGGGGGCCGCTTGCTCTCTGCGCAGACTGGGGGGAACAGCGGCGGCGGCGGGGGGGGGTGTCTTTGGGGAGCCACTTGCAAAGAGCCTGATCCAGCATTGGCTCATCAATCTGCAACCTTCCTTGCTAAGCACCACTGGCTTGGCCTCTGCCCTGTTGTTTTTTTATAGTTCCATACCGCTTGTCGTACAATCTTCCAGCTAGCATTCACTGTAGGTCACTTCTGACCTCCAAGTAGAGACACACATTTGTGTCCCCGCCCCACCTGCTCCTACGGCACAAAAGTTTCTTACACATTTATCAGTCTATACGCGGAACAACCAAGGCAACCAGCACCCGCATCTTATTCCATGCTCAATGCTGAAGTACAAGTCCTCCTTGCTTAGTGACTACCTCAGACAACAACTGTTCAGTTACAATGGTCATAAAAAAGTTACTTCACAACCAATTCCCACAGCATTTGTGGCATTCTCCCTCTCTCTCTTTCCACACAGAGCGGAGAGATTGCTTTCTTGAGCTCTTTTTCCTCGCTTGTCCGTAAAAAGTGACAACTGCGGGTTAAAAAGCTGAGCTCGGTGGGCCTCCATTATCCTCCCTGGCGAGACCCTGGTCAGTTCCACACCACGGGCAGCCGGCCCCAGCAAACCCTGCTTTCCATCTGAGGCACACTCCTCGTGGCCCACCCGCTTACTCTCTGGGAATCCCCTTCTCTCCAACCAATGTCAACACGGGCCTCCATTCTCTCTTTGCTAATCACCTCAGCAGCTGGGAGACTGAGGGAAAAGAGCTGCCACCTCCCACTCACTTGGGCTGAGCTGGTTGTTCAGAGAGGCTGCCGCAAGGCAAAGGGAAGCTGAGGTAAAATGCAGCTGTGGGTTTTCACCCTGGGACTGCTTCACAGAACCACCAAACGGCTAGCCTCAGTCACAGCAATTGCTACCTCTACTTACTGGGTGTTTCATCACACGCTGCTCTTATTTAGCCACCAGCTTCAAACTCCATGCAGGTAATCTTTGACTTATGACTCGGACTGAGCAGGCAAGTCAAAAAGTGGGTCACGTGACCACGGGCAATTTTACATTTTTTGGCAATCATAAAGCAAATGCTGACGTTGTTAAACCACGGAGCATTTTTTGTGAGAACCAGAAGTAAATTCTGGTTTCCAGCAAAAATGTTGTAAACCACGGTCCCATGATTATGGAACGTGGCAAACAGCCATAAATGGGGGCCTGTTGCCAAGTACCAAAACTGTGATCACGTGACCACGTGACCAGGGTGAGAACTTCAAATCTGGGGGTCTTTTGGGGGGGATCCGTTATAACTTCAAGCAGTTGCTAAGCAGCTGGTCACAAGTCAAGGGCCACCTGTATTCATTTACAATATTTGTAATTTAAGCCCATGTACCTTACCGTATGCTGTTTCTAAACCAGCAAAAAAAATTTCTCACCTTAACACGCACCTTGGCTTCAACTAAGCCACGTGATGTGTTGCGACATGTTGCAACTTTTTTCGCATTGCCGGAGCTGGGGTGGGCGCGGCATCTGTATGATGCAACCGGCCTGCAGGTCAGCAGTTTGACACTCCTGAACTAAGCATTCAACAAACTTCCCTAGCAGAGAAGACAGTAAGATGATGGCTGGACTTGGCTCCATTAGAAAGGCCCGAAGCCAGCTGGACAACTAGTTATCAAATGTCCACTGCCAAGCCAGTTTCCCCTGTGGGCCAAATACATAAGGGAGAGCGTTCAGCTCTCTTTCACCCAGCATCACCACCAGATGGATCCACAACTGGCTGGCCAGCTGCACTCCACATGTGGTCCTACCTGGAGGGACATCTACATGGAGGGAAGCATGCAGAGGGGTCCCTCAAGGTTCTGCCCTGGGCCCTGTTATCTTGAACATTGTCCTAAATGATCTAGGTGAGGGCAGAGGAAGGGAACTCGTCAAATATGCAGATGACACCAAGCTGGGGGGGGGGGAATTGCCAACACTTTAGATGACGGGTGCCCAACCTTTTGGCTGGCCTGGGATGCATTTAAGCGAAGAGGAATTGTCTTAAGCCATACACGTAATATATATCATATAGTTTTATAACATAAAATCACATAATAACGTTCAAAGTTTACAGTCTTGTAGGGCTGCATTACTAGCTGTCCAAGGCCCACGGCTTGGTCACACCTGCTTTAGAAGTCAGACTCAAGATTCAGAAGGATCTTGACCGACTTGAGCAGTGAGCCCTATCCAGTGCGATGCGGTGAGGAAAGTAAGGCCCTGCACCTAGGCAGGGAAAGCCAAATGCACAGGCACAGAGGCGGCGGCCCTTGGCCCATCAGCAGTAGCACCGAGAAGGATCCAGGTCTCCTTAACAGCAGGGTGGCTGCAGCTTCCCAGAAAAGCCAATGCCGTCCTAAGCATCGCGATCGCAGGAAGCCGTGATAGCAGCCTTCTCCACACGGCACGAGTGAAGCCACACCTGGAATACAGCATTCAGTTCTGATCACCATGGTGGGAAAAAGAGGCCGCAGAAAGAGGGCAGAGAAGAGAGACAAAGAAAGAGAAAGAGGACTCTGGAGGTTAAACTGTATGCTGAGCGGTTAAGGGAACTCGGTACGTCTGGCCTATCCAACAGAAGCATTAGGGCCACCGGGACAGCTGTCTTCCAGCCCTTGTGGGGCTGCCCCAGAGAAAAGGGGCTCCTGTCAACAGGACGAGAAGTCACGGGTAGGAGATCACCAAAGATCCAAGAACTAGGGAGACATTTCCTCACGGTGAAAACAATCCGCTAGTGCAGTGCTGGTGAACCTTTTAGAGATCAAGTGCCCAAACTGCAACCCAAACCCCACTTACTTATTGCCGGGTGCCAGGGGGGACCTGGCCCACTGGGTGGGCGTGGCTGTGGTGGTCATGGCAGATGGGGTGTGTGTGGCCAAAGTGGGCATGGTCACCTCAATGTTGCTCATGGGGAGGGACGTTTGTGGGGGCCGGGCAGGGTTGGGAGAGATCCAGGGGATCTCTGGCAGGTGGGGCGATGGGCAGGAGGCTCGTCCTGTGGGGTGAAGCAAGGCAAGGCAGGGCGGCGGTGCCATTGCCACAGGGCAAGGCGAGGCAGGGGCCAGGGCAGCTGCTGCCTGACACCATCGGCCCCCGCACACAGAGGCCAGAGAGCACATGGGGGCTGATGGTGTCCGACAGCAGCCACAGCCTGCCGGCTCCTGGGGCTCCGCAGCCCACTGCCAGCAGTTCAGAGAAGCCGCCTCTGAGCTGGACAGTTGGCCAACAGCTGAGGAGGCAACGCAGTGGGTCATGCCCGGGAAAAGGAGAGCATACGAGGCTAGGAGGGACGGGACGGGGGGGGGGAGGGAAACCAGCCATGCCGGGATGCATCTGGCCACGTGGGACCTTGGGCGGCTGGCTGAAAAGGGACGGTTGCCATCTGTGGAACATGGCACACATGCCCACAGAGAGGGCTCTGAGTGCCACCTCTGGCACGCATGCCATAGGTTCGCTACCACTGAGCTAGTGGAATGGCTAGCCATCGGCGGATGCTCCATCGTGTAAGAGAGCGGACAATCCTTTGTCCACAGTAGCATAGGGTCTCCTGCTGAAGCAGGGGGCTGGAAGACATCCAGCGTCTCTTCCCAGCCTGTTAGCTCCATCTTCTGTGTTATTCCTCTGCTGACCTTGGAGCCTGTCTATGCTGGATCGTGGTTTCTCACCTTCTAGGGGAGTTTCTTGGGGCCAATGAGATGCTCCTGAGCAACACAGACTAGAATGTGCCCATATTCTCCTTCTGTTAGTTGTGTTATTTCTAGGGATATTTCATATTTTTTGTAGTCATCTAACTTGGTAATTACCAGACTGCTAATCTAACTTCATCTTTCAGGGGCTCTTGTAAGAAGGGAATATTTTGTGAAATATTTCAGATGTTGAGATGTGTGCTATACAAAATTTGAACACACTCCTTCTAGCCCTGTTCAATGTTCTTTAAGTCTGTTACTGCCTATCAGCATCTATTAACAAATGTATCTGGAGCTGGAACCTCCTTCCACCTTCATTATTTTTTACAGATGTCACTGTAGCAGTGCGTATTTTTTTTTAACAACTCTGTGAAATTGTTAAATTTCTTCTTGAGATCTTTGTCTTTCTGGCTTACACCTCTCAACTTTTGCGGGGTGTGCTTTCTCTCTTCTGGCCAACTTCCATTGTATTTTCCTGACATCATCATCATCATCATCATCATCATCAAGTTGGAAGGGACCTTGGAGGTCATCTAGTCCAACCCCCTGCTCAGGCAGGAAACCCTATACCATTTCAGACAAATGGCTGTCCAGTCTCTTCTTAAAAACCTCCAGTGTTGGAGCATTCACCACCTCTGGAGGCAGGTTGTTCCACTGGTTAATTGTTCTAACTGTCAGGAAGTTTCTCCTTAGTTCTAGGTTGCTTCTCTCCTTGGCTAGTTTCCATTTGTTGCTTCTTGTCCTGCTTTCAGGTGCTTTGGAGAATAGCTCGGCTCCCTCTTCTTTGTGGCGGCCCCTGAGATGTTGGAAGACTGCTATCATGTCACCCCTCATCCTTCTCTTCATTAAAGTACACATACCCAATTCCAGCAACCGTTCCCTATACGTTTTAGCCTCCAGCCCCCTAATCATCTTTGTTGCTCTTCTCTGTACCCTTTCTAGAGTCTCGACATCTTTTTTACATCGTGGTGACCAAACCTGGATGCAGTGTTCCAGGTGTGGCCTTACCAAGGCATTGTAAAGTGGTATTAATACTTCACATGATCTTGATTCTATCCCTCTGTTAATGCAGCCTAGCACTGTGTTGGCTTTTTTGGCAGCTGCAGCACACTGCTGGCTCATATTGAAGTGATTGTCTACTAAGACTCCGAGATCCCTCTCACAGTTACTACTATTGAGCAAGGTACCACCTATACTATACCTATGCATTTGATTTTTCCTGCATAAATGTAGAACCTTACTTTTTTCACCATTGAATTTCATTTTGTTATAGTGCCCAGTGTTCAAGTCTGTCCAGATCCTTCTGTATCTTAAGCCTATCTTCTGGAGTATTGGCTATTCCTGCCAGCTTGGTGTCGTCTGCAAATTTGATGAGTTCACCAACTATCCCCTCATCCAAATCGCTGATGGAGATGTTGAAGAGCACTGGGCCCAGAACAGAGCCCTGGGGCACCCCACTACACACTTCCTTCCATGTAGATGCGGTTCCATTGAGGACCACACGCTGAGTACGGCCTGTAAGCCACCTACGAATCCATCTGGTGGTGATGCTATCTAACCCACATTTTTCTATCTTACCAAGTAGTAGGTTGTGATCTACTTTATCAAATGCCTTACTGAAGTCCAAGTAAATTATATCTACAGCATTCCTCTGCTCCACTAGTTTTGTCACTTGGTCAAAGAATGTAATAAGATTTGTCTGGCATGATCTGTTTTTGACAAACCCATGTTGGCTTTTAGTGATGACTTTGTTTGCATCAAGGTGTTCGCTGATTTGTTGTTTGATTATCTTTTCCAGAATCTTCCCAGGTATTGAGGTCAGGCTGATAGGTCTGTAGTTTCCTGGATCTATTTTCTTCCCTTTTTTGAAGATGGGAACTACATCAGCTCTCTTCCAGTCCTCTGGTAGTTCCCCAGTGCTCCAGGATCTTTGAAAAACATAGTTCAGTGGTTCTGAGATCACGTCTGCCAGTTCCTTGAGAACTTTGGGGTGTAATCCATCTGGTCCTGGTGATTTGAACTCGTCTAGGCTGGACAGGTGCTCACTTACCATTTTATTGCCTATCTTAACTTGCGTTTCTATTCTGTTTTTTATGGCACTGGTTTGGGTAGGTTGGACTGTTTTTTCCCTTTGTGTAAAGGCAGATGCAAAAAACGAATTAAATAGTTCTGCTTTCTCCCTATTGCTTGTCACCTTCTTGCCAGTTTCCCCCACTAATGGACCAATCATTTCCTTAACTTTTTTCTTGTTTTTTATATGTTGAAAGAAGCATTTTTTGTTATTTTTGACTTTGGTCGCAAGCCTTAGTTCATTTTGAGCCTTAGCTTCCCTCACTTCATCTTTGCAGGTACGGGCTATTTGCTGATATTCTGCCTTAGTTATGTGCCCCTCTTTCCACTTCTTATACATGTCCTTTTTATCTTTCAATTTATCAGAGAGTTCTTTATGCAGCCATGCTGGTTTCTTTTGAGAGCTGTTATTCTTTGTTGGTATTGAGCTAGACTGGGCCTTTATTAGCTCACTTTTCAAAATTTCCCAAGCTTCTTGAGTTGTTTTCCCCTTTTAGGATTCTCATCCATGGAATTCTTCCCAAGGTCTCTCTAAGTTTATGGAAATTAGCTCTTTTAAAATCCAAGAGTCTAGTTTGGCTGTGTTCAACTGCTTGTGCTTCCATAATGTTGAATTCCAATATTGCATGATCACTTCCCCCCAAGGTTCCTGTTGCTTTGACACCTTCTATCATTTCATCTCTGTTTGTGAGAATTAAATCCAATATGGCTAATCCCCTAGTTCCCTTCTCTACTTTTTGGGAGAGAAAGTTGTTTGCTAGGTTTGACAGGAATCTGTTTGATCTTCCACTTGGTGCAGAGTTTGTCTCTCAGTTGATATCAGGGTAATTAAAGTCCCCCATTACTATTGTGATGTGCTTCTTACATACCTTAGTTAGCTGACTAGCAAAAAGTTCATCTATTTCCTCTGCTTGGTTGGGCGGCCTATAGTATACACCTATGGCAATGTCATTTTTTCCCCTTTTATATTGACCCAAATGCTTTCAAGTTTACAGTTTTCGTCATTGTTGTGCTCTATTTCTGTAGAGATAAAGTTATTTCTTATATATAGAGCAACTCCTCCTCTTTTGTTTAGTCTGTTCCTTTTAAATAGTTTAAATCCCTCCCTTCCACTTAGCTTTTGTTAATCTTTGACAGTCTCTTCACATTCATTCTGAACTTTAAATTCATTCCACCATTTCTCTGGTTCCCTATCAATGAGGTACAGGACTTCAAAAGGATTTAGGTGTTCTCCTTGAAAAGGTTAAGTATATGTTCAAGAGCACGTGGCAGAAACTTCCTGTCAGAATCCATTTATATCACATTTCATAAATGTATAGGTAGAACAATGTGCTTATTCTGGGGATTCTGCCATCTCTCTGAAGGGGGGGGGAGAGGATAGACTTTAGGCATCTTCAAACAACAGGGAACATTTGAACAAAAAAGGAAGCAATAACCATAAAACCAAGGAGTTCCCTTTCCCATGGAAGGGCCTGACATCTGACCAAATGGATGAGGGGAGGGGCTGAAATGGGAATGCTTTATATGGGATTGAAATGTAACTTTTCTCAGATTCCGTCTTGTATTGCCACAATCGATTCCATCCTAGTAAACATTTTCCTTTTGGACTAAACTTGCATCCAAGAGTTCTTATTTCCTAAGATGTGGATTGAGGTGGGTCCTGACAGTAGACGGAATCTGCTTTAAGAGTCAACCTGGAAGGGAAAACCTTACCGGGGGACTTTGCAACAAATACAATGTCTGGCGACGAAGCAAGAGAGGAGGGAAGCCCCATGGAGGGGGAGTCTTCCCCCCAAATGGAATCCCAGAGACAATGGGAAGCTGAAGCAGCATATTCCCCCGGGGAAGAAGCGGTGGAGCAGTACGACCGAAAACCCCGGTGGTCGATGGGCGTTGGAAGGAAAAGTGAGTGGGAAAAGGCTTCGGGAGAAGCGACCCTGAGGCAGAGTAACCACCAACTGGAATGGAGGCAAGAGATG
Source organism: Vipera ursinii (assembly GCF_947247035.1). Lineage (NCBI taxonomy): Eukaryota > Metazoa > Chordata > Lepidosauria > Squamata > Viperidae > Vipera > Vipera ursinii. The sequence goes on along the minus strand of NC_139516.1, from coordinate 212,655,210 downwards.
GAGAGCTGAAAATCGCAACCAAGGCAGCGCCTGGGGACATAACTGGAAAGGTAACGGAGGGGATCCAACACCTGAAACCCTGGGGCCGTCCAATAGAACAGGAATTGCTGCCTCAGCAGTACCCACCCACCCCCCCAGAACCACAGATGGGGACCAGGATGAGGAGCAATACCGGCCCCGGCGCAGACAACGCTCCAGCCAAAGACTCCCGCCCCTGGAAGTCAAATTCAAGGGGGAGCCATCACGACTGGGATTTTTCCTAACCCAAGTCCTCAGCTACATGGAAGAGTATGGACGGGACATCCCCAGTGACAAAACATGCATCCGAATTGTGCAATCTGCCCTGGACGGGATGGCTGCAGACTGGGTGGTGAACTTGCATGACTCCAACGCCCCAGAACTCAACGACTTCAACCGATTCATGTCATCTTTGAGGCAGCGGTTCGAGGATCCTTTGGCTGACCGTAAGGCCCGGGAGAGAATCAAAACGGTGAGGCAGGGAAGGCGAGCAGTGGCTGATTATACCCAAGAATTCCAAGCCATTGCCAGCAAGCTGAACTGGCCAGAAGACATCCTCCTCAGCCATTTCAAAGACGGTCTAAACTACGACCTGTATGACACTTGCCTGCCTCGAGGAGACCCACCCCATCTCGACGACTGGTACATCCTGGTGGAGGAAGTGGAAATAGACCTACTGAAGAGACACCGCAGAGGAAAACCATGGGGCCGCCTGCCACCCAAGCAAACACGCGAGGGGGAAAAACCACCAGCCACAGCCAAAAAATCAACAGGTTGCTTCAACTGCGGGAGAGAGGGCCACCGTGCTGCAGAATGTTGTTCAAACATCCCCCCACAAAAACCAGAGGCATCATCATCCAAGAAGCTGGGGAAGCCCCAAGGCAACACAAAAGAATCTTCCATGAAGGGGACAGAGGCTGTAGAGTCTACAATTCCTGCCAGGAACTGGGATTGGACTCCGGCCTGCACCGCAGGGACAGTGGACAACTCGGAAGACAGCTCAGAGGGAGAACCATTGGTAAGTGGACCCCTTCCACCCATACTTAAGACAGTGACTATATTAGCTTCCCCTATGCCTGAAGCAGCCAAAATAAAAGCTCTGATAGACTCTGGGTGCATCCGCTGCCTTATCAGCCCAACGCTGGTGGAGAGATTGAGCATCCCAGTGAGGAAGCTAAAACCAATCTCTTTTAGTCAATTAGATGGGACAATAGCAGGGGGAGGACCAGCCACCCTAGCCACTTTACCAATCCACCTATCACTGGGGCCCCATGAGGAGGACATAACGTTTATAGTGGCCCCAGGCATGGAATGCCCAATGATTCTAGGACTGGAATGGCTGAAGAAATGGAACCCCGGGATAAACTGGAGGACAGCAGAACTCAATTTCCCAAAGGGGGGGGCAGAAGAACTTAGACTCCAAAAGCACCCCCCCAACCCAGAGGGAGGAGACAGCAGCAGTGGGGAAAGAGAAGGGATTACCAGAGATACCGGAAGAATACAGGGACCTGGCTGAGGTTTTCAGTGAGGAAAGAGCAGATGAGCTTCCCCCCCACCGCCCCACAGACTGCACCATAGAATTCAAACCTGGGGCAAAACTCCCAAAACCCAGGATGTATGCCATGAGCCCAAGGGAAATGGCAGAAATGGAAAGATTCATAAAGAAAAACTTAGAAAGAGGATTTATTGAGCCTGCCAAACCCAAAGTGGCCGCCCCGGTTCTGTTCAGGGAGAAGAAGGATGGGTCTTTTCGCTTGGTTGTGGACTATAGAAATTTGAACACAATTAGTGAATGTAATCTGTACCCCCTTCCCCTAATGAAGGATATGCTATCCCACCTATCGAAAGGAAAGATTTTTACCAAACTAGACCTGAGGGAAGCATACTACCGTATTAGGATTAAGGAAGGAGACGAATGAAAGACTGCATTCAACTGCCCAATGGGGTGCTATCAATTCAAAGTATTGCCATTCGGACTGCAAGGGGCCCCCGCAGTCTTTATGCAATTAATTAATGACGTGCTGAGAGAGCACCTATATAAGGGGGTCCTGGTTTACCTCGATGACATCCTTATCTTCACAGAAACCAAAGAGGAACATATCAAACTAGTCAGAGCAGTCCTGAAGAAGTTGCGAGCTGCCCATTTATATGCTAAATTATCGAAGTGTGAATTCCATCAGGAAAAAATCGACTACCTGGGGTATCGCATATCTCCAGAGGGCATCGAAATGGACCCTGAGAAGGTCAGGGCAGTACTAGAGTGGGCACCCCCCCCCCCGCACACGGAAGCAATTACAAAGTTTCCTGGGGTTTGCAAATTTCTACCGCCAATTCATCCCCGCATTTGGCCAAATAGCCATGCCCCTCACAAATTTGTTGAAAACGAAGGGGGGGGTCACCCGTGAAACCCAGCCAGCCTCTGAAATGGTCAATGGAATGTCAAGCAGCATTTGAGAGGCTAAAGAGACTTTTTTCTGCTGAACCTGTCCTAAAACACCCAGATCCCGACAAACCTTTTGTAATACAGGCAGATTCGAGTGATGTAGCGGTAGGAACCGTACTATTACAAGAAAATGATGGGGGGACGTTGCAACCATGCGCATACACATCCAGAAAACTCACAGAAACAGAACAACACTGGCCAATATGGGGAAAAGAGGCATTCTCGTTGAGGTGGGCATTACTAACATGGCGCCAATTTTTAGAAGGAAATAAAATACCTTTCCAGGTCTGGACAGACCACAAAAATTTGGAAGCACTAAAAACGCCCAGGAAGCTCACTCCTAAGCAAGCCCGCTGGTCCCAACATTTTCACCGATTCAATTTCACTCTCAAACACTTACCAGGGGGGAAGAACTTCCTGGCAGATGCATTATCCCGCATGCCCCAATATAACAGCACAAGAGTTACTGACTTTAAACCACTTGTACCGGAACAACAACTGGCAGCACCAGTCACCACCAGGGCACAAGAAAAAATGAAGCCGAAGGTAGATAGCCAAACTGGAATAGAATTCAGGAAGTCTTTGGAAAGTGATGAATGGTTCCAGAAAAATAGACATGTGTGCACAATTAAAGATGGACTGCCATGGGTGGGGGAGAAGCTATATATACCTGCCACACAGAGAATCAATTTCATGCAACTGTGCCATGATACAAAATCAGCAGGACACTTTGGCTTTGTAAAAACCCTACACTTAACTAAAAGGCAATTTCGGTGGCCATCTATGAAAAAGGACATAGAAAGCTATGTGGGTAGCTGTCAAATTTGCGCGATGGCCAAAACACTGCAAGGGAAACCGCCAGGTCTGTTACAACCGGTGGCAAAACCCTCAGCCCCATGGAAAGAAATAGCCATGGATTTTATCGTAGAACTGCCAGAAAGTAATGGAAACACCGTAGTCTGGACTGTCACAGATCTGTTCTCTAAGCAAGTACATTTCATACCTTGCCAAAAAATCCCGACCGCAAAAGCATTAGCAAAACTTTTTGTACAGCATATTTACAGATTGCACGGGGTACCACAACGCATCATATCTGACAGAGGGGTGCAATTTACGTCGGCATTTTGGAAAGAATTTTTATCCCTCTTAGGAACCACCCAAGGACTGTCATCTAGTCACCATCCTCAGACAGACGGAGCTTCTGAAAGACTTAATAATATACTTGAACAATATCTGAGATGCTTTATTAATTTTCAGCAGTCCGACTGGGCGGACCTACTGCCTTTTGCAGAAGTAGCATATAATAATGCAGTCCACTCAAGCACAGGTTACACTCCTTTTCAAGTAGCTACAGGCCAGAGTTTCAACCCAATACCAGAACTAACCCCCAAAGAACCGGTTATCCCTGATCTGAAGGAATGGATTGCTCAATTACAAAATACATGGCCAATCGTTAGGAAATCGTTGGAAGATGCCAGAAAAGCATACAAGACACAGGCAGACAAAAAAAGAACCGATCCCACACCATTTAGGGTAGGAGAGATGGTATATTTATCCACAAAATACCTGAAATCACTCCAACCCTGTAAAAAACTAGGACCAAAATATATTGGACCCTTTCCAATTAAAAGAATCATAAACCCAGTAACAGTTGAATTAGAACTATCCAAAAATCTTAGACGAATACACCCAACCTTCCACTGCAGTCTATTAAAGAGAGAACAACAATCTCCACTACGAGAAAAAATCCCACCACCACCACCCCCCATCATGGTGGAAGGAGAACAACATTTTGAAGTGAAAGAAATCTTAGATTCCAGAAAACACCATGGAACGATACAATATTTAGTGGCATGGAAACACCTCCCCTCCTCAGAAAATGAGTGGGTTAACAAACTCTATGTTAAAGCACCTAAGTTGCTTAAGAGGTTTCATACAGAATATCCGAACAAACCAGGCTAACATTTATATGTTTTCTTTCCCCACAGATGGACTCATCTTTTTTCTGAAAGGAGAGCCGAATGTCAGAATCCATTTATATCACATTTCATAAATGTATAGGTAGAACAATGTGCTTATTCTGGGGATTCTGCCATCTCTCTGAAGGGGGGGAGAGGATAGACTTTAGGCAGGGAACATTTGAACAAAAAAGGAAGCAATAACCATAAAACCAAGGAGAGTTCCCTTTCCCATGGAAGGGCCTGACATCTGACCAAATGGATGAGGGGAGGGACTGAAATGGGAATGCTTTATATAGGATTGAAATGTAACTTTGTTAGATTCCGTCTTGTATTGCCACAATCGATTCCATCCTAGTAAACATTTTCCTTTTGGACTAAACTTGCATCCAAGAGTTCTTATTTCCTAAGATGTGGATTGAGGTGGGTCCTGACACTTCCACTTTAGTTTGACTTGGAACTCGTTCCTAAGCCATTTCTGATGTCTTTCACAGTAAACCTCTGGCTGTTCCTTTAACCGCAATCTGAGCTCTTTAACCGAGGAATAACTGAGCTTCATTATAGCAACAGCACAGCCTGTTTGGTGCCTGCATGTATTTCACCTGGTGATGTCTACGTATAAACACCATTTTCTTTTCTGGCAGACTGAGTTACCAAGAAAGCAACAGGTAATTGTAAGTTTTTCTCTGGCTTCATGTTGGTTTTACAGCTTCCTCCTCAGCATCTCTAACTCTGGCATTCCAGTCTCCAATGCCAATGAGCGCACCCGCCCTGGGCGTCCCATTGATTTCAACTTGAACTTGAAGCACAATTGTAGACTATCATATTAAGGGGATGCCCACATGATTGCATCGTGCCCAAATATTTTTTTTATTGAAGTTTTACAAAATTTTAATAATAACCCACCTCCCCATCAACCCTCCCCCCTTCCCTCCCCCTCCGGACTTCCCAAAGCAGAATACAGGGTATTATATATAGCAATCTTATGCAAACATATGCTAAATATCTATTACGATGTTAACAAACCTTCCACCCTTTAACTCCCTTATAACAAAAGTAAAGTAATTATAATAACACTTCTATAATTGTTAAGAATTATTCATATGCTATTTGAAACTTTTTAGTGCCATATTTGTTCTGAATATAATCAATCCATCTTTTCCATTCCAAAATATATTTTTCTTGTGACTGTTCTTTCAGATATGCTGAAACTTTTGCCATTTCAGCTACTCCCATTACTTTAAGTATCCATTGTTCTATTGTAGGTAAATCTTCTTTCTTCCAATGTTGCGCCACCAACAGTCTGGCTGCCGTTATTAAGTATAACATTAATTTAGTTTCTATAACAGTACAATCCAAAATAATCCCCAATAAGAATAGCTGCGGATTAAATCTTTTTTTCTTAAAAACTTTCTGAAAAATCCACCCTATTTTTATCCAAAAGGCTTTAACATTTTTACATGTCCACCATATATGATAATAAGTTGCCTCTTCACTACCACATCTCCAACACTTAGGTGGCTGATTTGGATACAAACATGCTAACTTTTTGGGATCTAAATGCCATCTATAAAACATCTTGTAAAAATTCTCTCTTAGGTTTTGTGCTTGTGTAAATTTTACATTTCTAACCCATTTTTCCCCAAGTATCCATCATTATGGGCTCTTGAATATTCTGAGCCCATTTTATCATACAATCTTTAACTAACTCTGATTCTGAATCAGTCTCTATAAGAGCATTATATAACCGTTTTATATGCGATTGACTTTGATCTCTAATTTGCTTTATCAAATTTTCATCAACTTTTATTATACCAATTTTCTGATCTTCCTTCCATCTAGCTTGTAATTGTATAAACTGAAACCAAGTTTGTACTATCTTTTCTTCCTTTAAAACATTTAAAGGTTTCAGTTTCAAAATATTCCCTTCCATCCTGAGAAGTTCTTGATAAGTAATCACATCTTGTTTCTGCTCCACATTTATATTTCCTATTGCATGTCTAGGTATTGCCCATATAGGTATTCTGTTATTTAATATATATCGGTACTTTTTCCAAACTCGGAACAAAGCGTTCCTTAAGATATGAGTCTTAAAAATATTATCCAACTTTTTGTCATAAAATACATACGCGTGCCATCCATACAGTAAATCATGCCCCTCAATATTTAGTATTCTTTCATCCGTTAAATTGAACCAGTCACTAATTGTTGATAACACAACTGCATCATAATATAATCTCAAATTGGGCATCTTCAGACCCCCTCTCTCACCTGCATCTTGCATTATTTTAAGCTTTACTCTTGGTCTTTTCCCTGCCCAGATAAATTTATTAATACCTTTTTGCCACTCATTTAAATTTGCATCTTTCTTAAGTATTGGTATCATTTGGAACAAAAATAAAATTTTGGTAAGACATTCATCTTCACGGCTGCTATTCTCCCCAACCAAGACGATTGTAATTTTTTCCAACTATCAATCTCCTTTTGTACTTTTTGCCATAACAATTCATAATTGTTTTTATGTAATTTCACATTCGATGCTGTGATATATACCCCCAAGTATTTAACCTTTTTTACTATTTCAAATCCTGTTGATTTTTCTAACGCTTCTCTTTGTTTTATAGTCATAGTTTTTGTTAATATTTTAGTTTTTTTGCTTATTAACTTTAAATCCAGAAACTTGTCCATATTGTATTATCACATCCAATAATTCTAAAACCGATTGAGTAGGTTGAGTTAAAGTAACAACCAAGCATCGTGCCCAAACATTGATTGCTATACATCCTTCCTGATTAGAAAAGCAACGTGGTTCCTTCTTTGGTTTTCACGCCCTGAGCAGGTGAACAACCTCGACTTGTCCTGACTGAGTCCATTTCAACTGGACGATGCTTGAAGAGTGGGGCCATTTCGCCTTCACAGTGTTGAGCCCTGGAAATTCACCCTCCCACCCCTGGCACACCTTCCCTCCAGAGGCTCCATTGGGGAGCCCTGCAAATTCTCCAGCCTCTCATGTTCGTTTCATGACGGCGAAGGTCATTTAACAAACCGAAGCAAACAGCAGGCCCAATCTTCCTTCATTTAATGACCGACTGATTAGTCAAATGAGTGCAGTGTAAAAAAAAGTCATTAAAATGAGTCCCATTCATTTTACAAAGTGCTGACTTACGACCCTAATAGGCAAGCTTCTCCCTCAGAGTTATAACGCGAGGACTGCCTGCATCCTGAAAGACCCTCAGCAGCTCTACAAGTTCTCTCTGACCTGCACGTTGCCAATTGTTTTGTATTTCCTCTTAGGTGTTTCTTTTTTCCTCCAGGAGCGGTTTGCCCCTGCCTCCCTCCTCTGCCACTCAATGAGGACCCAGATTGTTGGGGGCAATTAAGCTGACTTTGTAATAATGCCGCTCGGTGTGTGTGTGAAAGCCCTAATAAGCAGGCATATACATAGAATGAAGGCTACTGCTAAGCTTGTAAGCCGCCCTGAGTCTTCGGAGAAGGGCGGGATATAAATGGAATTAAAATAAAAAATAAAAAAAATATGCAGGGGTGCCTTTGCTACTGTTGGGATCGTCCTCCTGTGTCGCTGCTGCTCAATATAAGGGCCTGGGCTTGCGTTAGCCGGGCAGCTGGGACGCCCTTCTGGCCTTGGGTGATCCTGCTGGGATTATACATTCTTGGCCTGCACCCTTCACTTGTCCCTCCCAGGAACAATCCCCCCCCCCACAACTTGCCATGATGGGGCAGCACAGCAGGATGCTAGGATACATGGGCTAACAATGCAATGCAACTGCAAAAAAAGCAATGGCCATCCTAGACTACAGCAACAGAAGCAGAATATCAAGATCAAAAGATATTGTTGTTTCTATTTTGCATCGGTCAAAGCAGACTTAAGTCTGGACAATACGTCATAGGAATCCTAAAACCTAAAAGGGTCCGGAATACCTCCGCCCAGTGCGCTCCCACAGAGAGGGCCTCCTCAGGGTGCGACCGGTCAAAGAATGCCGACTGGTGGCCCCCAGGGGGAGGGCCTTCTCTGTGGGCGCGCTGGATTTATGGAACCATCTTCCGGTTGAGCTCCGGATGGCGCCTGACCTTCGCTCCTTCCGGCGCGATCTAAAGACTTACCTGTTCGAACAAGCCGGCCTGGCCTGATGGGTGATGGGTTTGGGTTTTATTGTTTTTTATGCATTTTAACTTAACTTATTGTTATAGATTTTAGGCATCTTGTTTAACCTTTTTTGACTTTTGTATTCTTGTTTTTTAACATGTATTGCCCTGTTCACCGCCCTGAGTCCTTCGGGAGAAGGGCGGTATACAAATATAATAAAATAAGATAAAATAAATAAAAACCAGTCATATCTAGTCCAACATCCTGCATCTTGCTCTGCCCAGGAGAGCTTCTCTGATAATAATATCTCTTTAAAGGCCTCTAGTAAAAGAGCTCCTTTCCTGTGGCAGTCTGTTCCCCTGACTGACATCCCATGCCGTGCTGAGGCTCTCCCCCCCCCCCCGCCATGTTTAACCAGATCCTTCCTTGCAGCATCTCCCCCTCCCCACCACACAGACACCTCTGGCCAGCTCTGGGGGAGCAGCTGTCCTCCCTTCACCTCTGGAGGCTACAAAGAACCAGCACCTTGGGGACTCTTTCCTCCCCTTTCAGCCCCTTGCCGGCCCTCTTCGGCCTGGCTCCAATCAGGCCCTGGGCTCTTGGGGCCCCCAGAATTGGACTCTACAAGCGCCTGGGAGGACAGAGTTCAGGGAATAATTACGCCTCCCAATCTGGATTCTATGCTCCTGCTAAGGCCCCCCAACGTAGCTGCTTTAGCTGCTGCCGCCTGATGACTAACTTGAAGGAAGGAGACAGACAAACTGCCTGGGAGCCTCACCGCCTCTCCCAATTCTGCCCACTGACAGGTCTCACCCTTTTCTGATGAAAATCCTGCCAAGCACCAATTCCCAAGGACACTCTCCTACCGTCAGCAAGCACAGATGCCATCTTCCCCCACACACTGAACAAGCTGCAGATCCACTCCATAAGTAAATCTCATGTACTTCTCAGCTCTGCCCTCTACAACTGCATCCAATATTGCTTCACAACAGTCTCCCAGCAATGAGGACTGCCCCATCTTTTCTTGGATCCTGGCACGCCTAGCGCTGGTCTCGATCCCTCTAGGGAAGGGTGAGAAACAACGGTTGGAAACTGATCATGGAGAGAAGCAACCCGGAATTAAGGAGAAACTTCCTGACAGTGAGGACAATCAACCACTGGAACAGTTTACCCCCCAGAAATCATGGGTGCTCCATCACTGGAGATTTTAAAGAAAAAAAATAGAGAATCACCTGTCAAAGATGGTGTAGATTCTTCTGCTTGAGCGGGGGGCTGGACTAGAAGACCTCCAGGGTCCCTTCCAGCTCTGTTCTATTCTATTCTAAATCTCTGAAATCCTCCTCTTGAACTCCTCTCCCTTCCGTTCATCCCAAATCATTTCTCTTCTACTCCGTCTGCCGGAGGTTCCTTACTTCGTCATCTTCCCTCGTTCTTTCCAACAAGGCCACCGCTGCATTGATTTGCCTCTTTTGTTCCTTGCTCTCTTTCACTGTATTCTTTGCAACTTTTTCTCTCAACGTGCATATGATTTCTGTTATTCATACATTCCCATTTAGAGCCCCCCCATCTTCATTTCGCCATGCTTTCTTTTTTGTATTTCTCATTAGCATATCTTCCACTCGTAAGGGAACGCTCCATCGGCCATGGAGACCACAAAAAGAAACTGCAGACAATGGGAAGAAAGCGGGTTGCATGCAAAAGTGGGTGAGCAGGACAAAGGAGCATTGAGATGGCCTGGCCATGCAGAGAGAAGGGAGAACGACCAAATATATGAAAATGGCATCAGCCACGGGAAAGTTGTTTCACTTTTTTGCGGTGTTTAAATTTTCCCCTCAAGATTCACTTTTGCCACTACTAAGAAATGGCCTGCTCCACATTTAGAATGCCTCATTCCGGCCCTGACACTCTCAAACTTTCCGCATCAAATCAAATCTGCCTTTACTTTCACAGCTTTCACAAGTTTACACATAAATCTGAAGTTTTCAATCCTGTACCCCACCCAGAGCGACAGCCAAGTTGCAATGAAGTTGGGCCACCTTACAAACTGGATGAAGACTTACTTATGCTTAAGCCTTACATTTGAAACATACTTTTTCTAAGCAAGCACTCGCCGATCACCGTTCTCGTTCATTTCGGTGTCTCTGAACAGCCCAGTTGCTGCCTGCCCTGTCTCATCTCAGCCACCCGTTTCTCTCCCCTGAGTCTCAGGCACTCAGAACCCAATTCCTGCCGAGCCCCTTCTCCGCTTCTCCCATCACCACCGCTCCCTGGAAGGTAATAGTGCACAACTGTCACCCGCTTACCGATTCTTACTTGGAGACCCGCCCATCAAAAAATTAGACGATATACCAGCCCACACTTTGACTCTTTCATTCATAAAAAAGACACGAGTTACGCTGCCTGTATTCATCAGCTCCATCCAAAAGACCAGACATCCCACTCCACTTTCCTCTTTCTCTCGCTGGGGCTTCACCCGGGTTTTTGATATTTTACGTCTTTCATTTGTTGATTTATCACTTGTAACTTTTATGTACCCCGAGAGCTTATGCACCGAAGGCAACTTCCTTGTGTGTCCAATCACACTTGGCCAGTAAAGAATTCTATTTTATTCTAATTGCTGCCATTTACTCCTTCTGCACACCCAGCCTGAGACTTTCCCACGCCAGACGGGGTACTCTCGGGGTACCCAGTTCAGCCTCCCCCTCCCCACATACCGCTCCAGGGTCAGGCAGGGAAAGCGCCCAGCAGGCTCCCTTGGCGGGCTCCCTACCGGCAGCAAGGCCACTTCGGGCGCGTCCTGGCCAGGAGCCGCCCGTGGGTCGGGAAACCTCAGCGAGGCCACGGCCGCTCCTGGGGACCGGCCATTTTCCCAGGAGGGCTCTGCGCCGCCAAGACCGGCCGAGGCGACCCCCGCCAGCCCGGGCAGAGTGAGCCAGGGAAGGAGCCCCGCCCGTTGGGACCCCTCGCCCGGGCAGGCGACAGGTGCACGGCGGGGCCAGCCGGGAGGGAGGGGGAGGGGCGGGAGGGGTCTCCCACCGCGCGACGCCAGCGACCCCCCCCCCGACCGAGAGCCCGGCGGGCCCACCTTGGGCAGCTCGCGGAGCTGGTTGGCGTCGAGCAGCAGCTCCTCCAGCGAGCGGCTGTAGCGGTAGACGTCGTCGGGCACGGCCTGCAGCGAGCAGTGCCGCCGGTCCAGCGTCTCCACCTGCCGGTTGCAGCGCCACAGCGGCGGCATGCAGCGCAGCATCCTCGGCGCCGGGCCGGCGGGGGTCCGGGAGGGGGGCACCGGGCCGCGCGGGCTCAGCGGCCGAGCCGGCGGCGCGGCATCCCGGCGGCAGGGGGGGCTCCTCCTCCTCCTCCTCCTCCTCGCCCTCCGCCGCGAAGCACTCTGGGACGGCGCCGCCCCGCCGCGGAGGACTACGGCGCCCAGCGCGCCCGGCCGGAACCATAGATCGCGCGGCCTAGCGCGTCCCGCCGTCTGCGCAGGCTCCGGAGAGGGGCCGCTCCCTCCCCGCCTCTCTGTGCCCCGCCCCGCTCTTCCCGCGGCGACTCCCTCCCGCGCCCTCCGCCGCGCCGGGAAGAAGCGGGCCGCTCCGGTCCGGGCGGCGGGGGAAGGAGCTCGCCGGCCGTGGGCCCCCCCGCCGCCGCCGCCGATGCCGTGGGGCGGAAGGTGTCCCCGAGAGGGGCGGTCCCGACAGGATCTCCAAGGGCGGCCCCGCGTGGAGTGCGCGGCAGTAGTCCAGCCGGGAAGCGGACGAGCGCGGGACGGAGAGGGCAGGGCCGCGGGTCCGGGAGTGGCCGAGAGGGACCCGGGCAAAGGCGGGCGCTGCTCCTGCTCCGGGAGAGACCGGGAGCGGGGGAGCCCTGGGCGGCTGGAAACTGCCGCTGGATGCCGCCTTCCTCCGCCCATCCTGGGACCTCCCAGCCAGGCCCCCCTGAATGGCGGGGCAGCGGGTGAAGGTGGGGGCAAGAGACCGGAGCCCCCCCCCGCAGGCCCGTAGTTTGATCTAGCCCCCCCCAACACAACAGGCACACACACACACACACACACGCACCCCAGAGCCAGCCCGTAAGACTAGCCTGGTGGGCCCAGGTTGGGTGAGCCTCCCGAGGGGCTGGGTGGGGCTTCCCTCCCTCCAGCGCAAGCAGCCCTCTTTCCCTCCGCCTTGCCCAAGGTCTTCCCAGGCCGAACGTCGCTCCCACAAAAGGGAAGTGGGGGGGGGGGACCATTATCTACTAGGGCAGGCGTATTCCCTCACAAGGAAGAGCGTCTGCCCTGTTTCCGGGCTTTCCCACTTCAGTGGGGTCGCCTCCTCTTCCAGGGCAGCCCCTGCAGGAAACGGGATTCTGGACCAAACGTGACTGCAGGCGCTCGTTGTTTTATGTAGCGGGAAAGAATGGTAGGGTAGCTCAGGGCTTCAAGACTGGAGCTTGTCAGCTGGAGAGTGGACAGCCTGGGTTCCAGATCCAAGCGCTGCACGACTGGTGAGCTTCGGTTCCTGGCCCCAGCGCCTGCTCACCTAGCGGTTCGAATGCATGCAATGCGAGTAGGTAAAAAGGTACCACTTTGGTGGGAAGGTAACCGCATTCCATGTGTCTCGGCCTACAGTCGTGCCGGCTGCACGACCACGGAAAAGTCTTTGGATAAGGCTGGCTCCCTCAGCTAAGAAATGAAAAGGAGCTCTGCCCCCCTAGGAGTGGAGGGGGAACAGTGCAAACCTTCACCTTTAGTGTGGAAGAGACATTACGCAAAGACTAATGTACTGGCTTTCTTGATAAAAACTGGTGTTTTTCAATTTGTTGGAATTGACAAGGCGGCCAATTTTAGTCCGAAGTGAAAATGCAGCACCACCACCAAACTGACTGTTTGGGATCTGGTGCCTAATAATAAATTGCCTGGGAATGGCTACCTGTCCCAACCTGCATTCCCATTTTGCCACTGTGGAGGTAATGCTCTCACACGTACAACAGACAACGGAGTTTCTTCCTGGCATCTTTACCAACAACTATGTGTACAACACAGGATAATGCTGGTCCAAAAATATTCCAGAAAACATGGGGAAAGGGAGTCACTGGGAAAAATGAAAGAGAAGTCTCTTTGTGAAAGAGTTCATGCGGAGAGGTCGCTATTATCAAATCTCTCCTGGTCATACACTTCAGCCACAACCTTCCTGCCTGCAAACCAGCGCCCATTCAGTGCCTGGATGGCTTTATGAGTCTCTGGGGCCATGGAGAATTCCACAAAGATCTTGACGATGATCTCGGCGTCTTCCTCCTCGCCCTGCTTCTCTTGATAGATGATGACTCGGTTGACAGCCCCAAATTTGCCACACTCCTCCGTTACTTCTCCTTCCAAGTCATCATCAATGTCCTTGGGGTCCACCATGTTCCGCAAAACCATCACTGTTGACTGTGGTGAAGAGAAATGCAGGGAAAGGTCACCTCCCAGGACTCGAGGTGTTCCAGGGAATCCCCTTCCGCCCAGCCTTGTTTTGTTCCCTCCATCACCGAGATGGGAATCGGCCCACCCCTCTTCCATGACGGGCTCAGTTTGGAGGCCAATCCCGGGTAGCCCTTCCACCGGCACCGCTGGAGGACTCACCTCTTGTTTCCGGAGAAGCTTCTGCATCACCATGTGGCGGGCGCTGCTGCCAGAGATGCTCATGTGCTCCTGTTCACTGAGCATCTCCGGCCTTTCAGATTCTTGAAAAACCTCCTCCTCCTCCTTCTCCTTCTTGACTTCTAGCAGGCCTAGCGTTGGGGGACTGGCCAAGATGGGGTTCACCACACCCACCTGGGGAATAGTGACAGGAATGGGTGGGCGAGCTGGTGTGACACCTAGAAGAAAAACACATACGTGAAAAGAACTAGGTCACCCATGTGCCCTCGTGCTCCGCTCCCAAACAGAATTATCCAAGGCATCTCAAGCAAGGATGGTGATCCCACCAGGTCAATACGCACAATCAACCCAAATTTAGAGAAATGGGCAGTCTCTCAGCTCACAACTTGCTCAGCAGAACCACATCTATGGCAGACAGCTGTATCAACAAGGAGTGAAAATCTCAGGAAGAAGCTCAAGACACACACACACACACACACACACGGCTCAGAAATGGAGCCTGCCTGGACTTCCGGTGGCTCCGCGGCGACGGAGGGAGCCTTCCCGGGCTGCCCGCGGCTCAGCTGGTGTTTTTTCGCCCGAAACAGCGCCGATCAGCTGTTCGGGCGAATCTGAAGCCCCCTCCTCGGGAGAAGAGGAGGAGGTGAGCCCCCAGGTGGGGGTTGAGTTCTCCGGGGCCGCCTGAGCTTGGAGCTTGGGCGGCTGAAGGATTGAACTCCCCCGTAGCCTGGGCTGCTCCCAGCTGGCTAGCGTCTCTGCTCCGGACTTCATGGAGCAGAGCCAGGCGTCTGCGACCATCCCTGCTTGAAGGAGAGACTATGAAAGGGAAAGAGCAGGCAGAGCAGTACAAGAGGGAAAGATGAAGAGATGAAGAAGATTTTATTTTACTCTCAAGCTTGATGGACTTTGCTTAAAACTTAAAGTGAAAGTGCGTCACAATTGTAAGTAAAAGATGGCGGCTAAACCTCCCCCTAGAACTTTTCGGAGTGCTGGAAATTCTCCGGTGCAACAACAATCATTGCTGCAGGCGTTGCATTCTCCTGATGTATTGACATCGAAGGATCTTGAAAAACATACCCAGTTAATTTTGGAGTCAATGGGTGTTAAATTTCTACAGATGGAGGAGAAATTGGAGAAATTGGAGCAGAGAATGGAAGAAAGGATGGAACAGAAACTTAGAGAAATGAAGGTAGACATTTTGTCCTCAGTGCAAAAAGTTGCTAAATGTGTGGAGGTGCTGGATGATCAAGTGCAAGATTTGATTCAAAAGAATGCTTTATTAGAAGCAAAAGTATTGGAAATTGAAGATTTAAAAGACAAAATCGACAGTGAACAGAGCTTGGCTCAATTTTACCAGATGCAGTTTGCTGTGAGAATTAGAGGCCTAAAAGAGAATATTAAGGAAGATTTAAAGCAGCTGGTTTCTGAGGCTTTTGAGGGAGTATTGAACCATCCAGCATCTGAATTAAAACAAGGTATGGACAAAGTGTTTCGTGTGAATTCGTGGATTGCTAAACAGAGAAAGTTGCCTAGAGATGTGGTGGTTTATTTTGTAAAAAGGGAAATTAGAGATGAAGTTATACAAGCTGCCTACGATACCAAAGTTGTGATTGCTGGTCAACAAGTTTTGGTTCTAAAAGAAATTCCTCCAAAGATTTTAAAGAGAAGGAAGGATTTTATATTTCTTGTGCAAGAGCTCAAGCAAAGAGATATAAGGTTCAGATGGGAGATCCCAGCTGGGTTGAGCTTCATGTATGATGGCAAAAGGTACTGTTTGAGTAATGTGAAGCAAGCGCATGATTTTTATAATAATGTCTTGAAAGTAACCCCATCAACACTTCTGGAAGCTGCAGAGGGATCTGGAGAAGGAGAACATCAAGAGGATGAAGATGCACAGATAGACGAGAAGGGTACAGGAGGAGTTCAAGCTGCAACTCTTTTGGATGATCTTAGAGAACAGAGGGTGACGCGTGCTGCCTTAAAACGCTCAAAAAAGGGAAAAAAATAAGATCAGTAGAAATCTATGGAACTTCCACAAAATATTTATAGTTAAGTGGTAGTTGTGTTTTTTTTTTTAAAAAAAAAAAAGTTTTGGGATGCTATGTATGGTAATAGATTTTTTTTTTTAATTTGGAATTAATGGACAACTTACTACAGAGGAAGAGGAAGAAAGTTTTGTGGGTTAATGTGGGTTAATTTGTGTAAGAACTATTTATTAATGTGCAAATGAGAATATGTTAAGGTAATAGTGAATTGTGGAAGAATATAGATGGGAATGATGCTAGTTTTCTTTTATTTTAGTTTTTTATATATATTTAGTATTATTAAGGATTGGTTTACTATATACAAGCTAGAGAGTGATGGATTTTAGAGTTTATAATTGTTAGTATATGATTGTTTATGATTGCCTTTTAGATATATACCTTGTATTTTGCTCTGGGAAGTCGGGGGGGGGGGGGGAGGGGGGAGGAGGGGAAGTGGAGGGGGGGAGGTAGGGGAGGGAGGAGGGGGAGGGGGAGGGGGGGAGATAGGGGGGAGGTAGGGAGGGGAGGAGGGAGGGGGAAGGTGGGTTTTTTTAAAGGAAAATTGTATTTTATAAAACTTTTCAATAAAAAAAAAAAAAAAAAAGAAATGGAGCCTGCCTGTTACAGCCATAAGTCGTAGAACGGGTCAGTCACACCATCAACCTGATTTTACGACTTTTTGAAGCAGTTACGAAACAAATCTATTGCTCACTGTGATGCGATTTTGCTGAAAAACGAAGTGGACAAAACTCAAAATGTGCAGTCATGTGACCACAGCACCCTGCAAATGGCCATCAATGCAGCTCTGTTGCTGGGCGCCCAAAAGGCAATCAGGTAATTGCGCAACGAAACAAGGACGCCTATCCGGTCAGCCCAAGCACAGCCACGGGGGTGGGATGGGGGTGTTGGGTGTTGGGGGGGAGGAGGAGGAGGCAGGAAAGAGCTTGAAACCAGGTTGGGTGACAGAAGCAGCCCGGGAAAAGACCCCCAGTCTCCAGCCACCAACATTTGACCACCAATGTCTTCCAAGGTAACATCAATGGGGCCAATTGTTTCTCTATGACAAAGATGTGTAAAGTCAGAATTATTCAAATTGCTAAAGAAAATAGCGCGGCTTATGCAACATTTTCTGGCTAGAGAAATTGTCCGAAGCGTTCGAAGCCCAAAGCCCACCAGATGCAGAAGATGCATCAGATCAGAGGCCAGGAGAGAGGAGGAGGAGAGGTTTGGGGTTCCTCCAAGAGCCACCCCCTTCGGCCTTCTCCCCTTTACCGCCCAGGGGGAGGCTCCTGACCAGTTGGCCCAAAGCCTTGCCCCCCCTCCTCCTCCCCAGCACTCCCACCTCCAGGCTTCTTGTCCACAAACGCCCTGAGGCTCTCCTCACTCCCAAGACTAGAACCCTCGCCCATCCAGCACATGCTCCACAGGGCAGGGCTGCTCCCGGCCGCAGTGGCCCCAATCTGCACATTCCCACCTGGTTTGCAGCCCTTTCGCTCCTATGAAAACTCCTCCTCCTCCTCCACGCCAGGAGGCCAGAGGATGCAGCAGCCTTCTCCTTTCACTTTCTTTCACAGACACAACAGACGTTGTGGAAAAGAGGGAGAAGCTGGGAGTAACGTCCCCCTCACAGAAAGAAAGGTTGCCCTCCCCCCACCCGGCCGCTGGGCCAGAGGCGGTTTCGCAGTGGACCCCCACGCAGGGCAGCTCCCTCCCTCCTCCCAGCTGCCAGGCCACTCACTCACCCGTGATGACTCCTGGCGCCTGAGCTGCCATCACAGCCTGCGGTAAGGCCCCCAGGGGCTGCGCTAGGGTCAGGGCTGGGGTCACCAGTCCGGGGGTGGCTAACGTGCTAAGGACAGCGGCACCCGCCACCCCTGCCACGGCTTCCTACAAGAGAAAAGCCAGCTCTGCTACAGCCCCTGCAGCCACGGGGCTTCTTCTGCACCCCAAGAGGCCCTCAGCCAGGAGCCCCTCCAGGGAGAAGCCCCTCTGGAGGTAAACGGCCACCGCCTTCCCTGGGCCCAGTAGAGCGAGAGGGGCGTCTCGGGCCAGCGTTCGCCTTTGCCTGACTGACGGTTTCGTTGCCCAGCCCCAGGGACGTCAGCCGGGGCAGCAGAGGGAGGAGAGACAGGCCCCCTGCACAGAAGCCTCCGGTCCCCTCCAGCTACCTGATGCGGATGGAGGAGGCCTGTCGGAGGAGCTCGCAGAGGGAAAGGGAGGAGGGCCGCTCTCTGCCCTCGGACCTGGGGCTGGGGCTGCAGCAGGAAGGCCAGTCCGCCTGCCAGGGCTACCGCCTCCCCTTGGATCAAGCCCTCTCCCCCAACTCCGCTCTCCAGATCCTGCTTCCTACCTGAGCGGTGATTTTTGCTGTGGCGGCAGCCGCGGCTACGGCTGCTGCAGGAGGCAGGCCTCCCGGGGTGGCTGGGGTCAGCAGAGGCATGGGTGGAGTGACCGCTTTGCCCACACGGAGATACTGGCCCCCCAGGTCAAAGAGGTTCATGGAAGAGACGGCGTCCTGCGAGGACTGGGCCTTCTCGTATTCTGAACGAGCAGAAAGAGCAACATGGGGAACTGAGCACCAGCTCTGGGCCCTCAGCAGTGGGGCAGCTGGCCCCAGGGCTTCTTACCAATGAAGCCGTAGCCCTTGTGCTTCCCCGTGGTGGGATCCCGGGCCAGCGTGCAGGACTTGATCTTCCCAAAGGCCTCGAAGACACTCTTGATGTCATCGTCAGAAAGATCCTGGTGCACCGACGCCACGTAAATGCGGTTGAAGGCTCGGGCCTCCTCTGCCAGCTGGTCAATGATGGGCTGCGCTTGGCCAATGTTGCTGGGCCTCCCCACCTGCAGGAAGACAATCCGTGAGGGCCTCTGGGCAGCGCCAGGCCCCTAGCGCACCACCTTCTCAACTGCCTGCCAAGGGGGCACCTGGCCTAGCCAACAAAAAGGGGGGGGGGACACTAGCCTGTTCTATAAGCCTAACATTTTATAAACCCTGATTCAGCAAACAAACGTTCCCACATCCAGACTTACTCATTGGGCTTACACCCTGTCTTTTTATCTTGGCAATTTTATTCCCAAGGCAACCCTGTGGGGTAGGTTGGGAAGAGAACGTGTCAGCGGCCAGCAAGATGAACCTGGGCCTCCTCGTTCCCAGCCCAACCCCTCCACCTCACTACCCCTGGCATAACCCTGGCATGACAGATGAGGGACCAGGGGAGCCTGGCCTGCTACTTGGACTCTTGTGTTAAGCCAGTCGCTATACTGAGTTCCGATTTGTTTTTGCCACTGTGCCCACCGCGTCAAGGGAATACAGCAAGGATGTTTTGTTAACCTGGCTTTGCAACCCCTTCTCAAGGTTCCTTGCCACGAAGCGAGTTGCAAGCGCGAGGCAGACCAGCTGTCCACCACTATAGAGCCTTGGTGGAGCAGTGGGCTGATGCCTCCTTAAGTAACACCAGCTGCCTGCAATTAGTGCAGGTTCGCATCCCACCAGGCTCAGCCTTCCATCCTTCCCAGGTAGGTAAAATGAGGACCCAGATTGTTGGGGGCAATAAGATGACTTTGTAATAATGCCGCTTGGGGGGTGTGTGTGAAAGCCCTAACAAGCAGGCATATACATAGAATGAAGGCTACTGCTAAGCTTGTAAGCCGCCCTGAGTCTTCGGAGAAGGGCGGGATATAAATGGAATTAAAATAAAAAATAGAAATAAACTATGGGGTGGAGAATCCTTTGCTGTTCAGGGGCCACGGATGGCCTTGGGCAAAGCCCTTGGCCCATTTCTAAAGAAGCCCCGGATGCACCCCTGCAGAAATCTTTGCCCTGCTGGAGAGATGGCAAGACAGGTGGCACAGCTCTTCCCCCCTTACCGGACGCAGAGACACTGCTGGCCCCCAGGCCTCCCCTCACGTACCTTGATGTTCCGCCCTCCCAGCATCACGGAGTTCATCTGCTCCAGGGCCAGCTGAGCGGCTTCAGGCACCTCATATTCCACAAAAGCAAAGCCCTGGCCAAGCAGAAAAGGGGGCTTAAAGCTCACGCACTCCACCCACCCCACAGCCCACCCCACCGGTCCCGGTCCCCCTCACCTTATGCTTCATGGTCACGGAATCCCAGGACATGTCGATGCTCTTGATGGGCCCAAAGGGGGCAAAGGCCTGCCGAATGGTGTCCTCTCCCAGCTCATAGTAGATGGAGCCCACGTAGACCCGGCACATGATGGCCAGGGCCCGTTGCCGCTGCGCTGCCATCTGTATTGGAGAGAAGGTCTGGCTGGTCAGAGCAGGAGGCAGGCTCAGGGGCCCAGCAGCTCTCCCGTGCCCCCCTCCCCAGGAGCAGCAGGAGGCTCCCCGAGGGGGAACTACCCCAGCCCACCCTTGCCCTCCCGCTGCCACCCCAAAGGGCCCTTCTCCACGATTCTGCCCCCACACAGCAAGAGATCCAGATCGGGCACCTCGTCTCCGTCTTCCCCTGAAACATCCCCCACCCCAGGACGCTGCCTCTCCCTCTGGGCAGGCGCCTCTGGGAACAAACAACAGACACGATGCCAACAACCTTCTCCCACTGCCAGGCCAGCTGGGGCAAGGAACCGTCCGACACTGTCCCAAGGATGTACAGTAGCAGAAGGTCCACACTGACGTATTTCCTCTGCCAAAAGTCTAGCCGAGCTACAACCCAGATTCACCACTGTGGTTCAGTGGCCGGGCAGCGGCTCCCCTGCCTGGCAGCACAGCCGGGCCCAGGACAAGCAGCTGGAGCTGGAAGAAAACCAAGGCTACTCCTGTCCCCCTTAGAAGCTGGGGATACTGGCTGGCTGTCCATCCGTCAGAGCCAAGAGCACCTTGGGGGCTTTGCAGCAAGCCCTCAACACTTCTCATGACCGGGGGGTGGTGGTGGTGCGGGGTGCTACAAGGCTAGGAAACCTCAGTTCTCCCTGCTCCCTCTCTGGGCACGCCTGCCAGTCCCTCCCCAACCCTGGAGAGAACTGCGTTGGGCAGATGCCAGGCCATGCCTCCAAGCTCAGCCTCCCGTCCAAACAAGTTGGGGGGAGAGGGTGTCTCTCGTTCCTCCCCAGAGAGATGAGGGGCCCTCTGCAGGCAGAGGCTCTCTGCTGCACATCAGGACAGCCAGTGCCACTGGACAAACTCAACGAAGGGCACGCACTCCCAGCGTTCAGGAGCCAGCAGAGCAAAGAGTTAGGGAGAGGGGAAACGGGCATCTGTAATGAAGCCCATGGGGGCCGCCTGGCTATTTGGGCTACTTGCTTCCTCCCCCGACCCAGCAAACTGGCTGCCCATCCAGCATCCCAGGCCAGATCCAGACTGAGTGGCTGTTCTGAGGTGGGCACCCAGTTCTGCTTCCCTTCCACCTGCCCCACAGAAACTACGCTAAGCCCGTCCTTCTGGTCCCAGCACAGAGCTCCAGAGTACCTGGTGGCCTAACCCCAGAGGCTGCTCCGTTGAGCCGGACTCTTCAACAGCTCCGAGAGGATCAGCCTAGGCCAGCCTGTCTGCCCAATACACAGCAGGAGCTGGGGCCCTCCGCAAGATCCACCACCACACTAAGGTGGACCTCGGGCTCCTGCCCAGGTGCGCCACGTGGCTGGCATTCAGGCGGAAGGGAAGGGCACCTGTCTCCCCCGGAGAGGGCTTGGCCTGCCTTCGTATGCTGGCCCGTGCCAAGGCTGTAAAAGCGAGGGACCTGTGCCCTGGCAGCTAGGCCCCGCGGCCACCATCTTTCTGCCCCAGTACCAGCCAGCATCCCCTCTTCCTAGCACCCTTCCACTTGTCTGGGAGAGCCGGCCGAGCCCCAGCCGCCGGCCACCAGCATTCCACGCTGGCCCCCTGGTGAGTTACCTTGGCAGTTACTTTGAGGCCAGGACCTCAGCATCCCTAGAAAGTCAGTTCTCCCGCTGCTTGAGACTAATGCTTCCTTCCTTCCTCTCACTCTCTCTCTCTCTCTTTCTCTCTGCCCAGTACCTCCAGGGATCCCAGCTGCCCCCAGCTCAAGGTCTTCCACTGGGGAGCTTATACTTGGCCTTGGCTGGTGGGGGGGGGTAATATCCAAAGCAGGGGAGTGGCGGGAAGAGGGAGGCCACCGCTACGTCCTCCCCCAGGCTAGGCCCTGACTAAGACCAAGTGCCCAGAAGAAGTGAATGTGTCTATTGACCGATTGCAAAGGTGAGAGAGGATCTCCAAAGCCCATTGTCACTGCTGCCATCTGAAAGACAGTAAAGACAGAGTTCAGTCTGTGGGAGCTGAGCACACCACGGGGTTTGTCAAAACTCAAGTGGGAGAAAGACGCCTCGCCTGCCTGCCTACTGCCTCCTCCTCCTCGCTGAACACCCCTGGCCGACCCTGGGCAGCCGAGGCAGGGGGGGTCCAGGACAGTCTTCAGCCCTCAGCAGACAACTAGCTATAGGGACAGCCGCCCACGCACACACACCCGCAGCAGCCAGAGCTGCCCCACCCTGCAACTCCTCAGGAAGAGGGGCTCAGACAGCAGCTAGCAGCCCCCCCCGCTGCCCTGCAAGACCACAGACCCTCCCTGCCCCTCCCTGCCTGTGTGAGGCTGACTGCCGCATCCCACACCAGCTCCTCCCTCCCTCCCCCCCTTTCTCTCTCTCTCTCTCTCTCTCTCTCTCTCTCTCTCTCTCTCTCTCTCTGCAGGTAGCTAAGCTTCCCTCCACAGGCGGCAGTGTCTAGGCCTGGACGGTCATGGCAGGCCGAAGGCAGCACTCCAGGCAGACCTCAGGTTTGGCAGTGGCTCTAAGTGCATAAGGGGCTGCCCTGGGGAGGGGGGAGGGGAGGGCACGTCAAAGGCAAGGACGTCCTGGCAGGGCCTCACCTGGAGGTTGGTGAGCTGCTGCTGCTGGTGGGCAATCGTCTGCTTCACCAAGACGCTTTTGATGCTCTGCTCCATCGCATATTTTTTGGCCTGGGAGGAGGGAGAGGGGAGAAACCAAAGTCACAGAGACCAGCAGCCGGCAAACCTCCATCCCGGAGCCCCTGAGACTCAGGGAGAGGGTGGCCCTCCTGGTCACAAGCACCCTCCCCCCTCCGTCAGCCCCCCCCCAGGTTAGGACAGGGGGACCGTTTTCTATTATGTCGTAAAACGCCTTATGATAATTTTATGTCATAAAATGTTTTATAAAATGTGCCAAATTTCAATTCCATGGCAGTTATGGGTCCCACTTTTTGGACCCATTCTGTTAAGTTAGCCATTTGAGGTACCTTGGTTCAAAAATGATTGTCCTATCAAGGTCACGCGAAGTATTAGTACCGCTTTATAAAACCCTAGTGAGGCCACATCTAGAATACTGCAGCCAATTTTGGTCACCATAATACAAAAAGGATGTTGGGACTTTGGAAACAGTTCAGAGAAGAGCAACTAAGATGATCGGAGGCCTGGAAACTAAAACATAGGAAGAACAGCTAGAGGACTTGGGTTTGGCCAGTCTAAGGAAAAGAAGAAACAGGGGAGACAGGATAGCAGTGTTCCAGTCTCTGAGGGGCTGCCCCAAAGAAGACGGGGTCAAACTATTTTCCAAAGCACCAGAGGGCAGGACAAGAAACAATGGTTGGAAACCGATCAAGAGGAGAAGCAGCCTGGAATTAAGGAGAAACTTCCTAACATTGAGGACAATTAACCAGTGGAAGGGTGCTCCATCACTGGAGGTCTTTAAGAAGACTAGACAATCACTTGTCTGAAATGGTGTAGGTTCTTCTGCTTAAGCGGGGCACTGGACTAGAAGATCTCCAAGGCCCCTTCCAGCTCAATTCTAATTCTAATTCTACTCTACTCGGCACCATTTCTCACTTAAGAGGTTTTATGGGAATGAGTGTTTTAGAACTGTGTAAGACATGTATTATGTCGTTTTTATCACTGGTGCTGTTCCAATTGTTGGCAACGGAGCCATCCAGAGTTCAATATAAGATGAGAAGCTATATAAAAGTTTTAAGTAAATAAATAAAACTAGCTCCCTAATTTACTTCCACAGTAACGTGGGATGGGCCTTCCTGAAGGAACAATCCCTGCCCAGGTATCACTTTCTCCACGGGAGACCATCTCAGGAAGGACACTCGCACCCAGCAGGAGCTTGATGGAACCTCTGCAACAAACCTGGGAACAAGACTCTGGGATGGCGCTGGCCTTCCCCTCAGCTGCTCCAAAAGCCATCCAGCCAGCCCAGAACACTTGCCAGGCCACTGGGGAGCCACGAAGCTGGAGCTCTGGCCCAGCCTGTAGGGTCCCCCGGGACTGACTCAATGCCCCAAGGAAGCCCAGCAGCACCAACGGGGGGGGGGGGGATGGGCATTGTTCTCCTCTCCTACCAGTGCCCACCAGCTGGTAAAGCAGCGGCACTCTCCTCGCCTTGGACTGCCATGCACCAACCCGAGTTCTGCCATTGGGAGAGGGAGAACGCCCCCCCCCCCCAAACACACACACTTCACCAATGGCACACGTGACTTCATAAACCTTTGGCTGCCTCTCCTCTGAGCTTAAAAAGGACCCTCCCTCACTTTTCCTAGAGGAAATTGGCCCCAATCCCCGATAAGGTTGGTGATTCTTCATGCACCTTCCCCAGCTGTGTCACTGCTCTTCTCGAGCAAGACTGATCTGACTAATAGGAAGAAATCTGAACACGATCTGATCAGCTGGTCCTTCCTATGGGGTCTGTTTCATTCTCAATACTCTTCCTGCCACTTCAACCTTCCCCTCTGTGGAACACTTTCACCAGTTCTCTGCTGGGAGTCCAGTCTCCTCTGCCTGCTCAGCCCCATTTAACGAGCGAGGCCAAAGAACCCGGGACAGGTTTTCCTATGGCGGTCCTCATTCCAGACAGCCCTCCGCCCAGTCAATTTCCTAAGTATTAATTAAAGCTGCTTTAGTCCAGGAAAGGCTTGGCCACAGCTACTTGGGGGACCTGGAGTGTCCATTCTGAGTTCTGTTTTGGATTTTAGTCCTATGGAGAGAAAGGGGGTGGGCGAGTGGGTAATTACATACAAATATATGTACGCAGGATGTAACTCAACAGCCATCAGCACAAAGCGATGCACACTTGCCCTCAAAGCACCAACTTTCTTGGCGTCCAGGCAGCTACAGTTCTGGGCTAAACCGTGTTAATGCCCATTCATTTGTTCTGCATGTTTAGCACCTCACTGATTAGCTGGATGAAGTCCCCAAATCTGGTTATAGCCCAGTCGTGTGGAAGGCGGCTGTACATTCCTGGCAGGAAAGGAAAAGCTCCTCGCCCGTGCTTCTCTCTCTCTCTCTCTCTCTCCCCAGCTATGCCTAGGCTGGACGACCTCGGTCAAGCTGCTCACCTTCTGAAGAGCCTCCTGCTGCTCCGGGGTGAGAGGAGGGAGCCCCAGCTTGGCTGACGTGCTCTGCCCATTTTCCACCTTGACCGTTTCGGTGCCCTGAAATTGGAGAGACACTCATGAAAGCCCACCTGAGCAGGAGACCCACGCGGAGGGGGTTGGGAGGCTGTTTCACTCAGATGGGAGGGGGAGGGAAACAGGACCAGCATTGTAGTAAGTTCAGAACAATCTGCTTGCTTGATACTTAAATTGAGAAAGCCATTCTCTGAGTCTCTGCCTCTCACCCAATCATTCTCTGCTTAGCGTCTGATGCTTTATGCAGCTGCGCAGAATTCCTCAGCAATTACATGGGGTCATCCAGATGTTCCGTTATTTCCCAGATTTAACCCATTGAGAGGAGGAAAAAAGGCACCGGATGTCCTCACTTACCAACCAGAATTGCGTCTAGAATACTATCACCAAGCGACAGTGTCTTTTAGTGAAACCTCACATGGCCACATTGGCCTCACAACAGTCCCTCTGTAGTCTTTAAGCAAACCACTTGGGGTCATTAAGCACAACCTCCTCACATGATATCCCCCCACCTGCAACTTCCTGCCAGCTTCCCCACTGATTTTGCTTGCTGGAAGCCTGTTGTGGCAATCACATCACCGTGGGATGCCATTATCATTGTAAAGTGGTTACAAAGTGCTCAAACTGTGATCACGTGACTGTGGGAATGTGGCAATAGCTGCAAGTTGGAGGACCTCTTGGGAACCTACCTCTTCGGGGCCACTGTAACTCCGAAGAGTTGCTGGATGAGGCAGTAAGTGGGAAGTACCTTGAGATCTGTTTGCAAATTAGTAGCTCTGGTTGGCGGTTGGGCTGATCTCCGAGCTTGGCAGTTTGGCTGCAAACGTTTTGTCTCCATTTGGCAGCCGAATTGCCGAGCTCGGAGATCAGCCCAACAGCACAACCTATATTCCTAATCATGCAATTATCAGTCTCAGGTTTTAGTCCCATCCTTCATTCTGCCCTTTGCAATTTTCAGGGGAAATACATCCTCTTTAATTGGAAAGTCCAAAGGGAAGTCATCTCTCCTCTTGTTTGAGCAGCTCAAACACGGATTCCTCCTCCATTATTTCCAATGCCTTTTAGCCACTGATGTGGATCCGAAGAGACCCACATGCCACGTTTCCCTTTGAATCACCTTTTCTGTTGCACATCCTTAACCTAAAGCCCTTTTGGTGACTCTTACAAACCTTTGCACCCACCATTCATTCTGTACTTCTACCTTCTTGACCTCCTATCAGACAATACAGACTCCTGCAAGGTAACCGGGACCTTTTTTAAGCGAGTAACCACTTTACTTCTGCAGTATCTGACATTTTGTCCCCATTGGACTTGACTGTAGCTGGGCATTTGTTACCTGCTTTTTGAGCTCCGAGTTCCTTTTCCCATTAATTTTCTACTGACATGAATCCTACTGCCCATTAATATGGCTGAATGTTTTACAGTTCAAGATTCCAAGGATGCATTTACCAGGTTCTAGCAGTGAAAATTCGATTTCTGCTTTCAGAAATTGCAAGGGTGTCTGTTACCCCCCAAGGGAGGGAGAGGTAAAAAGATGGGGGGAGGATTATAGGAGTGATTGGGCCCAGGGTGGTGCTGTACTATAGTGCTGGACGTTTTTACAATGTATCAGATAATAACTCACCCCAAACTATAACCTCTCCTGAGAGTTTAAAGTTAACCATCAAACACAACAGAGTTAAGTATGAAGCTTTGGGGCACTCCGTAACAGAATCTGGCAACTAGACTCTTTTGTCTGCTGCGCCCAACGAAAACCATCAGGTAGGAGTGGACCTACCAGAGCAACTCTCAGTCCTCAGATGTGGTTCAAGAAGATGCTGTGCCTGGCAGCATCGCAATCCATTGGACAGTCTACGAAGAGAAGGATGCTTGCACCCCCTTCATGCGAGTCCTTCCACAGGTCAACCATCAGCAAGACCAATGCCGTTTCTATCCCATGGTCAGGTATGAAACCGGACTGTCATCCATTTTCTCTGAGCCTTTTAGAACTACAGTCCCACCTCTTTAATAACCTTCCCCCAAAAGGGGAGATTTGGGATATAATGGAAGTTATTTATAACTGCTGGATTCAGATTTAGCTTCTTGAGGAGTGGATGGACCTACATCTCTTTCAGGACTTCTGGGGCCTCACATTCCCACAGCTTGAATCAAGCTCCCAGTTCCCTGCCTGGTCATTTCCACCAGCCAGGTTGTGCAGCTGCCTGCAATTAGTGCAGGTTCGCATCCCACCAGGCTCAAGGTTGACTCAGCCTTCCATCCTTCCCAGGTAGGTAAAATGAGGACCCAGATTGTTGGGGGCAATAAGATGACTTTGTAATAATGCCGCTTGGGGGGGGGCGAAAGCCCTAATAAGCAGGCATATACATAGAATGAAGGCTACTGCTAAGCACATTGATTTGTGCTTTAAATTGTAAGCCGCCCTGAGTCTTCGGAGAAGGGCGGGATATAAATGGGATTAAAATAAATAAAATAAACAAATAATTTTTTTTCCAAGTCCTCAAGATTCACTTTTTATGATCCAGAGCATCTAGGGAAAAATGGTCAGAATATCCACGGAGAACCACTGTGAGTTCTTAGTACAGAATATTGCAGAGGGGAATCTTTCATCTTTGTTGACTTAGAAATCAGCTAGAAAAAGTCCGAAATGGCGTTGTCCAACAGTTTTATCTGAGCAAAGGTTTCAGTCTGTGGATTCGGAGGACGACACCCCCCCAGTGGAGTCGGGGGGGGGAGAGAAGGCGGGGGGGGGGTTTCTTGACACACGGGCTTTCGGAGAGCTGCTGTGAAAAGGACGAGGGGGGGGACCCAAAGGCTTCTGAATAGCCCCATGGCAGGAGGCGGCATGCCGGCAGCGCGACTGGGGGGGGGGGCATTAGGTCATCGGCCTCTGACTTGACCTTTGGTGGGAAGGCGCGGGGGGGGGGGCGCGGAAGCGCAGACGAAACGCAGCCCTGGAAAAGCCGGGGGAGCCCAGGCCGGAGCCCCCCTCCATCGTTCAAAGCTCATGCGCGGGGGCCCGCCTGGGGGGGCGGAGGGGGAGGCGCCTCTTTCTTCGGGCTGAGGCCAAGGCCTCGGGGGCAGCCCCATCCTTCACCCCACCCCGCTGCCCACGCGGCCCCCGCGTGCAGCGGGCCTGGCCCCCTCGAATTGCCGGAGGCGCCTCGGGGCCCGCCAAGCTCCGGGAGGGGCTCCCAGAGGGCGCGGCCTGGCTCCGGAGACGGCTGGCTGGGACGGGGCCCGTCCGGGCGCGCCTCCTGCAACGGGTGAGGGCGGGAAGGGGGAGGATGCGGTCCCGCCTCCCGCCCCGTCAGGGGCTCCGCCGGAGACGCCCCGCATCTCCGTGGCGCGGCTCTCCGACCGGCCCCGGGCGGCCGCTTACCAGAGAGAGCGCCGCCGCGGCGGTGGTGGTGGTGGTGGTCGCCGCAACCGCCGCCATCTTCGCCGCCGCCGCCGCCTCGCGCCCCGCGCTCCGGAGTCTCGCGAGAACCAGGCGGCGGGAGGCCGGGCAAACGCGAGGCGGCTCCGGAGCGGAGGGCGGCCAGGGCGCCTGCGCGAAGGTGTCGATTGCCGCCAGCCGCCCCGCTGAGCCTCTAGGGGGCGTCCTCGGGACGCGGCGGAGCTCCGGCCAGAGCCTTTCCCGCTCGCCCCGCCCACCCGCTCTCGGAGGGAGCGTGCCGCGCGGGGGGAGGGGGAGAGGCGTCGAGAGCTAGCAGAGCGCGGGTGGGCGGGGCTTGGGGGCGGGGCGAGGGCGGCGGCCGCCGGGGGGATCCGCCCCCTCCCCCCCCCGTGGGCGATCCCAGGAAGGGGCTGCTGAGCCCCCTCCGCCGTGGGGAGGGAGGGAGGATGGCCCCTCTGCTGTTCCCTAGCCCGCCCGGCCGCTGCCGGTTCAGGGGCCGTCCTGGCCGCCGGTCTCGGGGCTGGAGCCGGCGCCTCGGGCGGGGGGGAGCTGTGGTCGGTGCAGGGCGCCTTCCAGGAACGCCGCCACCTTCTCCCAGTCATCCTGGAAGAGAGCAGAGGGAGGGAGGGGTGAGGCCCCAGGGAGCGCCCCGGCCCTCCCCCCCCAAGGCTCCTTTCCCTTCCACGGAGCCCCCCACCCCACCCCCAGCCCCCCGGCAAGAGGACGTGGAAAAGCTCCAGCCACGTGCAGCTCCCGAGGGCTACAGGGGGGCGGTGGTCCCTGCTGCACACACACCCACACACTCCACCGGGCGAACCCCGCCTCTGTGATGGTGGGGGGCGCAGGAGGCTCACCTGGCGGATGAATCCGTACTGCACCAGCTCAGTCGCCAGGTCCCTGGCATTGTCGCCTGTGAGGAACAGGGATTGCCAGCCTCACCAGGTCGGCCTTTGGCCTCCTGCAAAGCTGGTTCAGGGGCCGGGCCTGGACCCGGGGAATGGCTCGGCAGCCCTCGAGGCTTGGGAGGTGGGTGTCTCTAGCACTGCTTCCCCCCCCCCGTGTTCCTGCAAGAGAAGCTCCCCGCAGGGCCCTGCTTCTAGGGAGTGCGGCCCCGTGGCCAGCTTTCCTGGGGAGAACGGTTTTTGCCAAGCATGGCACCTGGCTGCTTCAGCAGGCCTTCGGGATCTCCTGTGGGGTGACTGCTTAGGCGTGTTACAGTCCTTCCTCAGGCTGGAAAAATTCATGGCCACATAGCCACATGGATAAACAAATCCCCATGCAGCGGGAGGGGGGGAGGGCCTGGGGTGGCCTTTTCCAGATTCCTCATGACGAGGAGGGAGCTGCGCCTGCCCTAGGAACCCAGGGGGAGACCCTGTCCGGGATCTGAAGGCACAGCTGGCATCGCTGCCCATCCCACCACCTCTGTGGCCCCCCCACCCAGCAGGAGGGAAGCGGGCAAGACTCACTGGGGAGCAGGTCGTAGCTCAGCTGGCGGTGGAGCTTGTCTTCCAAGATGAGGAGGAGGGTCAGCTGTTAGGGAGGCACAGATTGGCATGAATTGTGGCCCTCTGGGGCAAAGGAAGGAGAGCAGGGCACTTCCGCTTTTGCCCTGCCACAGGACCCCTCCCCAAAGCCCCCAAGCGGGGCTTTCACAATCACTGAATGGCCGTGACCTTCCCTGCGCCCTCCTTGCCTGAACCAGAGGGGAACCCCCTCCCTATCCCTACATCTTCACAGCCCCCCCCACCCCAAGGGGCACCTAGGTAAATGCAGGGTGGGGGGGGGGCTGTTGAAAGGCCCGGCTTCCACTTGCCAGGAGGCCTGGCCTGGCACTGCCCCGGCCTGCAGCTGCAAGCGCTTCCCCGGGCTGTATGTACGTACTTGACGTTGCCGCCTCTCCTCCAGCCAGCTCACGTTGCACTGCATTTGCACCACCTGGTGGGGGCAGAGGCAGCCCTCAGCAGAAGCCCCATCCGAAGCCCCTGCTGGTAGGGGTTGCCGGATGCTGCCCCTCCTGGGGCTCTTCCCTGAGCTTGGCCCTGTGGCCCTGCGTGGGAGCATCTCCCGTGGCTGAGAGCCCCCTCCCAAGAAACACCCATCTCCCCCTGCCCCCCAGCTGGCCAACAGGGGCGGCCTGGCAGCTTAGTCTTTTTCCCCCAGAGAAATGGGCGTGCAGCACTGGGTGCTGGCCTGCAGCCATTTTGTGAGGGTGTCTGGGGCCACGTGAGCCGTCCCTGCAGGAGATGAGGGGAAACGGACTTTCTCCTCTGCTCCTGTCAAAACTTTAGTCCCCACCCCATCACCATGACACGTCAGCAGTGTCCTCCTGAGGCTCCTGGCCCGACCTCTTGCTGCCCGCCCTGGGGAAGGTCTGCCTCCTCCTCCTCCTCACTCAGTGCAGGGGAGGGGGGAACAGACTGAAGTGGTGCAAAGGATGGAGGAGAGGAGAGTGCCACAGACAGCCCCCCCCCTTTTGCCTCCTTGGGCTCCAAACAAGGGAAGGGGGCTGCTGATCCGCAGAAGCCACCTCACCTTCCGCGTCTCTACATCAAAAGGCTCCGGTGTGGGGCTCTGGGCTTTCTGGGGGTCTTCCGGGGCCTGGGAACTGGACTGTGGCAGGGTGTGGGGCCGGATGGTGGCAAAGTTCATCAGGGGGTAGATACCATTCCTGGCAGGAAGAGCGAGATGGTTCAGGGAAGGGGTCCCAGCAAGGGCAGTGGGAGAGCTCTCTGTCCCAGGGCCAGCCCCTCCCGTGTCTGTGGGGCGGCTGCAGAGGGAGAAGCGGAAGATGGAGAAACTCACCTGACATCCTCCAAGAATTTGTCCAATTCCAGGAAAGAGACCTCTGAATACCTGGGGAGATTGGGGGGAGGGGAGGGAGGACAAATTTTGGCCAGTTGTGGCAGCTGCAGCCGCCCAACAGAGCCAGAAGGGTTCAAGGTGCCACAGCTGCCAGCAGCCTCCATGCCACAGCCGGAGACGGGGGCACCCAGGACCTGGCTTCTGCTCTGCCTGCCCTCTAGGCTCTCCCCTGGTGGAGAGGGAGGGGGCAGGGCGATAAGGGTCAAGCTGTGGGGGGGTGAGGATCTCTGCCTGTGAGCACCCAGGTCAGCCAGGAATCCCAGGTGGGCACTGAGCCTCCCCGAGGATGCTGCTCAGGGCCAGACCCACCTCCACTGCACAGGCAGCCGCCCTGCCCGCCGAATCTCTGCCATCACCTCGCTGAGATCCAGCTCCTTGGTTTTCTCCTCCACCACATTTTCAGGCCACAGGTCTGCAAGACACAGGATTGGAACTCCAAGCCGGGGGCAGCCGGCCTTTTCTCCCCCCACCCTGCTCCCAGCCCCCCCCCAACTCACATTGGTGGACGATGAAGCAGTGGGCAGCCAGGAGCTTCAGGGAGTGGACCTCAAAAAGCACCCGGTGGAACAGCAGGTCGTGCGCTGTCGGCCGGCGGGTGGGATTCAGGAGGAGGCAGCCCAGGATGAATTCCTGCATGGGGGGCGGGGGGGGGAGATGGTTACAGAGAGAATAGCCTCTCTTGCGGGGGGGGGGGGGGACAGGCAGCTCAGACCAGCCCTGCACAGGGACAGCTGAGGGTTGAGCAGGAAGGGGTACCCTGCCCAAAATGGGCCGAGGCGGCTTGATTAGGTATGTTTAGCTGATCCTGGCCAAAAACAGCCACACCGACACCGCACCCTTCTGACCTGTAAAGCATCCGGAGAACCAGACACCCCCGGCCCAGTAACTCTGAAAGGACAGCAGGGGCAACTGGCCAAGCAGGATCTTTCCAATCACGCGTAATGGTATTTCGTGTGTCTGATGAAAACTAATCTATTCATGCAAGCTTTTGAGAGATGCCGAATGTCAAACTGGCGCACGGTTTTGTTCCATGGACAGAAAGTCCTGTAAGCAAAAGCTCTCTGGCGCTGGGTGGCAGCCGGAAAAGCTTCCTTCCAGTGTGGGGCCGAGGGCCCCCCCCCCGGAGCTGGCATTCCCAGAGCAGGAGGTGGTGCCCTTCTCCAGGCTGAAGACAAAGGTGGCAGACCCGCCCTGGCCGGAGCCCATTTTAGGGCTCATCAGAATGGGCCTCATCAAGCAGGGCAGGTTCACACCACGCTAAACCCCCAAACCAACCTCGGAGGTGAGTGGAAGTACAGCGGTGAGCCTTTTCGCTGACCCAGTTAAGTCTGTTGTGTAAACACAGCAAATGAGGAGGACAACGTGTAAGTCCTGGCTGCAGCTGCTCCCTCGGTTTTCATCCCATTTTTCTTCAGCTCCCACACCTCCAATTTATTTTTCACTCAATTGCAGCAGTTTCTTGTTTAAGGATCTTAAGTTCTCTACAGCCAATCTCCGTTCTCAAGGTGGATCTTGTTGAGGTAGCAGGAAGTGGGATCAACTGTTTCTGTGGAGGCCACCTAAAATTATGCTTGCCTTCTTGCAACTTCATCACCCCGTGATTTATCAAGAACCCCACCCCCAAAATAGAAATACCTGCACATCTGACAGTCAGCTGCCACTCCACGCTTGCCTTTTGCTATCACTCAGTGCCAGACTGCCATGAACTCTAGTGGGACTGGATTGGAGGAGGGAGGATTCAAGGAAAAATGAAGAGTTCGCTCTTTAGGTCTCAAGGTCAACCAGCTGGGAACGGAATACAGCTGCATTCCAAACCACCCTTGAAGCCCCCCGTCAGAAAACATCTCCTTTGAATCTGATTGGACGTGGGGGGGCAGCATGGGCAGGCACCGAAGCTTGAATTGGGGATTTGGGTCCATGAATTTCACTTCTGGCTTTGCACTACCGTATTTCACTTCACCTCTAGTAATTTATACCTTTCTCAACAAGTGGAGTTAAGGATTGTTCTTTCTTAGAGGCTCAAGCTGAGGCAGGCCTGGCCTTGACTTTTCCTGAAGGAAGAACTCTTGTCCATTAGGATTATCTCATAATCTGAACTAGACTGTGTTGTCCCTATCATATATGTGGG
Organism: Vipera ursinii; assembly: GCF_947247035.1. Lineage (NCBI taxonomy): Eukaryota > Metazoa > Chordata > Lepidosauria > Squamata > Viperidae > Vipera > Vipera ursinii. The sequence goes on along the minus strand of NC_139516.1, from coordinate 212,621,262 downwards.
TATATGCATAATTCTGTATTTATTTTTTGTCATACTTATGTAGTGTACATTGGAGGTAGTGAGCCTTTGAGAGCTGTATGCAATGAAATTTCATTTTAATGTATGCCAATTAGTATACATTCAAAGTGACAAAGTTATTAGTCTAGTCTAGTCTAGTCTAGTCTATTATTTTGAATTTCATGTCTGTTTTCTAGGGCATTAGCTATCTTGCCTGCTTTTGCGTCATCTACAGATTCCATAAGCATCCCTTCTACTTTTGCCTCCAGATGTTACATTATACTTAGACCAGGGCAGAACACCATAGCACTCCTTTTATAGATTAGCAAAACGGGCTGGAGTAACCTGTCTTTTGGAGTCTCCCACTGATTAGTTTTCACACGTTTAATGTGAAAAAATTCAATTCAGAACAGATCTGGAAGGGATCTTAGACATCCTCTAGTCCAGAGGTCCCCAACCTTTTGGGCGTCAGGGACCTGTTACGTGGAGAAAGGTTTTTTCCCCACAGAATGGTGCGGGTGTGGTTTTGTGTGCTGCCTGCATCCTGTGGATGGGACTTTGTTTGTGCAGACTGGTTGCTGGCATGGCGTGGCCCAGTACTGGTCCACAGAACGGGGGTTGGGGACCTCTGCTCTAGCCCAACCCTCTGTTCAAGTAGGAGACCCTATACCATTCCAAATAGGGGGCTGTCCAGCCTCTGCTGAAAAACCTCCAGTGATGAAGCACCCACAACTTCTGAAGGCAATGTGCATTCCACTGGTTAATTGTTCTCACAGTCAGGAAATTTCTCCTTAGTTCCAGGTTGCTTCTCTCCTTCATTAGTTTCCACCCATTGCTTCTTGTCCTGCCTTCTGGTGCTTTGGAGAATAGCTTGACCCCCCCCCCTCTTCTTTGGGGCAGCCCCTCAAATATCAGAATACTATATCACCACCACCACCCCCAGTCCTTCTTTTCTCTAGACTGGCTATGGCCAATACCTGCAACCATATGCTTTAGTCTCCAGGCTTTGTCCACTTAGTTGACCTTCTCTGCACTTTCTCCAAAGTTTCCAAACATTTTTTTTGTAATGTGATCAAAACTGGATGCAGCATTCCAGGTGTGGCCTTTCTAAGGTTTTATAAGGCAATACTACATGTGATTTTGATTCTATGCCTCTGTTTAAACAACCAAGGATTGTAGTAGCTTTTTTGGATGTTGCCACACACTGCCTGCTCATGTTTAAGGGGTCGTCCACTGGGACTCCAAGGTCCCTCTCACAGTTACTGTTTTTGAGCCAGGTCTCGCTTAACCTGTAGTTGTACCTTTGGTTTTTCCTGCCCAAATATAAAACTTTGCTTTTCTCCACATTCATTTTGTTGCATAAGGACCATCGTTCAAGACTGTCAAGATCCTTTTGATTCCTGAGCTTGTCTTCTGGGGTGTTGGCTGTTCCTGCCGATTTAGTGTCATCTGCAAATTTGTGGTACCGTAATGCTTACTTCCCTTTATGTAGATATAGCACCATTCAGGACTACTCATTGAGTACTGTTTGTCAGCCAGTTACAAATCCATCTGGTGGATTTTCAAGCTTACCAAGAAGTAGGTTTTGGTCTACTTTGTTGAATGCCTTACTGAAGTCTAAGTATATTATGTCCACAGCATTTTGCTGATCTACTAATTTGGCAGTTTTCTCAAAGAATGAAATAAGATTGGTTTGGTGTGATCTCTTTTTTAACAAACCCTGCTGGCTTCTAGTTATAACTTTATTTCTAAATGTTTGCAGATCTATTTTTTCATTATCTCTTCCAGGATCTTTCAAGGTATTGATGTCGGGCTGATCGATCTGTACTTTCCTGGATCTGTTTTTTCCCCCATTTTTGAAGAGGGGAACCAGATCAGCTCTTTTACAATCCTCAAGGTAATTCCAGGATTTTTTAAAAATATGATACAATGGTTCTGAGATAACATCTGCCATCTCCTTCAGAACTCTGGGATGTAATCCATCAGGTCCCAGAGATTTATATTGATCAATATCAGACAGGCATTCTCCTACCATTTTCTTGCTTATTTTAATTTTTATTTCTAGACAGTTTATACTAATGTTTGTGGTAGGTTGGGCTATAGTTTCTTTTTGTATGAAGACTGATGCAAAGAATGAGTTAAGCAGCTCTGCTTTCTCTCTACTGCCTGTTCTTTCCTTGCCATCTTCTCTCTTTAGTGGACCTACTGTTTCCTTGAATTGTTTGTTGTTATTTATATGCTGAAATAACTTTATTATCTTTGACTTTTGTTGCAAGTCTCTGTTCATTCTGAGCCTTTGCTTTCCTGACTTCATCTTAGCAGGTTCAGGTTATCTGCTGATATTCTGCCTTAGTTGTGTGTCCCTCTTTGTGTTGTTTGTAGTTGTCCTCTTCGTCTTTGAGTTTATCAGAGAGATTTTAGTACAGTCATGCTGGTTTCTTCTTAGATTTCTTGTTTTTCTTTTTCAGTGGTATTGTGTTGGACTGGGCTTTTATGAAAATGTTTTTCAGTTTCCCATGTTTCTTGAGTTCTTTCCCCCTTTAGGATTTTCATCCATGAAATCTTTCCTAGGCTCTCTCTGAGTTTGTTAAAATCTGCTCTTTTAAAGTTTAAGACACTTCCTTTTCCTTCCCATCACTCTCTACCTCAATATGTTCTTTTTTGCTTCCTTCCTTCTCTTTACTCTGTACTTTGTTACATAATCAGTTATTTAGTGGTTTTTGCTTGGAATTAGATTCTAAAGGTCATGGAGATTCCCCCCACCCTCTTCGCCCCAAGATGATAGGAAATCTGAATGTTGCAATATTGGTGGTAGATCAACAGTTGCTGGTTGTTCATTGCTCACTGAGCTTGTTCTGAAATCAGAGCAATCGCTGGAACTCCTTGGGAGGCCTTCCACCTAACATTACTCTTCTGCATTTCTTGAGTCTCTTGTGAACGTGGCTGCTTGTTCTTAGCAGGGTGAAGCCAGAGGACTGAGGAGCAACCTGCTTCTTAAAGAGCAAGCGAATGAGTGAGCAAGCAAGAGAGAGAGATGGATGGATGGCACTTGGGGGGGGCATTTTTTGTATGAAACGGTTCGTGCAACACTGTATAATATGATCTCTCTCTAGTCCAGACTGACTGAATGGGCAGATGGTAAAGAAGGGACAACATGAAGTCCAGCTCTCTCTGTCCATCAGAACCTCAAGGGGGGGGGCAGATCAGACCCACCCCCAGGAGGACAAGAGTAACATCCATGTGCCCATACTTGGCAACCAGGATTATTTTGCAATTCTGTGCTCAGGCCCGTGGAAATGTTATGCGCTATTCCAGAAGACTGGGGTATGGGAACCACCAGGTGGCTGGAGACCAAGGTGATCGTGGTCATCCTGTCACTCGCCTGCCCCACCCCAGAGGGGTGGTGCTGCCTCTCACCCGCATGTTGGGGTCATCCAGAGAGTGCCTGGCTCGCTCAATGGCCTCCTTGGTCACGGAGGAGTCCCCGTTTGACTGGATCTCCAGCACGGCCATCTGTGGGAGAGACCAAGATGGAGCCGGGCCGGCCATGCGGGCAGCAGCTGGGTTCCAAGCCCCCTTTCTCCAGCAGCAGAAGCCGGCCAGGGGGAACCTCGGCCTTACCTCCAGAGCACACATCCCAAAGGAAAAGATGTCCACCGCGGTGCCGTCAGCCGTCTCTGAAAAGCCAACAGCATCCCATGGAGTCGGCATGCCCCAAAACGACCGTGCCCCTCCCGCCACCGGAAAGGAGCTCGCTCTCACCTCCGTACTCCGGAGGGAAGAAGTGCAGGTTCCGCGGGTCTTCCCGCTCTGTGCGGCACGGGCTGTGGAGTTCGGGCGGAAGGGCTGCGGGAGGGAAGGAAGGCGCTGGCTCAGGTGGCAGGCCGGAGCAGACGCCACCAAGCCCCAGCACGGCCTGGGCCCGAGGGCGTCCTGCAGAGCTGGCTTCCTGCATCAGAGGGTGGCAGCCCAGAGTCCTGAAGCCAGGTGAGGGCTGAAGGGCCTGACCCGGACGTGGGAGCCAGAAGGGGCTCTTTGGGCGGCAGAGAGGGGCGGGAAGAGGCAACTCCAAGCAGCTTCACTTACCCTCTGCAAAAATACGATGCCAGACTGTGGGGGGAGAGAGAAGAAGGCCATTACAGGTTGTGAGGTTGTGAGGACGGAACGTATTTTCATAGATGGTGGACTTGTAAAAGGGTTAAAGCTTTTTGGATTAAAATCTGGTGGAATATGCAAAAAATACTCAAGAAAAGGATAAAGTTTTGTCCGCAATTGTTTTTATTGGGTATTATCACAGATGCTACTGTTGTGGACACTAAGCTGATGTTGAATTTAATTACGGCAGCGAGACTTTTAGTAGCGCAATATTGGAAGAATAGAAGAATGGACTTTGAAAGTTTCTAACTTGGTGGAAATGGCAAAGATTTCAGCGTATTTGAAAGACCAATCGCAACAGAGATATATTGTGGAGTGGAGAAGATGGATTGATTATATCCAGAATAAATATGGGACTAAAAAGTTTCACCTAGCATTTGAATAAGTAGTGGATTTATATGATGTATAACTAGCTTGTAGTTATTTTATTAAGAGTTAAAGTGCGATAGAATTTAATATCTTATTGTCATTTGCATATTTTAGATTATGTTTGTATTTTTATACCCTGTATTTAGCTCTGGGAAGTCGGGGAGGGGAGAGTTGGGGAGGTTTGGGGAGAGGGGAGGGGGAGGGGAGGGGTTTTGTATTTAAAAATGTACTGTAAAACTTTTCAATACAAAAAAGGCCATTACAGAGATGTGGGGGCTTCTACCCAGAAACTGCAAAAGAGCTCCAGCTGTGTCACCCCAGCGTTTGCTTCTCATCCTGAGCAAACAAGTCCCGGACAATGTGTCAGGCTAAGCCCAAGAACAACAACCAGCAATTCAGCCAGAGGTCAGTTCTTTATTTGCTTACACACCATAGACAGAATCTTGCCAGACTGAACCCTCGCTACTCTCGGCCTAATGAATGTACGCTGTGGGAGATTCTAGGAAGGGACTATCCCGACTCTCTTCTTTTGTCTCCTACCTGGCTTCAGGTTGTGCTGCCTCTTGTTTCCCCTCTCCCTCCTCCCCCCCCCCCCCGTTTCTGGAAGGTGCTGCCTCCTGCCTGGGAAACTGATGCGCTTCACATAGCCCATCATACCAGATCCCCCTCCGTGGGCATCGTCTCTCACACAGGGGAAGACGCTCCCCACCACACCAGCCCATGCGTGGCAGGTCCATGCACAGAGTTCTTCCATGTGGTGGTGGGGTCACGGGAAGCATGGGAGAACTTGATCAAGCCAACACACATACGTGCATCCACAGGCGTGAAAGCAACGGAATGAGGCCCCCAATTTATTCATTATATTTATATTTATATTCATCCCAGTGTTATGGCAACTCTGGGTGGCTTACAGAATAAGAAAAAGTAAAAACACAAGACACTTAAAATTATAAAAAAAATAAGAAGCTAAAAACCAAGAGGACAGGCGAAAAGGGCGTGAACAGCTCCTATTTACTCTGTTGGCCATCTTGAGTCTAGAATGCCCCATCAGGGCCCTCGGCCACCCACCAGAGCCGAGGCTCCCCTGGAAGGCCAGGCGGGTGCGAGCCAACCTCCCCTCCAATATCCCAGAAGCTGGGGGCCAAAGCAGAAAAGGCTTCTTGTCCTGGACCCACCAGCCCAAATTCTTTGGACAACAGGATCCAAAGCGAGTGGGGTGGGCCAATCCTATTGTGGGAGACAGTTCCTCAGATACCCTGGACCCAGGCCACAAGAGGCTTTACAGGTAATGACCAACCCCTTGAGTTGGATACGGAAGCAAGTGGGCAATGGCATTGTTACATGCACGCCCTCCAGAAGGGTCTGCACAGCTGCATTCTCTATTGCTTGTAGCTTCTGAATACCCTTCAAGGACAGCCCCGGGCAGAGCATGTTGCAGTGGTCCAACCAAGACATGATCAGGCTTCAGGACCCAGGAGGGAGGGGCAGGCCACAGGTCTTTCTCAGGGACCTGTGGGAGTAGTAGGGGTCCCCCTGGCTGGCTTTCCTTTCAGAGGCTCCAGGGTCCCCCCCATCCCACCTCCCTCGTACCTGATCCAATTTTGATGAGCCCATTGTGCTGGATGAAGATGGTGTCACTGGTGAGGTTGCCGTGGATGATGGGGGGATCGCAGGAGTGCAGGTAGCTGCAGGGAAAGAGTGCTGGGGGAGCTCTGTGCCTGACAGATGCTGCCAGCCATCAACAGGGGCAGTGTGGCTGAGGAGGGGCTGGGGGGGGAGACCCGGGACTCACCTGAGAGCTGAGAGCATCTGGGTGCACCAGCGCTTCCACGCCTGTCAGGGAGAGAGCAGAGGGAGAAAGGCAGGCCAGGATGTGGGCAGCCCCTTCGCCCAGATGCCCCTCCATTCCCAGGCTGTTGGCAGCCTGAGGGCCCAGTCTGGCAACGCAGAGGTCCATCTGTGGCGCCAGGAGCCCTGTGCCCAACCTTCTGAAGGGGCTCCCAGGGTGGCCGATGCAAGCAGCCGGGCCCGGGGGAGTCACCCACCCTGGCACTCATCCCTTTGTGGTTCTTCTTGGTCTTTTTCAGGAACTGCTTCAGGCTTCCGGAGGAGACGTACTCGGTGATGAAGATCACCTGCAGGGAAGGGGTCAGAGTGGGCCCAGTGGGTGCCCCTCTTCCCAGGCACTAAGGGGGTTCTGGCCCCTCTCCTCCCACAGGGAAGGCTGCCCCTTCTCGGGAGCCCTCAAGCTCAGCCCCTGAGAGGCTAACCAAGGCATCTCCCTCAAGCCCCTTCCCAGCGCCACTTTCTGGCCCGGAGGCCTGCTGGATGCTGCCAGCCCTCACCCCGCCCCCAGCGCCCTTCCCCCGGTGACCTCGTGGCTTCAGAGGGACGTTCCTGGAGCCCCTTGGCCTGAGCCCAGCCCTCCAGCCCCAGGGAGACCTACTGCGGGGGGGGGGGGAGGTTTGGCAGCCCGGCCTACCCTGCGCACACTCGCCTGGGCTTTGCTCTCCTTCACGTCCAGCCAGTATTTGTGCACCTTCACGATGTTGGGGTGGTCAATGACCACCAGCTGTTCAAAGGTGGCCTTGATCGTCTCCTGTTGGGCAAGGGGCACTTCAGGGGAAAGGAGCCTCTGCCAGGGCAGCCAGAGGCAGGCGCTGTGGGCACAGACACCGATCCTCCTATGGGCCCCACCCACCTCGTGTGCCGTGAAGGCTGTCTTGTCGGTGAACTGCAACTCGTTCCACACCACCTCCACTCCCTCCTCCGTGTCCATGGCCAGGAACGTGCTCTGGAGGCCGGGCATGTTGCCTTGGTTCACCTGTGGGCATCGTCCAGCTTCAGCAGCCAGGCTGGCCAGAGAACCCATAGGCACCTACGCAGCCCTGCCTGTGTCACAAGGCCCAGAACCAGCCAACAGCCTGGGCAATATCTCATCTGCAGCCTTCCAGAGGTTTTAGAAGGGGCAGAGATGGATCTGGCTGGGCATCCAGGGAGGGGACTGCAGCCAGCCCCCCCCAAGCTTTCCAGGAGCTGCTTAAGGAAACTAGTCCCAGGTCCAAATAAGGGCCGCTCAGGAGTGGGGTGGCTGCCTCATTGCTACCCGAATCCCCCCCTCTGCCATTTGCTAGCAGGGCTACCACGGCTGCCTTTCCAGAAAATAAAAGGGGGGGGCATTGCTTTCCTCATGTAGAAGCCAAGCCTGGTTTGCTGGCTCTCTGCTCCTTGATGGGCTCTCCTGGGCTGAGGTTGGCAGCGGGCGCTTTGGGAGCCCCCAGGCTCAGGGGAACCAGGAACAAAGACAGCAGCTTCCCCTCACCCCCTGGGGCCCATAAGGAGCCAGGGTTCAGCAGCAGGACCGCCAGCAAAGGGGGGAACCAAGGAGACCTGACATCTTGTTCTCCTGCGACTGGAAACTTCGGGGAGGGGGCACAGCCAAGCGCCAGAGTGGCTTCCTGGCAGGAGGAGGAGGAGGAGGAGGAGGAAGGGAGGTCTGCACAACTGCAGGACCAGGGAGGAGAGGGGGAAGAGCACCTCTCTGCCCCTTCCCCACTCGCTTCTGAGAAGCAGCCTCCTGTTCCCAGACTGTGTTTGGGCCGCTCACTCAGCCGATTCCCCTGCAGTGTCTTGGCAGCTCGCAGATGACATTAGATTCTGGGTTTTAGTCTTCTTTATTTCTCAGGGATAATTTACAGAGTGGATTTTAACACCTTTTTCTAGGCATTTTGATTAATTCTCTTGATACTGAATTAGCATCTATACCTACAGTAAGTGTTTACCATAAAACACTCAAATAAATAAACAATGAACCACAGGAAAAACATGTCTGCCCGGGCCAGGAGAGGATTCACGGCCACTGCAAGGGCCCTTCCCCCCATGCCCAGCCCCACCTTGTCCCACCAGCAGACCCTTCGCCCTGCCCTTTCCTCTTCCCTCCCGCCACCTGCAGAGAGAGGGCGAGGGGGCGGCCTCCGGCAAGGAGAGCCTGGCCTGGGTACCAGCGCGGCCTTCTGGTGGAGCCGTTGTCGTGGCAACTGCCTGCAGGATTCAGGAGGCCAAGCGGGGACAGTGATTCTCTCAGGAGCCCAGGGAGGGCCCTGATGACCAAGCGGACGGTTTGTGGAGTGGCTCCCCCAAGGGACAGGCACCCTGCCAACGGAGCTGGGCTTCCACACTACCGCCGCTTACAAGAGGCTTCCCACCGCTTCCCTCCTCCGGGGAAGTTTACTGGGGCTGTGAAATCAGGATGGGACATGAAACTCTTTCGCCAGATCTTCATCTGGCCTAGAAATTAGACCCGCCGATTCTGTGTCTCCTGAAGGAAGGAAGCAGCAGAGGAATGTGGAGATGCCCACGAAGAGACTGTGCAGCAGCCCCTGCAAAAGCATCAGCCTAGCCTGGCACGACAGAAGACCCCCCCTGCCCAAGCTCTTTGCCAGAGCAGAAACTCTCCCAGGCTTTCACACAGCCCAGATCAATAAGTGGTGGCTCTGGGGTGTCTATTTCCTGACCTGGTCTACCTCAAAGGGCTGACGGGGGGATGCATTGCTCCTTTTCTGGCAAGGCAAAATGGCCACTCACCCATGCCACGCCCCAAGGCTGCCCCAGGAGCGAGAACAAAGGTTTCCTTTGAGGCCACAACAAGCAAAACTCAGGGAAGCAGAGCCAAAGCTCTGGGGAGGGGGGGGGAGAGGCAGCACTGTAAAGGAGAAGTGCCACACCAGGAAAAGGGCCAGCCCTGCCCTCCTCCGATAAGCCTCCCCTCAAGGCCCCCCAGGCGATAAGCAGCAGCAGCAGCAGTTCAGCCAAGCCCATGCTCCACCCAACCCAGGGATGACCCATAGCCTCTCCTGAGGTGGGGGGAGCAGATGAAGAGAAAGAGCCAGCGGATTCGCTTTGCTGACCAGCCCTGCAAGATCCTCCTTAGAACAGTGACCCTTAGAGAGGAATCAGCAATGGGGGTCAGTTGCAATCAACCGGACAGCCTGAGGGCTCCCCCATTCAGCCCCCTCCAAACAGACCCGATGTGGCTCCCAAACCGGCCATTGGAGGAAATTCAGGCGGCCCAGAGCCCCGCAGGAGGCAGAGGGGACGGGGGGGGGGACCCTTCCGAGAGCCAGCCAGAGGTTGCTGCTCTCGGCTCCCCACAAGAGCCCCCAGGTCAGCCTGGTGGGCAGAGCTGCCAGCCTGAGAAGGGGGAGAGAGAAACTGGCTGAACAAGGCCCGTGGGGTAAGCCGGGCAGGAATGCCACTTGCCCTGGGGAGGGGCTGTGGGTGAAGAGGAGGGGCGGGCAGCAGCCTCAAGGATATGGAGCAGACAAGTGCTCACCCCGGAAGTTCTTCAAGCCACATCCAGGTGCTGCCAAACAAAGCGCAAGGGCTGCGGGTTTCTCCACTCCGACCTCCCCCCCGCCCCTGTTTTCTGGGAGAGGCCCCTTGGAGGACAAAGGGGGCTGCCTACTGGGGGGTGCTGGGGCAGAGGACCCCAGCCCTCCTCTGCCAGGGAGCAGGGAGGGTCAGGACAAAGGGCGGGGGCAGCTCACGCAAAGGGCGGGAGCTGGACGGCTGGCTCACCCTGGGGTATCTAACCGCTTCAGGCAAGACCTCCACCAGCTCTGGGGTGGGGGGGAGAACACGCCTAAGGAGGAGGACAGGCAAGGTAAGATCCTCTCCCCCAAGGGCTGGGATGATATCTTACAGGAATCCCATAAGCCCCTCCTCAGAAGGGGACCAGGTGTGCCTCCTCTCCCACCCCTCTGCCCAAGGAAGCCTCTGCACTGAATGGCCAAACTCTGGGATGCCTTTGCTGGGTGGGCAGGCCGAGGACGAGGAGGACCCTGAGATGGTCGGGCTGTGCTCCTTGTCACTGCCCCTCCCCCTTCAAAGTGAGGATCCTCCATCAGCAGAAGGGAGGGTGTCCCAGATGGAGGCTTAGGAGACCCTTCTGCAGTGGGGGAGAGATGGGGAGAGCAGGAGCTGGCCAGCAGTGGGGAAGAGAGCCTCGCCCCAGCTGAAGAGCTGCCGCTTCCCCTGCTCCATAAGGCCCCCTCCCCCGCTTTGCCTTGCTAAGGATAGGAGATCCGCCGGCAGACGGTCGAAGGTGGGGGATGCCTGGTGACAAGAGCCGGCGGGCAGAAGGGAGGCCCCTCCTGTCCAGGGATGGAGCCCCGATCCCACCACTCAGAGCTTGGAACTACCGGGGTCCGGCTGCGCCCCCCGCAACCCGGTCTCCGCCAGGCAGCTCCAGGCGCTGACAAGGGGAGGGGGCGCTCGCGGTGGAGCCGATGTGCGGGGAGAGAGCTAGCCTACCTCGCGGGGTGAGCGTTCTGGGCAAAGGCTAGAAGGGGAAATCCCTGGCCCGGTAAGAGCTTCCGAGGACAGGGGAATAGCTCGGCCGGGTTGTAAGTAAACAAACACGTAAACCTCTCCTGTCGGGCAGCGTTCCTGCGGGTGAGGCGCAGGCGGAGGTCATCCAGTCGGGCCGCCCGCCCCCAGAGCGATTCCCGCCGCCGGGACCGGGAGGGCGGAGCGGCGCGGGCGTTTGGCTGCCGACTGCTCCGCTCCGCCGCGGCGCCCCAGCCCGCGGCTACCTGCTCCTTGCGCTTCTGCCAGCGGCCGCAGGGGCTCTCCTCCAGCACCTCGCTTTCGTCCTCGCTCTCCTCCTGCGCGGCCGTGCGCGCCGGGTCCGCCTCTGCGCTCCCCGACATGTTTCCGGGCGCCGGGCAGCGAAGGAAGAAGCCCCGCTCGCCGCTGCTCCCGGGAGGCCTCTGGGCGCCTCTTTGCCTCGCGGTCCCGCTGCGCAGCGCAGCCGGGCGTCACCACGGGGCGGCGCGGAGGACCGCCCGCCTCCGCCGCCTCCCGAGCCGGTTCGGCCCTGCCTCGGTGGCCAGGCTCGAGCTCGCCAAACCCCCGGCCTTAAGGCGTTCGACGGCCGACCTGCCCTGCCCCGCCGGGGGGGGGGAGGCTCCGGTGTTTAGGGGCTGGTTGTGGAGAAGTCGAGGAGCTCTCTTAGAGGATGAAGATCACCTGCAGGGGACCACCTTTAGTGTGGGCTGGGGTCTCTGCTCAGACCTGACCTCTTCCGCTGGCCTACAACGGACTCTGTTGAGAAGACACACACACACACACACACACACCCCGCTGGATCTGGCATGTTCTCACAGCCGATTTGTGCCCTGCTAGACAGGGTCCTGGGCTTGTCTGCAAAGGGTTCAAAGGGTTGGCAGGATAGCAGACGGGCGCCTGGCAGCCAGTCCTTTGTGAGAGAGGAGAGAAGTGGCCTCAAGGTCACCTCTCCAGGTCTGAGGAAGCCCAGCTGCTTTCCTCTGGTATGTGCAGGGCATTTGCCTGAGCCAGGAGGATCTAAAGCGCATCTTCTCCAGGATCCTTCCTTCCAAGGCAATTGGACACTGGCCAGTTTTGCCACCCCCAACCACTCGTCCTGCAGAAGGCAGCGTATGGCACCCTGGCAAGGACTCTTCGTGGACAGGGGCTGGTCCTGTGTGGTAAGAACAGCAGAGTGAACTCCAGAGAATTAAAGTAACTCTGCCAGCTCTGGTGGAAACATCTAAATCCAGCCGTCTGCTTGCATATCTGAAGAGAAAGCCCCACCCCCACCCTCGCCTCCTGGCCTCTTTCCCAGGGGCAGAACCTCCCCACCACTCGCCTCTTGCCCTTCCCTCGCGATTTTGCCCTCACCCCCACTTGCAAATGCTGTCCTCCTCTTTTGTACCAGTCAAAGGCTTTGCTATTCCTTCCTTGGTCTGCAGGATTCTTTAGAGCCATCCTCTAGGATGGTCGCGTGCCACCTGCCAGGTGCCAATGTACCACAGGTGGTGCCTGTACCATTGGTTGAAAAGCCCTGCTCTAAAGAATCCTGCAGACCAAGGAAGGAATAGCAAAGCCTTTGACTGGTACAAAAGAGGAGGACAGTGGTAGCGGGGGAGGGGAATCAGCTGAACTGGTGGCAGCACCGCACAAGCCTGAGCGAGAGACGGCTGGAGCTGCAGGGCTGTCAGGGCTCAGCAGAAGCGCTAGGATCAGTGCCAGGTTCCAGCTGGAGCTCAGTGCTGATCCTGATGCTTCTGTGAGCCCAGAAGAAGCACCAATCAGCTGGAATGTTGCAGTGATTTACATTCAGATACTTGTCTTGTGATTTACATTCAGATACTTGGCAACTGATTCATATTAATGACGGTCACAGTGTCCCAGGGTCATGTGAAGTGACCAAAACCTGCTGCAACCACCCAGCAGAGGGGGAAAAAATAAAAACCAAACACCCCCCACCCCACCCCTGCTGCCAATCCTCAACAGAAATGCTCACAACAATGAAAACCTCGGACAGGAGGAAGAGCACCGCCGAGCGGGCAGGCAGGCAGGCAGGTGTCTTGCTCGGCTGTGGCTTGGGGGGCACTTTTTTCAGTGCCATTGTAACTTCGAACAGTCACTAAGCGAACTGTTGTAAGTTGAGGACTACCTGTACTTCATCACTTTTTTCCTTTTTTTTTTTTGATCATCAAGTTTTTGACACCTTGCTAGGCGACTGGTGGTACTCGGATGTTGCCATATCCTAAAAGTGGTACTGTGCTGCCACCACGTGGCTGTTTTGGAGTAATTACAATGTGGGCAGTCAGACCCTCCTACCCTATGATGTATTTCCTCTTCCCTCCCCTTTCTGGGATGGACTTCCTCCTCATTTGTCTCTGGAGAGAATCCCATCCTCCATTATTATTCAGCTAACATGTGACAACAGCAGATGTGCAGTCGCTGGGAATATTACCATTTTCTGACCTTGGAGATACCTTGGAAATATCTTGGAAATGCTGTACAAACGTCATCTTAATCTACATGCAATAAAGGTATTTCTGTATGATAAAAGGTGTTTTCCATGAGTTCAACTATCTGAAGAGAGATGTTAATGTTAAGGAAATTTGCTTATCTAGACCATAGAGGTCTTATCAAGAGATTAATTAATACACAATGGCTTGGATTCAGAATAGTCAGAAAATGATATTAAATTCCTCTTGTCTGCATATTTCTGCAATCAAGCATACTTGATTGGTCGTAGGCAAAATACATAGGTTTTTTTGAATGACTCTAATGTAGATGATTCCTCAGCAGAAATAATCAAAATTGAGGATCTGAACCAGCAAAGAGATCTCCTAGTGCAAGATGCAAAGAATAAGGCAAAAATCCATATTGCAGACCTGCAAGAGACCAGATCTCATAGGTCCACATCAAGTAGACACACGGTATGTTCCGCCAGATCCCTTCGCTCCAGGACTTCAACAATAAGTAACAAGTTGGCAGAGGCACGTGCACACCTAGAAGCAAAGAAAGTACAAGCTTCCTTTGCCAAACAGGAAGCAGAGATGGAAGCACAGGAGAAAGCCCGTCAAGCAGAGTCAGAAGCCAAAATAAAGATTCTGCGACTTGAAGGGGAAGAAGCAGTTGCCCTAGCAAAGCTGAAGGCCTATGAACAAGTGATGCAGGAAGGGACCAATCCAGATTTTTCCATCTCAATAGATGTGGAAGATCCAATGGAACGCACCAGTAAATACGTGCTAGAGCATAATATTTGCAACGATGCAGAGCCATCTTCCACACTGCCTACAAACATCACAGAGGGCCTACACCTCTTCAACAACACAACACAGGTGCGTCAGCCGTGCTTCCTACGAACAACACACAGACCCCAAGCCTGCAAAAGCCTGCATCTCTTCAACGCCCAGAAGCAGGTGCGCCAACACTTCAAACTGCACCACCTCTTGCCAACGACGACGTAACTTCCAGCAATGATCAACGGTTGAATCGACAACCAGCACAAACCTTACAGAATACACCGCAGCTGAATGCTTTTACAACATCACTCTATTCTGGTGCACCTCATCCTTATTCACCAGAGAACCTCCACACCCAAGGGGCCCAACAAGTTTCTTTGGCATCAAGGAGTGAGGGGTCAGACCGTTCTGACCATGCCAGGTACATGATTCGACAAGAGCTTCTCAACTCTAGCCTCTCAAAGTTTAATGACCGTCCAGAGACCTACAGATCCTGGAAAGCAACCTTCAAAGCTGCTATTGCTGATCTCAACTTCAACATCAGAGAGGAACTCGTTCTACTCTTTTTCTTTCCCCCATTCTCATATTTTTGCAGGTTCATCAGTCACCATGCCTGGACGAACAATGACCCCAGCTTCAACTACCCTGAATCCAGTGTGCCTGCTCCATCACCATCACCAAGGTATGTTAACACAGCAGCTCAACACAAAGACTCACGTGGAGCTGTGTCTACAAGAAAGACGGACATCTCACCTCCTGTACCATCTCCTCCTAAATGGAGTGATTCAGGTGGTGGGGATGAAGATCCCAATCATCAGTGTCCTATTCACAAACTGCCTCACCCTCTTAGAAAATGTTGTCAGCTTAGAGCAATGACTATACAAGAGCAGAAAGTGGTTCCTCAAAACTTGGAATATACTACAGGTGCTATGCTTCATATGGTCATTTTGCTAAAAATTGTAAAGCCTTTTTCAAGTGCACAGAATGCGATAGTGACAAACACGATACAGCTACGCATCCTGATCCACTTCCAGGCAATCCACAGCAATCACCTGTATCCAACCCTGCTTCCAATTATGGCGGGGAGCAGCATGGTGGGGAGCAACAAAGTCACGCTCCAGTCACCAACGTTTCACCTTTACCCTATCTTCAAGTTAGAGACCTTGTTCTGTTTAAGGACTAACGACCTCAAGAATCGAAGGGCACCAAAAACTTTCATCAGACCATCGCAGAACTAGTCCTGCTTTTGCCTCTTGAAGACTGAACTCGTTGATTTCCTTGTTGAATCCTGACTTCAAGAAGAAAAGTGCCTTCAACTTGATTCAGACTATTGAGGCCTGAAAAGGCAATTGTTATTATTGCAATATATATGCATGTTCTTTTATATCTTTCAGGTCTTGAACACAACAAGCAAAACCTCAGCCTGAAATGGCAGTTTTTATTATTGCAATATGTATGCATGTTATTTCTTATATTTCTCAGGTTTTATACCTCATATATCTCATGCTGATTTTTATATCTTTCAGGTTTTATGCCTCATATGTATGCATGTTTATTTTATATTTCTCAAGTTTTATGTCTATCTCAGGTTTATTATCTATATCTTAGGTGTTTTATGGCAACTAGCAAACTACAAACGTGTATTTGTATAACTACCGTTATATGGTTTATATGGTGGTATTATGTAATACCAGACGGGGAGTGTGCTGCCACCACGTGGCTGTTTTGGAGTAATTACAATGTGGGCAGTCAGACCCTCCTACCCTATGATGTATTTCCTCTTCCCTCCCCTTTCTGGGATGGACTTCCTCCTCCTTTGTCTCTGGAGAGAATCCCATCCTCCATTATTATTCAGCTAACATGTGACAACAGCAGATGTGCAGTCGCTGGGAATATTACCATTTTCTGACCTTGGAGATACCTTGGAAATATCTTGGAAATGCTGTACAAACGTCATCTTAATCTACATGCAATAAAGGTATTTCTATATGATAAAAGGTGTTTTCCACGACTTCAACTATCTGAAGAGAGCTGTTAATGTTAAGGAAATCTGCTTATCTAGACCATAGAGGTCTTATCAAGAGATTAATGAATACACAATGGCTTGGATTCAGAACAGGTACAATGGGTGAAAAAGTTGAAAAGCCCTGCTTTAGAGCACGGGTGTCAAACTTGCCGTGTCACGTGACGTGTCGTGAGTTTTCATGACTTTTTTCACATTGCCGGAGCTGCGGTGGGCGCGGCATCTGCATGATGTAACCAGCCCGTGGGTCAGCAGTTTGACACCCCTGCTTTGGAGCTACCTGGCAGAGGTCCCAATGCAGGCCAGCCTCGCTTAATGACCCTAATTGGGCTGGTGACCCCAGTGCCAAGTGGAGCGGTGGTTAGGGGAAACATCACCCCATCAAGCTGACTTAACCAATGGCAGCTCCAGCAGTCCCGGTTGTGCTTATTAGCAAATCACCAGCAGTCCTTAGCCGAGGAATCGCAGGGACACCCCCACTCCCCAGCTTCCCCATTGACTTTGCTGTCAGAAGCTGCCTGGGAAGGTCGCAAATGGTGATCACCTGACTGCGGGGATGCTGCAACAGGTGTAAGTGTCAGGATGCGTGGAAAATCATTTTTTTCAGTGTTATCACTTCACTAAATAAGTGGTTGTTAAGTGAGAACTACCTGTAGCTCCTTGGCCTTCATCCAGGCCTGGGGACTCGAAGCTTAGCCAGAAGGTCCCTTCCCCCTTCCTGGGGTATTCAAATCAGCTTCCTCTGGATCCAAAGAGGGCTGGGTTATTATTTATTTATAACACATTTATTGTTTTCATAAATAAGGCACTTTCCTCCTCCTAATTTCCCCAGAAAACAACCCTGTGAGGTGGGTTGGGTTGAGAGAGTGTGAGTGGCCCACAGTCACCCAGCTGGCTTTCATGCCAAAGGTGGGACTAGAACTCGCCGCCTCCTGGTTTCTAGCCTGGTCGACCCACCGCCTGCTTTCCCTCTCTCTCTCCTGCTGCTGGCCTTTCTGGGAGCCCTCTTGGCCGGATTTTGGCCCTCTTGGGGCTTAGCTCACCTCCCCCTTTGCCCTCCTGACCTCCTTCCGACCCTTCCCAGACGGTCCAGAGCTCCTCCTCCCTGTCCCATAAGCCCCTCCTTCTGTTTCACCTGCTTCCTCCTGGAATTGGCGGGAGGCTGCACCCTCCTAATTCTCCTCCGCAGGGAGGCTGTGCTGCGGCTCCGCCATCCTTGCAGTGCGTGAAGGTTACATCCCCGGCTCTTCCCTGCTGTTCCTTGGGCTTGTTAAAAATGGCCCTGGTGGTTTCTGCTCGACTCTTTCCACTGTGCTTTTGTTCAAATCGAGATCTCCTTAAGAGTTGTGTGGCTGCTTCCACCCATTTTGGAGGGGACCAAATCCAAGTCATCAGATTCCTTTACTGCCCCACCTTCCTTTTTGGAAGCCAAAATGATCGTCATTACAAGAATTCCTCAGATTTCTCTTTAGTTCCGGTTTGGATCTCTCTTTAAGAAGTTTGCTCCGAGTGCTTCTTATCCTGCCCTCGGGTGCTTTGGAGAAGAACGGGTTACAGACAGGTGAATTCATTCCGGATAACCAGCACTTTCCTGCAGCTTCCTCTGGGGGAGGGGGATGCCCGAGAGCATCGTTCTGCCCCACCAGGAGCCTTCCTCTCACCAGGCCTGCCCTCTGCCGTGAGGGTAGCCTGGGCTGTCCCAGGGCCCCTCGGCTCCCTCGCCTGTTGCGCACACGAGATGCTTCATCTGTACTTTGCTTGCCCTTTTACTAGTCGTATTTCTGGTGGGGCAACATCCATTGGCAGCTATAAACGCAAGAGCAGCCCAACTGAATGGTGCGGGGAGGGGAGCAGGAAGTGGGGTGCAATGGGGGGAGGGGGGAGGGAAGCGTCGGACAGGTTGACCTTCCTCCCCCCCTTTCACAGCCATTATATGCCGGTGTTCGCCGATTGCCTGGGCGGCAAATGGGAGGGGACAGAAGCGGGATCCAGCCCCACCTCATCCGGCAGTAGCCTGTATCGGGGAGCGTCAGCATCGTGGCTCAGAAGGCGAGCCGCCCCCGCCGCGAAGCTCCGCATCCAGCGCGGGTGGCGGGACAGACGGGAGCGGTGGGGGCGGCGGCGCGCTGGGTTGCCCTTCCCGAGGGAGGAGAAGGCGCTGCTCCTTCTCGCGCCCCGTTCCAGCTCCGCGCAGCGTCCATTTCCTCCGCAGCCGGGAGATGAGCGGGTGTCCGGGGCGGCGGCTAGCCGGGGGACAGGGAGGACCGGGCGCATAATTGAGCGAAGCTCGCGGTCCGATTTAGTTTCCTTCCTCTCTCTCGGCGCCGCCCTTATTTGTCTCTTGGGTTCAAACAACCGGAGACGCCCGCGCGGAGCTTCCCCGTGGCGGCTCCAGTGCCCGCAGCCGGCGCTCGCTCCTGGCCGGCTCCGTCAAGCCCAAAGCGGCTGCCAGCCGGCCCCCAGCACGCGGCCGCGCGGATCGGACAACGCGGGGCCTCCCTGGGCCTCCGCGCTCGCCCCGGCATTCCCGGCTCGCGCTCTCTGCCAGCGCAGGAGGGAAGCGCTCGGGCATACAGCTGCGCAGGCCGACGCCGCCCGCTCCTCCGCGACTGCAAAGGAGGCAGGACTCGGAGGGGAGGAGCGGGGGCGGCTGAGCTATGCCCCCCACCGCCCGCGCCTTTCGGCGATCCCGCGCGGGGCGAGCTGCCTGCCAGATTGTTATGTATGGGGATTAAGCAGCAGCTCGGCAAATACCACCAGGTGGCGCTGTACCGTTACCATATTGGCTGGTTAGCTTTCGGCGGGAGATTCAGATGAACGGATTGGCCGAGAACGTACCTGGCAAGGTATATAAGGGGTACAGGTAACCCCCTTTGCTCAGTACGGTCCTACCCACAATAAAGAGCTGATGATGTACTCATCTGCCTGCTGTCCCGCGTGGGGCGAGCTGCCTGCCAGACGAAAGTCAGGGAGCCTTTGAGGCCGGCCGGCCAGAAAACCCGCAGGCAGAGCGCTACGGACGCTCGGGGGTCGCTTCTGCTACTCTACGGGAAGCTGGCCTGGGCGCGCTGACCCCGAATCCACCGGCCAGTCTTTTCCCCGATCGCATTATGGTTATTAGCATCCGCATTATTTTAATTTGGACCTGCCGCCACTGGACTCTTTAGGCCAGGGGTCTTCAAACTCGGCCCTTTTATGACTCATGGACTTCAACTCCCAGAATTCCTCAGCCAGGCACGCTGGCTAAGGAATTCTGGGAGTTGAAGTCCATGAGTCACAAAAGGGCAGAGTTTGAAGACCCCTGCTTTAGGCATTCTTCACAAATGATTTAAAACAGGACAATAAAAGCAACCATGAACAAAATCGGGCAGAGATGGCAGGACAAACGCTGGATGGGAAAAAAATGAAAACAACCCGGTTCAAAGCAGTAGCAGGTGGGGGCCTTCCAGATCCCGTGGGGGGGGCAGAGGAACCTCACTCCAGAGAAGAGGCGGTGGGTTCAAGGAGCGAGCGAGCCAGAGAAAAGAAGAGCTGACCTGGGCTGCAAAGAGCAAGCCCCCCAGGGATCAGAGAATCAGGGTGGAAATTAAGACAGTGGAAACCCAGTTCTCTGTCTTTCCTTCTCTGGGGAGGAATGCCTGGGAGGGTCAGCTGACCAGAGGAATCCCAGGAGAGGCTCCTCCTTTGAGGCTGACCAAGCTGGAGGATCGACCAAGAAGTATGAGGAGGCTGTCGGGATGCTGTGTGGTCGAGGGACAGTACGGCAGGTGTCCCATCTGGGCCCAGAGCCTGTGAAGATGACCTTTTTCTTGACCTTTCCATCCATTCTTCTATTCAGGAGCTTAAGAAGGCTGTTCTTTCACACAACAAGCACCCTGCGAGGTGGGCCATGTTTCTGTGGCTGAGGATAAAGTTGAACCCAGGTCTCCCTGAGCCCAGCCCTGCCGTCCAACATCTTTGTGGGTAACGGATTAATCTGTGGTGGCCAAAACCCCAGAGGAGTTTGGTAGCATCTTTTCTGAATCTCCCATTTTATTCAGACTCGGCAGAAGCTTTCGTGGACTTGCTCTCCTCCTGCAGTCATATCTGTGAATTAGAAGAGATTCCCCTAGACTCCTCCTGAGCGGAGGGTGAGGCCTCCTTCACTGCGGCACTGAAGACATTGCAAGGAGACAGGCAGCCCGTACAAATGGGGGCGGGAAGGTGGGGCTGACGGGCTCCCTGACCGTGCTCTCTCCCAAAGGGGCTTTTTTCCTGGAGGCAACTGGACTTCCTTGTGTTTCTTCTGGAGATGTGTGGCTTCTCACGGAAGAAGCGAAATGTCTTGGATGAGAAGCGAGACATCTTCAAAAGGAAGTCCAGTTGCCTCCAGGGAAAAAGCCCCTTTGGGACAGCCATGACCTGGATGACGGGGAATCTCCATAGACATTTGGCCGTGGTCGGGCACGTTGGCGCTGCTGCTGCACGGTGGGCAGGATCCGGGCTGGGGCTGGTGGCAGGCACCTCTCCAACCCCGTGCCAGACTGCTCCCTGGGGGGCTTGGTTGACCTTTAAACATCCTCCCCCCTTTGGATCAGCCCCCAAAGCAGGCTCCCTTCCTATTCTGCCCTTCCACGGACCCCCTCCCTCCTTCCCCCTTTGCTGCCACCCTTCCCTCGCCCACTCGGGCCCCCTCCTTCTGGGGCTGAGCTCACTCTCGTGGCAGGCGAAGAACAAGCCAGGCTGCACCTGCGGAAATGTTGCTCTCTGGGTGTGCTACTTTTCTGGAAATATCACCTCTGCCCTGCATGCTCTGGGGCCTTTGATGTGGGCCAGCCCCACCTGTTTCCTCATTTCCTTGTTTTGCTGCTCTAATTGCAGATGGGTGGGGGACCACCCAGGAATTCCTGGGCTGGGAAGCATCCAGGAAGCCGCAGTGGTCCCCAACCTTCAGTGAGGCCGCCCTCGAGAATCGCACCCCACCTGGGACGTTCCGGTCCTTCCTCTTCCTCGGGACTGGCCTCCTGCCTGGCCTAAGCATCATTTGGGGCCGCTAGTCAGTTTCTTGCAGTGCCCAATTCTTGCTGCTGCTGATATTCCCCCCCATAAAGAAACCACTCACGAACCCTAAGCTAACTTACATTTCTGGGATGGTTTCTCCCCCCCCCCCCGACTCCCAACTCCATCTCTTTCCTGAGGGTTGGGGATTTTCAGCAGAAACAGGCAGGAAGGTGGCTAAGATGCCTGGCTGGTCACCCCCTCCAACATGCCACAGATGAAGCCACCCCCTCAGTGCTGCCAGAGGCCCTGCCAGGAAGCCTCTGCTTGCATCAGAGGTGAGGGGGGGTTATCAGAAGGGAAGATGGGGAGTGGCTGCTGCCAGCCGGGGGTGACCAGCCAGGCAGGGCAAGGTCGGTCAAATTCTTGGAAAGAGGAAGTTGCCATTGGGTTATCCACTTTTTATTGACAGAGAGCAAAACTAAACAGATTGTTTCACAAGACAACAAGCACCTGACACCCCCCGCCCCTCCCAGTCCCTACACTCACACCACAGCACCACTGCAGCACCTGTGCTTCTCCTCCTTCACCGACTGCTGCGCTCTAGTCACAACTGCAGCTTCCGCACCAGCTCTTGGCAAAAGTCCAGAGTGAGCGCCTGGTCCCTGCATGGCTTGGTCCCTGGACAGGGGACCTGACCTGAGCACAGCCCACCCAACACAGGGGCTTGATGGGATGCTGGGGGAGGTGCCCACAGGCCGATTTCATTCTGGTTCCACAAGTGGAAATGCACAAAGCGCTTGCAAGTCCAGCCAATGCCCTAGCCTCGTTCCACCCCACCCAGGTGGCCAAGGGCTGTACTGCGCTTGCCAGGGCAAGTGACCACCAGCCACAGCTGGAAGGTGAGACCAGTGGCCTCCTCACAGAGGGTGCAGCAGACACCCAGACTGGCCCAGGGGGTGGAGGGTCCCAGAACCAGGCAGAGAAGCAGCAGATGATGAGAGAGAGAGAGCACAGGCAGTTCCTGGCCCTGGCAGGACCCTCCCCATGGCCTCAGGACAGCAGTGCCCCTAACAGGAGCAGGCTAGGGTCCCCCTCTCCCCTCACAGGCCCCTGGCCAGTTAGCAGGGGTCAGGCTGATCCTCCACCCGGGGACCTGGGAGTGGCCAGGAGGGATGGGGGTCCCAAGCACAGTGTGGTCTTTGAAAAAATCTTTGGGACCATCCCAGAGAGGGGAATGCTTGACCTGCAGGCACAGGACTGAGCTGAGGGCTGACCGATCCGAGAAACAGGCGTCCCTCCTTGCCAGCTCCAGCCAAGGTGAAGGGAAGGCTGCCAGGCCAGGGATTCCTGCCAAAGGGACTTGGGCAAAGATATAAGTCCCATCACCCCCACCCCCACCCCCCCGCAGCCAAGGTCAGGCTCTTTCATCCAGGGGCAGATACGTACCACATGAAAGCCTCAGCCCAGGTCACCAAAGCACCTACCTCGTTCCCATGTGTGGTGCCCAAACAAACACCACGATGGCTTAACGTGATGTGCAAAGATGATGTCCCGGTTCCCTACAGATGGATGGTCCAGCCCCTTTCAGCCTAGCCGAACCCCTGGCACAAACCAGCCTGTGACTCAGCCTCCCACTGGTTGCCTGGATCAACCGCCCCTCTCTAAGGCCCAAGAAGAACCTCCCTGCTCCTCCCCCCCGTAGACCCTCCCCACCCAAGCACTTTCCCTTCAGGGCTGCTCGTCAGTCTCCTGCCCCCACATCCCCTCCCCAGCATTGGGAGTAAAACTCCACGCTCCAGAATCTGCCCAAGGCCTATTCTGGCTTTTGCTCCGCCCCTTGAACCACGGTGGTAGTCATGGTGACCTCGCTGTAGGTCACCTTTCCATTGTTCTGGGCTTCTTGTTCCTGAGGACACAGGAGGTCTTGCATGGAGGCCCTGGGGGCCCCAAACATCATGTACGAAGCCTCCCGGGGCAGCAGGGGGAAGAGGGGTGGGATGCTGAGCATGTTCCTCTGGCTGTGGGCCTCCGTGATGAGGGCGGTGAGGGCAGCCAGCAGGTCCTGGTTGTTCAGCGCCCCCGTGGCGTACTTGGTCAGGAGCTCCTGCCGCTTGGCCTCCGAGACATAGTTAGAGAAGAGCAGGTCCCACACCGTCACTCTCCGGCCTTGGAACTCCCCAACGGGAAACTCAAAAGTTAGATTTTCCATGGTTCTCTCCCTGGGCCTCTTGACGGAGAGCTCAGCCGCCCCGGCTTCTTTCAGGCAGTGGCAAGGAGGGCCGCTTCCATGCCGGTCTTCTTTAGCCTTTTCTTCACAAAGTTTGGTTACGACTGCTGTGATGATGGTTTCCATTTGGTCAGCTGAGAGAATTCCAATCCTGTACAGCTTCAGGACTTCCTTCCTCTTCTTCTCTGGGAAGTACTTGGAGTGAAGCAAGTCCCAGAGAGAGACCTTCCGCCCAGCGAATTCCCCCACAGGAACCTCCACCATTCTCGATTTCAAGACCTTGTCCTTCTTCTTCTGGTCCTCGTCGCCACTGTCCTCATCATCTTCGTCCTCATCTTCCTCTTCTTCTTCCCCCTCAAACGATACGGTGGGGGGACCAAGCGAGCCCTGGGATGAAGCCTTTGCGCCAGTTCTGGGAGCTGTTTTCTCCAGAGTCGAGAAGAGGTCGTGCAGCGAAACCAGGATGGTGAGCATGGAGGCCATCTCCTGCACGCTGAAGGCCCCTTCCCTGTACTTCCTCAGGAGCTCCTCCCCTTTGTCTCTCGTGATGTACTGAGAGAAGAGAAGGTCCCACACAGACATCTGCTGCCCCCGGAACTCTCCCGCAGGGATGGTGACCACCTTGGCCTTCAGCAAGTCATCGGCCGGCTGGGAGGTGGAGGAGCTTGAAGCTGCCGTGACCTCCTTGCTCCCAGAGGCTTCCTGGCTCCGACCCTTAATCCTTATCATGAACTTCTTCCTACCGGCCTCTACTTTCTCCAGGGTGCTCCTCACAGCTTCCACCATCTGCTTAGGACTCAGTGCCCCTGACCCGTAGAGCTCCAGCAGCTCCTGCCTTTTCTCACGGGAAAAATACTTAGAGAAGAGAAGATCCAGCACAGACATGTTCTGTCCTTTGAATTGGCCAGAGGTTACTGGGATCTGGATCAGCTTTAAGGATTGCTGCGCTTGGGTCTCCTGGGACTCACACCCTCTCTCGTCCTCCTGGCCTGCACTCAACACTTTGGCCTTCTCTTCCTCCACTTTGGCCACTATGGCAGTAACCACCACTTCCATCTGGTCAACTGTGAGAACGCCAGTCGCAAACAGCTTTAGGAGTTCCTTCCTCTTCCCTTTAGGGATGTACTTGGAATGGAGGAGATCCCACACAGAGATCTTGTGTCCAGAGAACTCCCCAGCTGGCATCATGACCACCCTGGACTTCAGGATCTTTTCTACAATCTCCCTCTCGGAGCTGCACCGGCTTCGGTCTCTGTCGCGCAAAAGCATCATCTGGATGGGCTTTGACTTGCTTTTGGCCTCCGCCTCGTCAATGATGGAGGTGAGCACCTGCGTCAACTCTTGAAGGGTTATGGAGCCAGATTTGAACTGCTTTAGTAGCTCCTTCCGCTTATTCTCAAGGATGTATCTGGAGAAGAGGAGGTCCCACAAGGAGACTTCCTGGCCTTGGAAAATCCCAACCTGGACCTTCACGGTGGCAGACTTCAAGGACTTCCGCGCGTTCTCCTCCAGGTGGACGCACCCCTTATCCATCACCTGGAACATCAGCAGCCCAGTCTCCGGGTCCAGGATGCAGCGGGGTAGGAGCTGCAGGTAGGTGAGGTTCTCGCGGGCGTTGGGGTCGAAGCACCTCTTGGTGTGATTGGAGGGGTTGGAGATCAGGTGGAAAATCTCCGCATCCAGGTACCCCCACTTGTAGGCCACCTCCACGGGGAGGCGGTGGCTGTGCATGGGGTGGATGAGTCCCCCCGTGGCCACCTGGGCCTCCAGCAGGCGGATGCCATGGTCCTTGATCAGGAGGCCTTTCCTCATGGCCTGGAAGAGGGAGATTTTGTTTCCTGAGAAGGGATCCGTGTAACCGGTCACGGCTTTCTCGGCAATCAAGAGCGTGTTGAAGTGGTCCCGATCCAGCAGACCCGCGTTCCTGGCATCTCTCACCGAGAGCAGCCGATTCTTGGCACAGTCCACGATGTAGCCAGAGGCGGCCTGGTGCTCCAGCAGGGCCAGGCCCGTTCCATGCGTGAGGAGGCCTCTGTGCAGGGCCTGCCGGATGCTCAGCCTCTCCCGGCCAGGCTCCTTGAGGATGCCCGCGATGACCTGATCCTCCCTGGGATCCAACAGGTTAGGGAAGGGCCAATGAGCTTCTTCACGGACTTGCATAATGGGGGCACCCTCTGGACTCCCCGCGGTAGAGCGCTTGTCTCCTGGCATCACTTGGACCTGGATGGAGATATCACGCTGTCTCTGGCGATGGGCGCGGGCAGGAGGTGGCGGACAGTTCTGTAGGGAGAGAAAAGGCCAACGGGCTTGGTCAAGGGCAGGCCACAGGCAGCTCAGCCCACCCCCCCTGGGCAGCCTCACCAGGCCAACCTGGCCACCAGTCCTTTACCCAGAGGGTCAGCCGAAAGGCCATCACCCACCTGGCAGGGTTTCTGGCCACAGATTTTTCCCCCACCCTTTGTGCCAGGCACAAGGGCCATCCCCGGAGCAGGGCCAGAGCAAGGCCACTTTGGACATGGACAGCCACCTTGAGAAATGTGGACGTAATGCCCCATCTCCAGCCCCAGACCAATGGGACTTTTCCAACTGGCTCCCAGCCCCTCCCACCCCGTTTGGGGGCTCTGTGGGGAGAACCAGCCTGCCCCGCATACCTCAGCCATGTCAGTCGGAGAGTGGCTGCTCAGTGGCTCCTGGCTGTGGCAGGTTCTCCAGCAAAAGGTCAACTGGGCAAAGGGCCCCTTGGCAAGAGGGCTTGGTCCAGGCAGGCAGGAAGCTGAGTGGGAGGCCAGGCATCCACCCCACGCCCCCTTTTGCTCCCGGCTGGGAAGCCAGTCAAGCCCCAGATGCTGCCAGCTCACTTCTTGTCCCTGCTTTAATTGCTGCCTTGTGGGGCATGACTTGCCCCCTTGGGCCCCGGTGGTGCTCAGGCTGGCCAAGGGCTGCCTCTCCTCTGAGCTCCTTGCTCAAGGTGGATAATTGGTGCACCTGAGGAACAGCTGCCCTGAAAGCAGGCTACAGAGCGCGCCACAGAGGCCATTCCAAAACACTGAGGCCTGTGCTTGCCTGTGTACACACACACACACACACACACAGAAGCCAAGGCTGGCAGGAACACCAGCAAGCAGGAACAGCAACCCTGTCCTTTCTCTTTCTGGGGGGGGGGGGCTGAGGTCCATTTCCTCATCCCCCCATCAACTTTTGCAGGGCCACTGAGCCTCCCCATCAAGGAGTGAAGCACCACCGCAGAGGGGCCCCACTCTGTCTCTCTGGGAGGGGCACTGCCCATGGGGGGGGCGGCAGCACAAGAGCCACCCTTGGGCTTCAGCTGCACGGTGCTGATTGGGGGGGGGGGTCCTGGACCAACTCTCTTGGGAGGTGACCCTGGCTTGGCCCATCCGGGGCCCTGTTTTGGACGGTCCTTCATCCACGTTTGGGGGAGGTGCCAGCTCTCCGGCCCCGGGCTGGTTGCTCCACCCAGCAACCGGCCACACGAGGAAGGCTGAACCGCAGCCCTGGAATGACGCGGAGCGCTTCCCTGCTGGCGGCGACGGTTGTTGTGGCTGAACCCCGGACAATTATTTTTGGGAAGCAGGCGGAGGAGCGGGATACCCCAGAGGGCAGTGAGGCACCCGGATTCCAGGCTGCAGCCCTAATTGCCACTCGGGGAGGCCGGCCAGGCAGGCTGCCGAGTCCTGGGGCAGAGGCGGCCCGACCCATCAGAGGAAGTGACACACCGGAGTGCAGCGGGGCAGCTCAGGCGCTTCTTGACTCTGGGACAGCTGCCCTAATTGTGGGGTGGGGGCGGAGCAGGGCCCGGCTCTCCAGAGGCTTCTCCTGGCCGCAGGAGTCCGCTGCCTTCCCAGGAGACCGGGGCAGCCCCTGCAGAGCTGCCAGGAGGGGCCGGCCAGCCTGGCCGTGACCCCCCCTCAGAGTTACCCCCCTCCCATGGGAAGGGTCTGTAGGAACCCGGGGCTCTGCTTGGCGGAGGGACCTTCCCTCGGAGCGCCGCCTCCTCCTCCGCCAATTCGGAAAAACAGCGCGCCTCTCCCGGCGCGCGTTACACTCCGCGCCGAGCGGCTTGTGGTCCCAAGCCTGGCCGGGCGGCGCCCGGGACTGACCTCTGGCGGAAACGCAGCCGGGGACGTCCCCAACCCCTCCATCTCAAGCGGCCCCTCCGCTCTCGCCCCACCCGGCCTCTTCCTCTGTTCCCCGGGGCTGGGACCGGACAAGGGGAAGGCGGGGATCCCCGAGCGAGCGCCCCCCTCCGCGCCTTACTTGGAAGGCTGTTACGAGGCTCCGG
This sequence comes from Vipera ursinii, assembly GCF_947247035.1. Classification (NCBI taxonomy): domain Eukaryota; kingdom Metazoa; phylum Chordata; class Lepidosauria; order Squamata; family Viperidae; genus Vipera; species Vipera ursinii. The sequence continues at coordinate 212,593,648 of NC_139516.1, read as the reverse complement.
ACGGCGGTCTCGGCTCTGCTTCTGCTCCGACGGCGGCACGACGGCTCCCTGCTCGGGCGGCCCGGCCTGGCTTTAAAAGCGCGCCCCATCCCAACCCCGGGGCGATGCAGCGCCGGTCAGGCGGTCATGTGCCGAACCCTCTTCCCGCGGCCCTCCCTCCTCGCTGGGGAGAGCGGGGCGTCGGCCCGGCCGAGGTCCGCGGCTGCGGCGAAGATGGAAGCTTCTGGACCCGGGCTGGCAGCCCGCGATGTCCAGGCGACCCGGAGCTCGTCACCGCCGCGGCCTCCCTCCAGCTGGCAGCCCGCCTGCCTCCTTCTGCCGGGCGAGGGGGGAAGGCCGCGCGATCGGCCACCGAAAGGGGGCCGGGGGGCGGGCGGGGGTCAGCCGTCCCTTCGGCCTTTCTCTTCGCCTGGCTGCATCCCGGGGGGAGGCTGGGTGGGGAGGGAAAGTAGTCTGGGTTTTTATTTTTTGACAAATAAGCCAAACCAGACGATTCTTTGGACGCTCAGCCTGGGATATCCGGAGGGACACACAGGGACACAGACCCACCTGCCCGTTTGATTGAGGGGGGAGGTCCCACAGTCCACCCCCCTCCTTCCTCAAGCCACAGGAGACGTGCCCCGGTTTTGCCCTTTTGGGAAGGCAGTGGTCAGCTCCAGATGCCCAAGGCCGGAGAGCAAAGGGAGGGGGGAGCAGCCCGTCCTCCCTGCCAGCACAATCCCAGCCCCCTCCCCTTAGGCAGAGCCTAGAGGAAGGGGCTTTAACCCTCAAGAGGGGGGCCTGCCAGCTGGAAGCCAAAAGCAGAGAAAAGAGAAGCTGAGTTAGAGCAGGGGGGCTGATGTAGGCCTTCTCCCGCCACAAACGCCCGTCCCCTTCCTTGAGTTTTTTTCTTTTTTACTTGGCGTGCAGGATGCCGATTGCAGAATGCCTGGATTTGTTCTAGTTTTCATGTGATGTAAACATCAGGTTTATTGCCACTTTTTATTTCCGCTCTGCGGTTCTTGGCCCTTTTCCTTGTGGTGCCATTTTGTGTACCTGACATTGCCAGGCTCCCCTCCCCTTTCTCCTCTCTTCCTCGGATTGAAAAGGTCCTCCAGCCTGCCCTCCTTGGACCCCTCCTCATGTCCCCCCACCCTCTGGGCACCCTTCTCCCAAGTCTGAGCAGACCCTCGACCTCTCAGCGTCTTGTGGGGATGAGGGTGGAGAACCCCAGGGACCTTTCTGCCTTGTGGCCTTCAGAAATGGTGGCCCAGGGACCCCGTTTCTTTCGAGTAAGGAGAGATCAGGAGAAGGCCGCGGGGTCCCTGGGAGGGCTACCCAAAGCCTCTGACAAAGTCACTCGGATTGACTCCAGCTGTGCTGTCCTGCGGAGGTCCCTGGCTGGGTTTGATCCAGTTCCTCCTGAGGAAGCGAACAGGCTGCTTGAGTGACAGTTTTCTGCCTTTTCCTTATTAGACCTCTGTCCCTCCTGCTGGTCAAGGTCTCCAGGCAAGTGACACGTAGCTAGTCGGGTGTGTGTGCGTGTGTGTGCTTTTTGGTTGGGGAGGATGGTTCCGCCTGCCTTGAAGGAGATGGTGGTTCCTGCCCCCCCCCCGTGGTCATCACTGCTCCTGGCAGCACTGGATAATTTTGTCCAGGGCCCAAACTTCCCTTTCTGGGGAGGGTCCTTGGAAGGCGGGAGTTCTGCAATCTCGTGTGTCTCTGGAGAAAGGGCGTTGTCTTCCCCTGTCAGGGTCCCTCTCTGGGCCCTCAGTCCATTAGGGCCTGATATATCACGGGTCAATGGATGACCTCGCCCAGACACTTCATGTGCACGTTGAGGAGGAGGAGGAGGAGGAGCGAGAGGGCTTAACCTGGAGGCTCAGCCTCTTCCCCATCCGCCTGCCTGGAACCAGCTCCAGACACAGGAGGAGACCCATTATAAGACCAGGCTTTCCCCTCTTGGTCCGTCGGGAAGGATGCCGGTGATCTTTGGTATAAAAAACCATCAAAGACACCATTCCCATTCCAGATCCACCTGCAACCATCCGGAAGTACAATGAACATCCTCTCCGTGCTCTGCCTCAGCCTGACTGGAATCAGGATCAGAATAGAGCTGGAAGGGACCTTGGAGGTCTTCTAGTCCAGCCCCCTGCTCAAGCAGGAGACTCTATACCATTTCAGACAGATGGTTCTCCAGTCTCTTCTTAAAAACCTCCAGTGATGGAGCACCCACAACGTCTGAAGGCAAAGCTGTTCCACTGGTTAATTGTCCTCACTGTCAGGAAGTTTCTCCTTAGTTCCAGGCTGCTTCTCTCCTTGATGAGTTTCCATCCGTTGCTTCTTGTCCTGCCCTCGGGCGCTTTGGAGGACAGCTTGACCCCCATTGTGGCAGGCACTCAAATATTGGAAGGCTACTATCATGTCCCCCTAGTCCTTCTTTTCTCTGTACTGACCATTCCCAAATCCTGCAATTGTTCTTCATATCTTTTAGTCTCCAGGCCTTTAATTATCTTAGTCGCTCTTTTCTGCACTTTGTCCAAAGTCTCAACATCTTTTTTGTAATGTGGTGACCAAAACCGGATGCAGGTATTCCAGGTGTGACTGTACTAAGGCTTTATAAAGAGGTACTAATATTTCACGTGATTTTGATTCTATGCCTCTGTTTATACAATCAAGGATTTTATTAGCTTTTTTGGCTCCCTCATTTATGTCATTTATGGAGACACTGAAGAGTCCTGGGCGTAAGACAGAGATTTGTGGTACCCCATTGCTTCCTTCCCTCCAGGCCAGGCCCCCCACTTCTTTTGGCCCTCAAGGGCTGCAACCCAGCCATCTTCTCAACAACATTGAAAGGAAGGACTGGAGACCCACTGGGGAAATGGTCCAAAGCTGCTGGGCAGCTGGCAATGGACTCCTGAGAAGGGACATAACAGCACCTCCTCCATGGCAAGAAAACCACTATCTCCTTCAGAGAAGACATGATTGCCACACAGGTCCACCATGACTCACCTCCTAAGAAGGTCTGACCAACCAAGAGGGATCTGAGCTTCTGATGGCTGGTTCAATCGATTTAAGGAACCTGGTCAGTTCTGCAAGAGCTTCAAGTTCAAGCTCACCCCAGACAATTCCATGCTCCACTTGTTCCAAGAGGACCCTCCTACTCAACATTCAACTCCAAGCAGAGCCAGCTATTTTGCCTGTCACTTGGCCAAAAGGACCAGCTGGCATAATGGTTACGGTACTGACCTAGAAACCTCTGAAGATGGTGAATTCCTACTTAGGCACGAGAGCTAGCTGGGTGACCTGGGACCTGTCCCTGTCTCTCAGCCCAACCCACCTCAAGAACCTGTTTTGCTCTGGCAGACATTTCATGACCCAACCAGATAACATCATCAGTGGTAGAAGGGGGTGGGGTTTGCTCCCTTTTTACACACGAGTGGCCTGGCCCTGCCTTGGGCTTGTGTCTAGTGTTGCATAGGTATTCCTCGTGTTATGACCAATTGTTTGGTGACTGTTCAAAATTACGACGATGCGGAATGAGAGGGACGTATGACTAGTCCACAAAGGTGCAGCCGTTGCAGCATCCCTGCAGTCACAACTGCAATCCAGGGGCTCAACGGTTCGGCCTGCGATTGCAACATCGCAGCAAGTCACAGTTGTGTTTCCCTCCCCCATCTCAACCTTCCACGCCAGCTTCCCACAAGCAAAGTCATCGGGGTGTCAGCAGGGAAGTGGGCTGTCTGCCACCCCTGTGGCTTCCCTCCAGAGAGTCCCACTGTCCAGTGTGTGGTCCCAGGGCAGCACCCCCTGCCTGCCCACACTCCGGAGCACATGCCAGCCTGGCATACCCCCGCCTAGCCATGCTCCCCAGTACACACCAGAGGCCCTTGCCAGCCTGCCTACAACTCTTGTCAGGTCACGCTCCCTAGGGCCCACAGGGGTGCCTGCCAGCCCACCTGTGCTCCCTAGCATCAGCCCAGGGCACCCGTTCAGGGCACTCATGCACCTCCCTGTGCTCTGTACCACCTGCCTGCAGCAGCCCCCCCTCACATCACCAATGCACCCCCCCCCGTGCTTCTTGCCTGGGGCTCCCACCTCTTCCCCTTAATACCAATAGCACTTAGACCTATATACCACCTCACAGTGCTTTATAGCCCTCTCTAAGCAGTTTACAGAGTCAGCATATATGGCCCCCAACAATCTGGGTCCTCATTTTGCCAACCTCAGAAGGATGGAAGGCTGAGTCAGCCCTGAGTCGGTGGGAATCGAACTGCCTGCAGAATTAGCCTGCAGTACTGTCTTCTAAGGGACGCAGTGGCTCAGTGGGTTAGGATGCTGAGCTTGTCGATCAGAAGGTCGGCAGTTTGGCGGGTCAAATCCCGAGTGCTGCGTAACAGAGCGCCTGTTACCCATCCCAGCTTCTGCCAACCTAGCAGTTCGAAAGCACATAAAAATGCAAGTCGAAAAATAGGGACCACTACGGTGGGAAGGTAACAGCGTTCCGTGCACCTTTGGCGTCTAGTCATGCCGGCCACATGACCACGGAGACGTCCTCGGACAAGCGCTGGCTCTTCGGCTTTGAAACGGAGATGAGCACCGGCCCCTAGAGTCGGAAACGGCTAGCACGCATGTGCGGGGGAACCTTTACCTTTTACCTTTTTTACTGTCTTCTAACCACTGTGCCACCACGGCTTAATGACCCTACAGGCGAGCGCAATCAGCCAGTGGAACAGAAGTTGCCTCCAGAAGCTGTGGCTGCTCCATCACTGGAGGCTTTAAAAAAAGAGACCGGACAGCCGCTTGTCTGGAATGGTACAGGTCCTCCTGCTTGAGCAGAGGGTTGGTCTAGAAGACCTCTGAGGTCCCTTCCAGCTCTGTTATTCTATTACTCCATGTTCTAATTTACAGGACCCAGGTATTCTTGGATTCGGACAGCAACCAAGACTGCTGGAATTGCCATTGCTAAGCGGTGCTGTTGGAGGACATGGCACTTTACAACTGCATCGCTTAGCGAGGGAAATTCCAGGCTGCCTTCGTCACCCAAAGCTACCTGTGCAGTATTCCAGCCCCAGGTGAGCTCCCGGTTACCCATGCCAGGCCAGCCCCCCTCATCCACAATGAGAGCATGTCACAAAAAAAGAGGCCAAGGCCCCTGATCATCACCATTGTCGTGATTTGGAACAGTTGCCAAACAACTGGTCGCAACATGAGGACTACCTAGGTATACAGCAGTAGCCCAAGGCAGGGGCAGAGCCAACCCTTCTAGCACTGAGGGTGCTACCTGCTCAGGAGGAAGGCCAAATCCCTTCCAGAGGTCCACTCTGCTTTCCCCAGGAGGGTCCGACCCAGATTCCCACCCTCTCTCCCCATCGGCCCCTGGATGTTGCTGCTGCCCTCTCTCTCCACCCCCAGCCCCCCAAGCTAAGCCGCTCAGGAACCCCAGGCCTTGAGAAATCCCAGGGCTCTGGAAAGTGGCAGAGGCCGTCCCTGGTGACCTCCGTGGGTGAGGCCCCTGGCCAGGTTGGGCTAACTGCTGGCCACACAGGCTCTCAAGTTCATCCTTGCACACACACCCCTTTCTCCCGCCCTCCTTCGCTCCGGGACCGCCTTTATTGTGGCGCTGGCCGGCGGGGTCCCCGGCGACGGAGGGCGCCGAGCTCCAGGCTGGGAGGGGGGGGGGGGAAGCCGGGCACAGCCGCGGGCGAGCGGAGCGGAGGCGACCAGCCCCAGGCCCTCTCCCTCGGGCCGAGCGTGGCGTTTGGGGCGGCGGCAGGGCTCCCCAGCCGCGCCTCAGCCACAGCGCAACCCTCCTTCCCGACCGGGTCCCGCGGAGGCGGCGCTGAGCTTCGGCTGCCTCCTGCTGGTCGTCCCCGGCGCTCTCCGGCTTCCGTGACTCCCTGCTGGGTGCTGGTTGTGGATGATTGGGTTTAGTGTTCAGTTTCACAGGGAGAGCACGAGGCTTGGGGGGGGGGTTAGGGCTAGCTAACCTTAGGGCCGGACCTTCCCCATGTTGCCCACCGAAGCTCCTCGGATGTTTATCAGGTTCTGCTAGGTAGAGGAGGGCATTCCAGAGCATGTGCAAAGTGCTTGAACCCCAGAACCTCTTCTGAGAATCGGCTGTGGGGACCCTGCTCCTGCATTCTGGTCATCGCCAGAGGTCACCTCCTTCTCCCTGCTTCCAGCGAGGAGTACCCCTCCTCGTTTAAGAAGAGATTGGACAACCGTCTCTGGTTTCCTGCCTGAACAGGAGGTTGGACTAGAAGACCTCCAAGGGCCCTTCCAACTCTGTTATTCTGGTACTCCCCAGAGCAATGCCAAAGGTGGCATTTGGCTCAGAGGGGCTGACCGAGCCCCCACAGGGTCCGGCGGGCACCCCCCCTCCCTGGATGGCTGAGCTGAGCAGAGACCTCTGGGAAGGTTCCCCCAACTGAGCTAGGAGAGCAGCCTGGCGGGAGTTGCCATCTTTGATCCCAGGCCCAGGGGAGGCTTTGCCTCTGTAGCCCAGGGTGGTGAGGGTGGAGGTGGGGGTAGCAACGCCCCCCCCCCGGCCTCTGTTCTGAAATGTGTTTCCCTGGATGCAAGCAGGGCTTTCATTAGTGGCTTCCCTTCTGCTTCCTCCCAGCTTGGTTCAATTATTTTTACATGATTAATAGCCCTGCTGCTATAAGGGACTTTTAAAAGTATTTTTTAACACACTCAGTTGACTGTGTGGCATTTAAAGGGTAAGTATTGTATCTTCTGCAAATAAATTTAATAAACTGATTTACTTGGCCAAATGTATTGAACTTGACAAAATAAGTACAGCACCATCTGCAAATGAATTTAGCAACTGCTACGGAACTCTTAGAGTCTCCTCTGTGAAAGTGACTATTTGTCTATTACAATATAGGTAACGCTTCTATAAGTGAACGAAAGGAGAGCGTCAGACGAATCTCTGTTTAGGGCCTCAAAAAAGCAGGAATTCTGAAGAAACATAATTATATGTTTTTTGTGCTCTTGCAAGTTTATATTATCTGATCTGTTTTTCTGAGAATAATGGACATTTTTTTGCAGAAAACACTAAGTTGCTTATTACAAAAATAATACTATATTCGATTATTTTCTCAGCAAGCTACTTGTTTCTTTTTGGAATGAATCTGGACTTATCTAGAAATATACATTTATTGAGATTTAATTTGATATGGTTAGCTAATTGTTTGGTATTAAGCTGTGGTCCACAATACATGAAGTGATGAAATGGGCCCATTTGAAGCAGATTTTGGAGAATTCTTGTCTGGCTTGAGAATCTCAAGGTTGCCAGGTCTTCTCCCTGCTACAGTCACTACATATTAATAAAACCTCCCGAATAGCGCAATATTGGAAGAAGGAGGAACTGCCGACTATAGAAGAGTGGACTTTGAAAGTTGGTGGAAATGGCAAAGATTTCAGCATATTTGAAAAACCAATCGCAACAGAGATATATTGTGGAATGGAGAAGATGGATTGAATATATTCAGAATAAATATGGGACTAAACAGTTTCATTTAGCATTTGAATAAGTAGTGGATTTTTATGATGTATAATTAGTTATTTGTTATTTCATTAATATTATGACTATGGAGAGTTAAAGTGCGATAGAATTTAATGTTTTATTTTTGTTGTTAGCATATTTTAGCTTATGTTTGTATTTCTATACCCTGTATTCAGCTCTGGAAGTCGGGGAGGGGGGGAGGGGAGGGGAGGGTTGGGGAGAGGGGAGGGGGAGGAGGGAGTTTTTTGTATTTAAAAATGTATTGTAAAACTTTTCAATAAAAAAATAAAAAAATAAAACCTCCCGAAATTAAGATGTCTAAAAATCTTCATAAAAATCTCCAGAGAACACATCTGGACCATGTGATTTTCCATTTTTCAAATTTTCAGAAACGTCAGCTATTTCTGATTTCCTGAAAAGTGCAGCTTAAAACCGGGATCCCTGGGTGAAGCATTCAGACAACGGCACTTCTGCTAAGTAATTATTTACCTCCTACTGAGATGTGCGCTTCTTTGATGTATTTTTCAAATTAGTTTCGTCTTGTGTTGTTACTGACGCTTGCTTCATATAATTATCTTTAAAAAATGATTTAAAAGAGTGAGATAAAAGTAGCTCATTGGTTGAAAATTAATGTAGAGTTCAGCAGCTAGAGTGCTGTGGGCCCTGGAGAACAGGTTTATGGAACTGGCTCCTTGAGAAGTAACCATGAGGCACGGTCTGCTTGGATCAATGGCCGTGGGCTTAATTTGAGTTACTGGAGCGTTTGACCCCCATATGGAGTCTCTTCCCAAGCAGCACCAGTGTCATTTGAATGATGTGGGGGACCATTTGAACAGAGATAACATAATAAGAGTTTATATAACAAATACTTCTATCAATGTCCCTTCCCGATATCAGATTTGGCATGCCACATTTTAATAACCGTTTTATGAATTCATTGATTCTGACCTTGATTCAGAGAATAACCTCCCAGGCCTGCCCGTTGTTTGTTCAATTTTAAAAATATAAGTGAGCTTTAAATGGAATTGTGACCCCTTTCAGTTTATTTGTTCCTGCTGAAAAATGTTTAATTTAATGAACACTTATTCAGTGACCGTTCAAACTTATGACCTCTGAATGAGTAGTAGTTGCAACCGGTCCTTGGAGCTCTCCAGCCTTCCCTGTGGCTGGTCATGCGATGGCCACCTGGGCGCCTGGCACTTGACGCGGGGTTACAACATGACAGCAATTTGCAGCCAGAGGATTGTGATTTCTGACATTCTCAGCTGGCTTCCCACAAGCAAAGTCAGTGGAGCAGCCAGCAGGAAGTCGGAAGTCAGGGTCGTGTGAGGTCCTCACTTGATGACTTACAAGGTCCTAACGTAGGCAACCGGGGCTGCTGGAACTGCTGTTGTTAAGTGTTGCATTCCTGTGACGTTGGGCTTTACGACTATGTTTCATTTGCTGTCATAAACCAAGGTTTATCTATGTTATCAAAATATTTATCTTGTATCTCCTCTGTGTTGTATTTTTCCATAGCATTGCTACTGCCGGTGCAAACAATCTTACAGATCTATGTGGCAAAATATTTCAGCTGCATCACTTGAGCCGCCGGTATTCGGAAAGAGAACCTGGCTTATAAACCTCACCCCTCCGGAATCCCTTTGGTCCTAGATGGAACGGAAGGGAAAACGGCCCCTTGGAGTGCTTCCCCCTTCAGGCCCAGAGTGCCCCAAAGGGCCTTCATGTAATCCACATGCCCTCCACTCCCCCCAATCCATTTTGACAGAAGTGAACTTTGGTGAGTTCCCAGAGAATTCTGGGCGGGTTGTTAGCCAAGTGCTCCCCTGCTCTCCCCCCCCCCCCGCTCATCCAGGTCCTTTGTTAATGCTCAGCCTAGTCAGGCTTCTGTACCTGCCTTCCATTTGACTGTGTCAGCACATTGGCAAATGCCAAACTGTTTGTAACCAAGGAAATCAAAAATAGGAAAAGCAAAACAAATAGCAAAATCCAACCGTTCCCTCCATTTCTTCCTTCTCTTCTTTCTCAACAAACTCCCCAGTCGTTCTTTATTCCCTCTGGACCTTGCAGAATACAGATTAATTAGCACGTGAAAAACCCTCTCCTCATACCTTAATTCTGGTTTGGATAATTGTTTTGAGAGGGATTAAATGCATCCCTTCTTTGCAAAGTTCTTTGTGAGTTCTGATCCTGCCTTAAGCGTGAAAGTCGCCTGGGTGACTTTGGCCCAAACCCTTCCTCTCAGGCCCATCCACCTCACAGGGTTGTTGTTGCAGGGAAAATAGGAGGGGGAAGAAGGATTAGGTATATTCACCAGCTTGAGTTATTTATAAAAATAATAAAGGCAGGATATAAACAGACAAACATAAAATGGCTTGGCTAAAAAACGTGACCAAAACAATTTATCTCTTCCAGCTGACATGGTCTCTGAACAAATTGGCCTCTGGGAATGACATTCAGAAATTCCAGCTTGGCCAAAGCGTCTCCTGGTTTCCGCACTCTTCTGGGCCCAGGATTATTGTCGGAGCTCTGCCGAGGGCTGAAAATTCCTCCCGGAAGGACATCCGGTCGGAAAGGGAGGCCAGCCTCTCAGAGGGGGAACAAGCGTGGAAGAGAGATGCAGAACAGGACCTCTGAGGAGGATTGCTGCTCAGTGGCTGGCAAACCATTTAAGCTGGAGGTTTCAAAGGAGGAGGAGGATGGGGAGATGCCTATGGCTCCCACAAGAGCAAACTTGGCATGTATATCAGAACAATTTACTAAACAATTCAAGGAAGGGGCTGCTGCTGGCATGGGAAGACGTGGTCAAGCTGTTCCGTCCTTATTAAATGGGCTGTGGGTGTAGCTCTCATTTCTTTTAACCACTGGGGGTGGGGTGGGGGCTTCAGTTTTTAAGTAGGGTTTAAACTTTATGTTTTAGGAGACGGGGACTTCATTGGCCTCAGAGGCAACAATCCACTACTGAAATGTGTCAACCAGATAGAAAATACCCTGCATGCCTCTGCTCGCCCCGCTTTAGCCACTCTCAGGCACCAGCCCAGATCTGGACCAAATCCCAATGCAATCAAAGGAACTTTAACACAGCTTCTTTCTTTTTATTGCCAATGGAAACAGACAAGTCCACTAGCTGAGTTTCATGTGGCTAGCAAGTTGCACCAGAATCGGAGTCTTGCCAAGTTAGCCCCCCCACCTCCCCAGTCTGAACCTTCGCATCTCTGGGACTGTCCAAGTGGCCCCCCAGCCCCATAAGCAGTTCTGAGCAGGGACCCATCATTTTCCCTCCTGCAGGAACTGATTTTGTTCTCCTGTGCCTTCAAAGGTATCTCAGTTCTGGAAAACCAAAGTCAGAGTGGAAATAACGGGGGAGGGGAAAGGCAGTGAGAGGGCTGGAAAGCAAGCCTGGGGAAAAATCCCACTGCCCACCCCAGCCAGATGCAGGAGCAGAGGAGGGGGAGGCCAGTGGGGTGGCAAACGGAGAGGCTGCACTTGGTGGGGGTGGCCAGAGGCGCCTGGGCTGATTGGGGAGAAGAGAATCAGGGGGCTCCAGTGAGATGCCCCCATTGCTTATGGGTCACCCCCTTGGTCTTGCCTCTCTTTTCGATGCACATCCCTTTTCTTGGTCTCTCGCTTCTCCCCCTGGCTTTCCGCCTCTTCCAGCAGGACAGTGATTCTGCTTACCATGTCCTCAATGGGTAAAGCACCCTCCCTGTACAGTTCAAGGAGTTCCTGCCTATTATCCTGAGGGACGTATTTAGAGAAGAGGAGATCCAGGACACACACACGTTGCCCCTTGTATTCTCCCACTGTCACGGGGACCAGAGTGGTCCTCAAAGTCTTCTTCAATTGCAGCTGCCGAGCCCGGGACTCACCGTCTTCTGCCACCATGGAGTCAGGACTGCCGCTTGCTGAACAGCCTCCGCTTGGCTTCTCTCTCCCCTCCTTGTTACGGTGAATGATATCGGTCACCAGAGACTCCATCTGATCAAGGGTGAGATTGCCCAATTGATGGAGCCGCAACAGCTGCATCTGTTTCTCCTCGGAAACGTAATGAGAATGCAGTACATCCCACAATGAAGTTTCTTTTCCAGGGAACTCAGCAACAGGGAAATTTAACAATCGAGACTTTAAATCACTCTGTGAGTGAAATGGGCTTTTTGCCAAAGACTCCTCAGAGCTTTTGGGAGAGTAAATATATGGCTGTGTAGTTTCACAAAAGACAGAAGCCCCATCACTTGAGGTGCCCATTTGTGTAATCGCAGCAGACAAACCCTGGGCGGTTACTGGGACGGTACCTGTCGATCCTTGAGATTCAAGAAGACTTATTTCCTGACTGAAGTTAGAGACACACCTGGAAAAGAAAGGATCCCAGACAGAGGTTTTCTGGTCCTGGATATCACGGACAATGGCATTGATATTCTCCAACTCCAAAGTATACTGAAAAAGGTCATACTGTGAAGGATATTGATTTCCTGATTTCATTTCCTCTGTCTTATTGACAATGGCGGAGACCACAGTCTCCATCTGGTCAATGGTGAGGATGCCCGATTGGTACAGTTGTAGAAGCTCCTTCCTTTTCTCCTCAGGGATGTACTTGGAATGAAGCACCTCCCACACCGACACTTTACGCCCGTGAAACGCCGCAGCGGTGACCTCCACCATCCGGGACTTCAGAGCCTCCTCTTTGTCTCCCAGGTCGGCAGCATCATCTTCCCCCTCTTCTTTGGTCTCTTCGGCCTCGCCACTAGAGCTGGGTGTGTGGAAGTCCGTGGAAAGATGACGTTTGCTGCTTGTGGTCCTGGGAAGGCGGTCGATGAGAAGCTTTGTGAGCTCCTTAAGGGGGAGGCTGCCCCTCCTGTATCTGCTCAGAAGCTCTTCCCGTTCGTGCTCTGCGAAGCGCTCGGAGAACAGGATGTCCCAGGCGGAGAGCTTTTGTTCAGCGGAAGGTTCTGGGAGGAGTTCAGAGCGCAGGGCGCTTTCCCAGTTTGCCGGGTCTAAGGAGGAAGCCCTCAGAGCCTGGTGATCTGGCGCCGTCTCTTGAGCTGGACTCCTCACCTTCACATCGAGCTTCCTGCTGGTGGCTTCCTTTTTGACAACCAGTGTGTGGAGGATGGTGGTGAGCCGCTCCGTGGACAGCAGCCCACTTTTGTACAAGTCCAGTAACTCTGCCCTCTTTTCCTCAGAGATGTTGTTTGAGAAAAGCAGGTCCCACAGAGTGACCCTCTGCCCTTGGCAGTCGCCTGCAGGGATATCCACGGTTGTGGACTCAAGGGTCTTCATCCAGGGCTCTCCAAGGCTTGGTTGATCCGTGGCAGCATCTGCTGTTGTGGTTGGTTGGTTGGGAGCGTCTTTGTGACCGATGGGCCTGGCGCTCTTTTCCTCTGCCTCGGTGACGATGGCGATGAGGACTTGGGTGAGGCGCTCAAGTGTCACGGTGCCTGCTTTGTACTGCCGCAGCAAGTCCTGCCTCTTGGACGGAAGGATGTATCTGGAGAAGAGGAGGTCCCACGCAGAAACCTCTTGGTCCTGGAACAGCCCCATGCCGATCTTGGTCTTGGCCTCCTGCAAAGCCTTCCTGGTGTTCTCGTTGAGGAAAGAGGAGAAGCAGCCCTTGTCCATGATGTGGAGCAGCAGCAAACCAGTCTCCGGATCGGGCAGGCACCGCTGCAGAAGCTGCAGGTAAGTGAGGTTTTCGTGTGTGTTTGGGTCAAAGAAGCCCTTGGTGTCGTCTGTGGGATCAGAGAGGATCTGGTTCATTTCTTCATCAAAGTAGCCCCGCTTGTACGCTACTTCCACGGGGAGGCGGTGACTGTGCACAGGATCGATGATGCCACCCGTGGCAATCTGGGCTTCGAGCAGGCGGATCCCGTGCTCTTTGACTATGAGACCTTTCTTCATGGCCTGGAAGAGGGAGAGCTTGTTCCCCGTATAGGGGTCCTTATAGCCGGTCACAGCCCTCTCTGCAGAGAGAAGCTTCTCCCGCAGCTCGGCTCCCACCAGTTCAACGGAGACAGCGTCATCGACGGAGAGTTTTTTGTTCCCCAGGGGGTCGGTGACGAAGCCCGTGGCGGCCTGTGCCTCCAGCAACACCAGGGCTGTGCCTGGCCTCAGAATGCCTTTCCACATGGCCTGGTAGATGGTCATTTTCTCTGACTTGGAAGGGTCTTTCCTGGATGGCACCATCACGCCAGCGATGCAGCTGTTGCCTTCCAGATACCTCTTCACCGAATCCATTTCTGTGACCTCTTCCACCGTTTTGCTGCCTTGTGCGAGCTCAGAGAGCGTGTCTTGGTTGATGATGCGGGAGTCGAACAGTTCTGAGGCTGACACCTGCTTCCTGAGCCCCGAGAATTTCAGCTGGTTGCCCTTCTCTTCCATCTCTTCAATCAGGGTGATGAGTATTTGGACCAGCTCGCCTGGGGACACAGTCCTCTCTTGGTACTTCTGCAGCAGCTCCTGGCGCTTGGCCCCAGTCACGTACTTGGAGAAGAGGAGCTCCCACGTGGATCGCCTGGAGCCTTGAAACTCACCCACAGGCACGTCTATCGTCACCTGTCGCAAGGTGCGTTCCAGTTCGTTGTGCTGGGAGGAAAGAGTGGCTTCCTCTCCTGGGGAAGAATCCCTGTCCTTGGCGTGAAGCGAGGTCAGGATGGTGATCATTTCCTGAATGGTCAAGGATCCCAATCGATATTTCATCAGCAGCTCCTCTCTTTGGCTTTCTGGAATGCTTTGGGAGGAGAGGAGTTCCCAGAGGGAGACTCTCTGTCCTTGGAGCTCGCCAACTTGCAGGGTCACGTTCTGGTTACGCAAGGGATCCTCCCAGGAGCCAGAAGACAAAGGAGCGTGGGACGGTTCTGTCTTTTTCATTTCCTCTGTCTTATTGACAATGGCGGAGACCACAGTCTCCATCTGGTCAATGGTGAGGATGCCCGATTGGTACAGTTGTAGAAGCTCCTTCCTTTTCTCCTCAGGGATGTACTTGGAATGAAGCACCTCCCACACCGACACTTTACGCCCGTGAAACGCCGCAGCGGTGACCTCCACCATCCGGGACTTCAGAGCCTCCTCTTTGTCTCCCAGGTCGGCAGCATCATCTTCCCCCTCTTCTTTGGTCTCTTCGGCCTCGCCACTAGAGCTGGGTGTGTGGAAGTCCGTGGAAAGATGACGTTTGCTGCTTGTGGTCCTGGGAAGGCGGTCGATGAGAAGCTTTGTGAGCTCCTTAAGGGGGAGGCTGCCCCTCCTGTATCTGCTCAGAAGCTCTTCCCGTTCGTGCTCTGCGAAGCGCTCGGAGAACAGGATGTCCCAGGCGGAGAGCTTTTGTTCAGCGGAAGGTTCTGGGAGGAGTTCAGAGCGCAGGGCGTTTTCCCAGTTTGCCGGGTCTAAGGAGGAAGCCCTCAGAGCCTGGTGATCTGGCGCCGTCTCTTGAGCTGGACTCCTCACCTTCACATCGAGCTTCCTGCTGGTGGCTTCCTTTTTGACAACCAGTGTGTGGAGGATGGTGGTGAGCCGCTCCGTGGACAGCAGCCCACTTTTGTACAAGTCCAGTAACTCTGCCCTCTTTTCCTCAGAGATGTTGTTTGAGAAAAGCAGGTCCCACAGAGTGACCCTCTGCCCTTGGCAGTCGCCTGCAGGGATATCCACGGTTGTGGACTCAAGGGTCTTCATCCAGGGCTCTCCAAGGCTTGGTTGATCCGTGGCAGCATCTGCTGTTGTGGTTGGTTGGTTGGGAGCGTCTTTGTGACCGATGGGCCTGGCGCTCTTTTCCTCTGCCTCGGTGACGATGGCGATGAGGACTTGGGTGAGGCGCTCAAGTGTCACGGTGCCTGCTTTGTACTGCCGCAGCAAGTCCTGCCTCTTGGACGGAAGGATGTATCTGGAGAAGAGGAGGTCCCACGCAGAAACCTCTTGGTCCTGGAACAGCCCCATGCCGATCTTGGTCTTGGCCTCCTGCAAAGCCTTCCTGGTGTTCTCGTTGAGGAAAGAGGAGAAGCAGCCCTTGTCCATGATGTGGAGCAGCAGCAAACCAGTCTCCGGATCGGGCAGGCACCGCTGCAGAAGCTGCAGGTAAGTGAGGTTTTCGTGTGTGTTTGGGTCAAAGAAGCCCTTGGTGTCGTCTGTGGGATCAGAGAGGATCTGGTTCATTTCTTCATCAAAGTAGCCCCGCTTGTACGCTACTTCCACGGGGAGGCGGTGACTGTGCACAGGATCGATGATGCCACCCGTGGCAATCTGGGCTTCGAGCAGGCGGATCCCGTGCTCTTTGACTATGAGACCTTTCTTCATGGCCTGGAAGAGGGAGAGCTTGTTCCCCGTATAGGGGTCCTTATAGCCGGTCACAGCCCTCTCTGCAGAGAGAAGCTTCTCCCGCAGCTCGGCTCCCACCAGTTCAACGGAGACAGCGTCATCGACGGAGAGTTTTTTGTTCCCCAGGGGGTCGGTGACGAAGCCCGTGGCGGCCTGTGCCTCCAGCAACACCAGGGCTGTGCCTGGCCTCAGAATGCCTTTCCACATGGCCTGGTAGATGGTCATTTTCTCTGACTTGGAAGGGTCTTTCCTGGATGGCACCATCACGCCAGCGATGCAGCTGTTGCCTTCCAGATACCTCTTCACCGAATCCATTTCTGTGACCTCTTCCACCGTTTTGCTGCCTTGTGCGAGCTCAGAGAGCGTGTCTTGGTTGATGATGCGGGAGTCGAACAGTTCTGAGGCTGACACCTGCTTCCTGAGCCCCGAGAATTTCAGCTGGTTGCCCTTCTCTTCCATCTCTTCAATCAGGGTGATGAGTATTTGGACCAGCTCGCCTGGGGACACAGTCCTCTCTTGGTACTTCTGCAGCAGCTCCTGGCGCTTGGCCCCAGTCACGTACTTGGAGAAGAGGAGCTCCCACGCGGATCGCCTGGAGCCTTGAAACTCACCCACAGGCACGTCTATCGTCACCTGTCGCAAGGTGCGTTCCAGTTCGTTGTGCTGGGAGGAAAGAGTGGCTTCCTCTCCTGGGGAAGAATCCCTGTCCTTGGCGTGAAGCGAGGTCAGGATGGTGATCATTTCCTGAATGGTCAAGGATCCCAATCGATATTTCATCAGCAGCTCCTCTCTTTGGCTTTCTGGAATGCTTTGGGAGAAGAGGAGTTCCCAGAGGGAGACTCTCTGTCCTTGGAGCTCGCCAACTTGCAGGGTCACGTTCTGGTTACGCAAGGGATCCTCCCAGGAGCCAGAAGACAAAGGAGCGTGGGACGGTTCTGTCTTTTTCATTTCCTCTGTCTTATTGACAATGGCGGAGACCACAGTCTCCATCTGGTCAATGGTGAGGATGCCCGATTGGTACAGTTGTAGAAGCTCCTTCCTTTTCTCCTCAGGGATGTACTTGGAATGGAGCACCTCCCACACCGACACTTTACGCCCGTGAAACGCCGCAGCGGTGACCTCCACCATCCGGGACTTCAGAGCCTCCTCTTTGTCTCCCAGGTCGGCAGCATCATCTTCCCCCTCTTCTTTGGTCTCTTCGGCCTCGCCACTAGAGCTGGGTGTGTGGAAGTCCGTGGAAAGATGACGTTTGCTGCTTGTGGTCCTGGGAAGGCGGTCGATGAGAAGCTTTGTGAGCTCCTTAAGGGGGAGGCTGCCCCTCCTGTATCTGCTCAGAAGCTCTTCCCGTTCGTGCTCTGCGAAGCGCTCGGAGAACAGGATGTCCCAGGCGGAGAGCTTTTGTTCAGCGGAAGGTGCTGGGAGGAGTTCAGAGCGCAGGGCGCTTTCCCAGTTTGCCGGGTCTAAGGAGGAAGCCCTCAGAGCCTGGTGATCTGGCGCCGTCTCTTGAGCTGGACTCCTCACCTTCACATCGAGCTTCCTGCTGGTGGCTTCCTTTTTGACAACCAGTGTGTGGAGGATGGTGGTGAGCCGCTCCGTGGACAGCAGCCCACTTTTGTACAAGTCCAGTAACTCTGCCCTCTTTTCCTCAGAGATGTTGTTTGAGAAAAGCAGGTCCCACAGAGTGACCCTCTGCCCTTGGCAGTCGCCTGCAGGGATATCCACGGTTGTGGACTCAAGGGTCTTCATCCAGGGCTCTCCAAGGCTTGGTTGATCCGTGGCAGCATCTGCTGTTGTGGTTGGTTGGTTGGGAGCGTCTTTGTGACCGATGGGCCTGGCGCTCTTTTCCTCTGCCTCGGTGACGATGGCGATGAGGACTTGGGTGAGGCGCTCAAGTGTCACGGTGCCTGCTTTGTACTGCCGCAGCAAGTCCTGCCTCTTGGACGGAAGGATGTATCTGGAGAAGAGGAGGTCCCACGCAGAAACCTCTTGGTCCTGGAACAGCCCCATGCCGATCTTGGTCTTGGCCTCCTGCAAAGCCTTCCTGGTGTTCTCGTTGAGGAAAGAGGAGAAGCAGCCCTTGTCCATGATGTGGAGCAGCAGCAAACCAGTCTCCGGATCGGGCAGGCACCGCTGCAGAAGCTGCAGGTAAGTGAGGTTTTCGTGTGTGTTTGGGTCAAAGAAGCCCTTGGTGTCGTCTGTGGGATCAGAGAGGATCTGGTTCATTTCTTCATCAAAGTAGCCCCGCTTGTACGCTACTTCCACGGGGAGGCGGTGACTGTGCACAGGATCGATGATGCCACCCGTGGCAATCTGGGCTTCGAGCAGGCGGATCCCGTGCTCTTTGACTATGAGACCTTTCTTCATGGCCTGGAAGAGGGAGAG
>NC_139516.1:211910751-211975273 GCF_947247035.1 Vipera ursinii | reverse complement strand
AAGGCAAAATCCTGAAACTGCGGCCTCTCCTCCTCTGGCCCGGTCGTGGGGATGGAATTCCCTGGAGAAAGCGAGGATGCCTTGGAAGAGTCAGAAGCGGAAGGACACCAGGCGGCCAAAGAAGACGGGCGTGGCTGGACTCCATTAAAGCTGACCCCGGACAGAGCACCGATCAACTCAAAGAAGCCATGCGAGATCGGAAGAGGGGGAGAGACCATCTTGCCCTTAGAATCACCCAGAGTCGGATCACACCGTCATCCTGGCAGGGCTAAGCCTTGGATGAAAATCCGAAGGTCCTCCGTTTCCTCTCTGGGATACCAACCCAGCTGCTGCTGCCACCCGGCTGCCTTTTATTTTATTACATTTTAGCGGTGGGCCCTGACCTGGCACCTTCCTGTCTAGCCCAGGTGGGTCAGGAGATGGGACCCTGCGGCCTCTGGATGTGACTGACAAGTAAAAGGGAAGAAAAAAATCCAACGAAGCTGAAATGTTATTACAGCTGCCTCCTTCTCCCAGGAAGCTTTGAAGTGCACAACCACAGATGTCAGTTCCCGGCCTCACCTCCTCCTCCGAGAAATACTGCAGATTAATCTCATCGGGTAGCAACAGAATAAAACTTTGCTTGAAAAAAACAAAGGCAACTTGCTGATTTATTTTTAAATAGTTGCTTGTAAAGTTTTCAGTAGAAAAGGAGAAGTAGAGCTGATGATATATATTATCCAAAAAAGGAGTCCCTGTGG
Organism: Vipera ursinii; assembly: GCF_947247035.1. NCBI lineage: Eukaryota > Metazoa > Chordata > Lepidosauria > Squamata > Viperidae > Vipera > Vipera ursinii. Next base: position 211,974,533 of record NC_139516.1, on the reverse strand, counting down.
ATTTTACTCCGCTACTCGTTGCGGACTCTAGGGGGCGCTGCTCATCTCCATTTCAAGGCCACAGAGCCAGCGCTGTGTGGCCAGGATGACATCACAGAGCACTGTTAGCTTTCTGGCAAAATGGTACCTATTTATCTACTTGCATTTGCATGCTTTCAAACTTCTAGGTTGGCAGGAGCTGGGGCGAATAAAGGAGCTCACACCGTCAAGTGGTGCTCGGGTCTCAAACCTGGCCTGCCAGATTTCTCGCTGACAAATCCATCGTCTTAAGCGCTGAGCCACCATGCTGCCCGATACGTATTATTATCATATACACAGTAATTTTTAATGATAAATAATGTACAACAACATGAGATCAGAGCTGCCAATTCTTTAGCTGATGTTGGCTTACATTTGCACTGAGTTTTTCCCAAGAACCAAGGATGGCGTCGTGTATCGGCGTAATCCATGTGCGGATCCAGGCAGGTGTGGTCTTTTGCAACTGACAGATGGAAATGTTGTCAATGCCCAGATTTTCTAAGTGCTGTCCAAGATTTTCTGGTGTGGTACTCACCCCTGGGACCACCACAGATCTTTCAATTTCGATTTTCAGATCTGGATACTTTGTGATCTCCTCCAATTCTTTGTTTTCTGCTATCCTCTGGTACATCAGCTATCCACACCTTCTGCTTTTCAAATACTGTTAAATCTGGTGTGTTATGAGCCAGGACCTCACCAGTTTGTATCCAGAAATCCTACAATATTTTAACCTGCTCATTATTACTGTATTATTATAGTTTGTTGCATAGTCAGCCAGATGTCCAGACTGGATTTGGCAATGTTGTCCACGTATTGAACTCTTTTCCAAGGACCTGCGATAGGCAGACATATCATTGTAGGATGTAAGCTTATTATTTATTAAATGCCGACTCTGGTGGAACTCTGGACAGTTTACAAACCAGAATTAATAATTAAGAGCATTAAAAATATAAACCAAGTGAAACAAAACAGTGCAGACTCCGAACCATGACTGAAATCAAACTCAGCAAGCTAATAAAAGGAAGACGCAGGAAAAGAGAGAATTACTCCGACCAGTGAGTCACATTGGATCTCTGCTAGTTTAGAACAGGCCAATCTAAGCCTCGTGTAAAGATGTGTCGATTTGTACGAAACACACAGATGCAGATTCTGTAGGGAGACAATTGTTGCCATGAAGGACCAACTGGTGGAAACAGAAAAAAGTAATTTAGTTTGTAGCTAGCGTTGTCCTCTTTGTGATATTTATTTATATTAAATTTGTATGCCGACCATCTCACGGTTTGACAGGTGACCTTGGCACGTCCACGTCCGTCTGGTTGACCCACTTTTGGACCTGGGGGTGGGGAAAAGCGCCACATCCCGCTGTTTCTGCTTGATTGAAAGCCCTCCACCGACGTCCCTTCCCTCTGGCACTTCAGGCCACAACTCACGCTTCTGCATGCCACAGAGATGCACGTGGAGGGCCTGAGTGGGCAGCCTGCCATCTGGCAGGAGAGGGTGGCAGAGGGGCTGCATGTTGGCTGGAGGTGGGCCTGCCCGTTCTCCCCCCTCCTGCCTCGCGGTGCCCTCCTGAAGGCGATGGGGGGGGAGGGAGGCAGGGGGGAGACTTCACCATTTGGTACATCTCCACAGTCATTCACCATCTCCATGGTCATGTGATCAAAATTTGGTCCCTTGGCCGCTTGACCCTGAAACCCATGGAAAACCAGCAAGGATCTCAGCCCAGGGTCTCAGATGGAAGACCCTCATGGTGGGAGCCACGTAGACGTTGGGGAAGGGTCCATGACAGAGAAAGTTCTTCCTGGATACCAAAAGAACCCCAGAGTGTGCCAACCCAGCCAGGCAGATACAAAATGAGAGAATAATAAAGTTGGAAGGGACCTTGGAGGTCTTCTAGTCCACCCTCCGGAGACCCCCAGTTAAAAGCTTCTGTGAGCAAAGTTTTGGGCTGAGACCTCGGTTCTCCTTCCTCCCCAGGCACATTAAAGCCCCTCCCAGTGGAGAAGAGCAGAGAGAAAGACCCTAACCCTTGGAGGGGCTTCAGGGATGCCAGTCACTGCCACCCGTGTGGGGCGGGGCGAGAGCCTCGGGCCAGAACCCAGGAGCTCCAGTCCTGCCAGGCCCCATGCCAGCTGGGTGACCTTGGGTGGCTCCCTCTCTCTCAGCCCTGCCAGGAGGCGGCTGGGCCAAACCACGCCGGGAAAACCTTGCCAAGGAAACTGCAGCGGCTTGTCCAGGCACTTGTCAGGAGTTGACACAACTAGCACACACGCACACCTGCACACACACACACACACACGCACGCACGCACACAATCACAAAGCAGAGCAGAGCGGACTGCCAACTTGGTGGGTTGGCCAGGCAAGGGGTTCTGATGCCCTCCACCCCTCCTGGAGTTGGCACCAAGCCAGCCTGGCACAAATCTCGCACTTCTGGCCTCCTTTGCTTTCCATTCAAGTGGTTTTGTCCTGGCTGGCGTGCCTGCATTCGGCCTTGCGCTCCTTGCCTCTTAGCAGAGGCAGGGGGACCACACACACACACACACACACACACACACACCCTCTTGCAGGCCTACAAGAGGAGCCAGGGGCAGAAGGCCAGGAAGAAGCAGGCCTGTCCGTGCAGGGGTGCTGCCCCCTCCCCACTGAAACAGGGCCAGAATCCCGTTGAAAAAGGGGAGGGCCAGCCAGCCCAGCCTCCTCCTGGGGCAGCCGTGGGCTTGGTGGGTGCTCCTCCTGGTGGTGGTGGTGGTCTCTGTGTGTGTGTGTGTGAGAGAGAGAGAGAGAGAGAGAGACGCAGAAGAGGGAGGGCAGCCAAGCCGGAGACTCGGCTGGTCTTTTTGCTGATCAGATGCTGCACCTGCAGAATCGGGACCCCGCGAGTCAGAACGGCAGCGAGGGCGGAAGAGCAGTGCTGATTCAACAATTGGGGAGGGGGAGGGGGGCAGCGGGAAAAGGCCCTCAGGCAGTGTGGGGGCCCCTCACCTCAGGCTCCAGGTGGGAGGGGGTCAGCCTCAGCCGCCAGGACCGAAAGAGGCTCTTGCTGGCCTTTGGCAAACGGTGAGTGGCCAGCAAGGGCAGGGGTGGAGGGCCACCAGGCCCTGGGAGGAGCTGGCCGGGAGGGCTTCGGTCAGCCCAGGGGCCAAATAGGGTGGTTGGGGGGTGGAAGAAGCAGGGCTCCTCTAGGTCCCCTTATGCCCCTGCAGAGGCCTCCGGACATGCCTGCAGCGAGGTTAGTGGGGGATCCCTCTTTCTGGGGGAGCTGAATTGCCTTCAGGATCAAGAGGATGCCGGGTGGGGAGGGGGGCCCTGGGTGCTCTCTGAGCCTGGTTGTCTTTTTGCAGACATTTCATTGCACAAACTAGGCAACTTCATCAGTGGTAGAAGATGCAACTCCCTTCCTTTCTGGCACTGATGGTGTTACCTAGCTGGGTCATGAAACGTCTGCAAGAAAACAACCAAACTCACAGAGTACCAAGGGCCCCACAGTTCTCCTCCTCCTCCTCCTCCTCCTCCTCCTCCTCCTCCTCCTCCTCCTCCTCCTCTCTGCAAATTCCCCTCCCTTCTAGCACTGATGGTGTTATCTAGCTGGGTCATGAAACGTCTGCAAGAAAACAACCAAACTCAGAGAGCACCAAGGACTCTACCATTCTCCTCCTCCTCCTCCTCCTCCTCCTCCTCCTCCTCCTCCTCCTCCTCCTCCTCCTCCTCCTCTCCACAATCCCCGCTCCCTTCTAGCACTAATATAGTGTTCCCGAGTTTGGTAACGAAACATCTGCAAGAAGACAAACAAGCTCAGAGAGCACCCAGGACCCCCCATTTTAACCCTGATCTTCAAAGATTCTCCTTTATTGGATGCCAGGGGGGTGGCGATAGGAGGAGGCGTGGCTGTGCCCAACGGTTCCTTCCTGAAAAGGGTTCCTTTGCCCATGCTGGCTGGGAACTATGGGGTTTGAGAAGTGAGGAGCTCCATTTCTGCTCTAAGTGCCAGCCAGCCCTTCTAGGGCTGAAGGCTCAGCCAGATGGTCTTCCAAGGGCTTCTTATGAAATCCAGGGAAGGGAAAGGCCGGGCGAGGGTCTGGATGGAGAGGTCCCACCTGCCATCAGCTGCTTCTCCTTGAGCTGAGGCTGGCCAGGGCTGGCTGACTCTCCTGCTGCCTTTGCGTTGCAGTGGTCGATTTGCTGCTCCCTTTTGCAGTGGAAATTTGAGATTGCCAGCATGCTGAATAATTCTGGGGCAGATCCCAGATCCTCCTGCATGAAGGTTGCAGGGACAAACCTGTGGGTGTCCACCGCCTCTGCCAGGGAGGGAGCCCACTGGTCGCTGGGCGGCCGCTGCCCCTTCGGGCCCAGGGCTGCTTTGGGCAGGTGTGAGAGAAAGTGAACAGACAGACAGTCGAGATCGGCACAGCAGGGAAGCAATTAAACTGATTAACAACAGCAACATCTGATGGGTGTCATGTGCAGAATGCAGCAGGCCCTGGTTCCTCTGCCTCCCCCAAACCCGTTCCCACCCAGAGGGTGAAGCTGGAAAGAGCTTAGAAAAAAATATTTGGGGAAGAAGGTAGATTAGGATCTCACTTGTCAGGCTAACCTTGGAAACTGCAGCTGATGCAGCTGTCCATATTCTCTCTCTCTCTCTCTCTCTCTCTCTCTCTCTCTCTCTCTCTCTCTCTCTCTCTCTCTCTCTCTCTCTCTCCCTCTCCCTCTCCCTCTCCCTCTCCCTCTCCCTCTCCCTCTCCCTCTCCCTCTCTCTTTCTCTATTTCTTTCTCTCTCTCTCTCCCCCCCCCCCTGCTACAGAAGATGGAGAAGGTTACTTAATCCTCCAGCAGCTCTGCCTGCTGTTTCCAAAACCATCATTGGTGAAAAGTGAAAAAGGAGACAGGATTTCCAGCAAAGGTGGGAAAGGGGGGGGGCTAACTCCTGCAAGCCCACTGACAGCTCCCCCCCCACAAGAGTCCAGGGCTATTCAGAACCCCTCTGTGGGCCACCCCAGGTCCTCCTGCAAATGGGCTCTGCTCACACTTTTGGGTTTCTGGACTCTGCCTGACCCCTCCCCCCCATGCTCCCCAATTTTGTGTTCTACCGGTAAGCAACACTATAGGAATAGAATAGAATAGAATAGAATAGAATAGAATAGAATAGAATAGAATAGAATAGAATAGAATAGAATAGAATAGAATAGAATAGAATATATGGAATGGAATGGAATGGAATAGAATAGAATATATGGAATAGAATAGAATAGAATATATGGAATAGAATAGAATAGAATAGAATAGAATAGAATAGAATAGAATAGAATAGAATAGAATAGAATAGAATAGAATAGAATAGAATCGAGTAGAGTAGAGTAGAGTAGAGTAGAGTAGAGTAGAGTAGAGTAGAGTAGAGTAGAGTAGAGTAGAGTAGAATAGAATAGAATAGAGAGGGAGGTCTTCTAGTCCAGCCCCCTGCTCAAGGAGGAGAACCTATACCATCTCAAACAAGTGACTGTCCAGTCTCTTCTTGAAAATCTCCAGTGATGGAGCACCCATGATTTCTGGTGGCAAGCTGTTCCACTGGTTAATTGTCCTCACTGTCAGCAAGTTTCTCCTTAATTCCAGGTTGCTTCTCTCTTTGATCAGTTTCCAACCATTGTTTCTCGTCCTTTCCTCTGGTGCTTTGGAGAATAGTTTGACCCCCTCCTCTTCTTGGTGGCAGCCCCTCAAATACTGGAACACTGCTGTCATGTCCCCCCCTTAGTCCTTCTCTTCACTAGGCTGGCCATACCCACTTCCTGCAACCGTTCTGCCAATCTCTCAATCCTTGAACACCCATCTCAGGGAAGGAGGTCTGGGCAGCTTCTGCATGTAGGACACAAGCCAACCGGTGGGAGCTTACGGGGGGGGGGTGTTTCAAGGTGGACTTGGGGGATTTCCTGGCCTTTGGAGCCATTCAGCAGGGGAGCAACCAGCCTCCCGTGTGGAGCTTCTGTCAAGCGTCTGTCTGGGTGGTCTGAGACTTTCCATCTTGGGCAGAGACCCTCCACGGTCCTTTCCGTCCCCCTGGTACGATGAAGTCACGGCCATCGTCCCGTCACCGCTCATCCTTGTACCCCTCAGAGGCTGCAGCTTCCTTCCCCCCCCCTCTGGCACCACACGTGGCTTGTTCTTTTTATGACTCATCTGGCTAGCTGGCTTCTCCAAGGTCTGTAATTAAATCTGCCTGTTTTGTCCAGAGAAGGTCAGTGGAAGAAACGGACCCACATCAAAGGCGAGGAGGTCTCAGGAGGAGAGGCAGCCAAGCCCATCTTCCCCCGCGGCAGAAGTCCAGCCTTGGCGTGAGGTGCCTGGACGAGGCACCCCAAAAGAGCAAGCCTGTGGGAAGGTGCACCTTTAGGGGGCACGATGGACTTCTGAATATCACTCCAGAAGCGTCAGTCCAACGTGACCTTGTCTCCACGCTTCCTCTCCAGAAGGCGAGGGGGAGGCGAGGCCTTTGCCCAAAGTCCAGCTGCCTTTCTGATCCTTTTTATCTATCAGGCCATATTTTACACGAAGCAGGTGATATGAGTTGTCTGAATCAATCCACAGGGGAGTCCGACCAGGCTTGAATATTCTCAAGATATTTTCTAACAGAAATTTATTTCTTTTCATTTATTTATTTGCCCAAAGTTGAGACGGGAACATACAGATAGCCAGAAAACTAGTTCATGGTGCTGAGCCTTGGAAGAGAGGCTTTAGTGAGCTCGTGTGTGTGTGTGTGTGTGTGTGTGTGTGTGTAAGAGAGAAAGAGTGAGGGGGGGTATAGGTAAATGCATGTAAGAAGAATGATCTAGTTCTGCAGATATTATATTAAACCTGATGGCCAAAAGGGTGACCGTTTGAAGTTACAGCAGCACTGGAAAAAGTGACCTATGACCCTTTTCTCACACTTATGACCATTGTAGCACCCCCGTGGTCACGTGATCAAAACTCGGACGCTTGGCACCTGGCTTATATTTATGACGGTTGCAGCATCTCCAGCCTCTTCTTAAAAGCCTCCAGTGATGGAGCACCCAGGATTTCTGGAGGCAACTTCTGTTCCACTGCTTAATCGTCCTCACTGTCAAGAAGTTTCTCCTCAATTCCAGGTTGCTTCTCTCTTTGGTCAGTTTCTATCCGTTGTTTCTCGTCCTGCCCTCTGGTGCTTTGGGGAATAACGTGACCCCCCTTTTTCTTTGGGGCAGCCCCTCAGATACTGGAAGGCTGCTACCATGTCCCCCCTATTTCTTCTTTTCTTTAGACTAGCCAAACCCATGTCCTGCAGCCGTTCTTTGTGTGTTTTGGTCTCCAGGCCTTGGATCATCTTAATTGCTCTTCTTTGATTTTTTTCCAAACTCTCAACATCTTTTTTGTGATATGGTGACCAAGATTGGCTGTGGTATTCCAGGTGTGGTCTAACTAGGGTTTTATAAGGCGGTACAAATACTTCATGTGACCTTGATTCTGTGCCTGTGTTTATACAACCCAGGATTGTATTAGCTTTTTTGGTTGCTGCTGCACACGGCCGGCTCATGGTCAAGCGATCGTCCACTGGGACTCCAAGGTGCCTCTCACGGTTACTGTTTTTTGAGCCAGGTCTCGCCCAGTCTGTACAAAACTGAATTTGGGCCCAGTTGTTCAGCTTTGGGCCCGTCCTCCACCCCAGCTTTGCTCTCCCGGAGATGCCAAGTTCTCCTTGTTCTGGCGATGCTCAATTTCCACCCCACAAGCGCCCAGGCAGCGGGGCCAAACTCTCAGGGTGTGGAGGAGGCAACTTTGGCCCTGAAAGGCCTTTCTCTGCTTCTCCAGGGACTCACCTGATTTCATGAAAAACGTTGTGCAAAATTGAACCCCCAAACATTGCGTAATAAATGCTTTTTCTGTGTTTTTGGTAAACCCTTCAGAAGTTGGTTGGTTGGTTTATTTATATTATTTATTATTATTTATATTATCCCTTTATCAAATAAGTCAAGGCGGTGAACACACCGAGTACTCCTTCCTTCTATTTCCTACTCCCAACAACAACCTTGTGAGGCGGGTTGGGCTGAGAGAGAGTGATTGGCCCAAAGTCATCCAGCTGGCTTTCATGGTTAAGGCGGGACTAGAATTCACCATCTCCTGGTGATTGCCCTAAAGTCACCCAGCTGGTTTTCATGTCTAAGAGAGGACTAGAACTCACACTCTCCTAGTTTCTAGTCTGGCCCCTTCACCACTCGACCAAACTGGTGATAAGATGGCTTGTTTCATTTAGCCTTAACCCAATTGTATGTATGTATTGATAACTATTTATTATTCATGTATTAAAGTTATTTAAGAGCAGCAGGGTGGCCTAGTGGTGAGAGGTTGAGAGTTCAATCCTAACGGCAGATGTTTCTCTTTCCTAGGGCGCCAAGGAAAAATATCGGCTGTGAACCCCGCTTAGGCATCAGGAAGGGCATCCAGCCAGTAAACGCTCAGCTCCATCCAGCCGCTTCGACTCTACCCCAGATAGGAACTACTAAGGTCCTAAAAAGGAAGCCTTGTTTTTAATTAAGGTTTTGCTTATTATTTAGCACATTATTATTTGGCCTATAACGGGATTTTGGGGATGATGCTTTGCATCTGCTGCTGTGGTTAGTTAGCCCTGGGTTGAACTGCTGGTTAAGCAGAAATGACACCGTTTGGGCAGACCATTTGCCACGTGAAGGGCAGATCCCAGTATCAAGTATGCTTAGGAAGTATTTTTTTTGTAAGGAGGAAGGTTATTGATAAGATGAAGATCTTAGCCTACCTTATAACCTTCAGCTGCACTGTGTTACTACGAGCACTGAAGATGTACGCGGGATGAGCTGCTCTTGAAGTTCATTTATAATGTTGTCTTCTTCCGTGTTTGGTTTGTGGCAAGGTGCGCTTTACAGAATTGCATAAAAGGGGCCCCCTCAGAGCAGTGCCCCCTTGGAAGCGCTTCCAGGTCACCCTTTCATTTTCAGACGGAGGTTCCCCTTCTCTTCCGGTGTGGGCCTGCACGCCAGGTCAAAGGACCGGAGCTGTCTGGGACATCTCGACTGCCGTGTATTTTGGGCATATTGAGGCAACTGGCAGAGAACGTCCTCCTCTGAGGATGGTGGGGCCTGGACCTAGCAGGAAATGTGAAATGCAGACATAAACCTCTCCTGGAGCCTGATCTGACCTTCGGAAGGCCAAGAATCTTTTTGTGCATTGGCAGAATTGATTTCCTTCCAGCACTTGGATTAAAAGAGGCCCGATTGATCTGCGGTGTTTCAGAAAAGCAGAGGCTGGACCAGGCTGGGGTGTCCGCTTACTGCAGCCCTGGTGGGCAACATTGGTGGCTGACCAGCAGGGCAGCAGGTGGGAGGGCCAGAGCTCTCCTGGGCTGGACCTCAGAAGGACCCCCCCCTCCCGTGTCTGATTAGCCCCTCAAGTCTCCATCAGGAAATCCCCGCCTGATCACGCCAAGCCTCTGTGTCTGCAGGAGAAATGGCCGTGTGGATCCGGCCGTTTGTAGCCAACACAACGGCTGTGCCAAATGGAACCAAGATGACCAAACATGGCTCTAAATCAAATCTTGGTGTGTGTTTGTGTGTGTGTGTGTGTGTGTGCTGCACAATCCCATATGGCACACACTGGAGGGGAAACCAATTTTACTAAAGAAAATTCAGTTTGCAACTACCGCTTGTCCTTGATGTACAGCCACAATTAAGCCCAAAACTTCTGTTGCTAAATGAGACAGTCGTTAAGTGAGTTTTGCCCCATTTTATGACCTTTCTTGCCACACTCGTCAGGCGAATCGCTGCTGTTGTTAAATTAGAGACACAGTTGTTAAGTGGATCTCACTTGCTCGTCAGAGTGTCGCAAAAGGGGATCACATGACCTTGGGACACGGCAACGGTCATAAAGATGAGTCAGTGGCCAAGCAGCTGAATTTTGATCATGTGACCCCGGGGTCATAAGTGTGGGAAACTGTCTTCAGTCACTTTTTTTCAGCGCTGTTGTAACTTTGAACGGTCACTAAATGAAAGGTTGTAAGTCAAGGACTGCCTGTATGTTAAACGGTTGGAGAGAATGGCTGGGTTTACCCAAAACATTTAATCAAGTTCGACTCCCAGCAGCCACCTGGGCGCAACATACTACCTTTAAGGCAGGGGTCCACAACCGTGGCCACTTTAAGACTTGTGGACTTTAATTCTCAGAATTCCTTAGCCAGTTTTGCTGGCTGAGGAATTCTGGGAGTTGAAGTCCACAAGTCTTAAAGGGGTCAGGTTTGAGGACCCCTGCCTTCAGGGGTGCTTTTGCAACTTCCCTGGCTGGGTCAAAGAGCTTTCGGTTCCACGCAGGGCACCCAGGCAGGCATTCGGGCAACTAATCATCATTCCCAAGAGCACCCGTGCCTAAAGAGAAACGTTTCCCATCAGCGTGTGCTACCCGATCCAACATATGCCGGTGAAACACGGACACCAACCCCACAACCGACACAAAAGCTATGAGTGGCATGGAAAGATACATGCTCGGCATTACAAGACAAGATTGAAAGACCTGGACATGGATCAGAGAAGAAACCACGGTATAAAATGCCATCAAGGATTGTCAGTGGAAATGGGCTGATCACACAGCAAGAAGGAATGATGGCAGTTGGAGCAAGGCAGTTGTAGAACGGATCCCACTTGATCAAAAGCGTCCACAAAAGAGACCTAATAATGGAATGGAATGGAATAGAACAGGGCTTTTCAACCAGTGGTACGGGTACCACCTGTGGTACATTGGCAAATGGCAGGTGGTACGCGACCATCCTAGAAAAGTGGGAGTGGGGGAGGGGAATGAGCTGAACCGGTAGCAGCACTGCACAAGCCTGAGCAAGAGGCGGCTGGAGCTGCAGGGCTGTCGGGGCTCAGCAGAAGCGCCAGGATCAGTGCCGGGCTCTAGCTAGAGCTCAGCATTGATCCTGGCGCTTCTGAGCCCAGAAAAAGCGCCGATCGGCTGGAATGTTGCAGCATCTCCAGGGTCTTGTGATTTACATTCAGATGCTTGGCAACTGATTCCTATTCATGACGGTCACAGTGTCCCAGGGTCATGTGAAGTGACCAAAACCTGCTGCAACCACCCAGCAGGGGGAGGGGGGAATAAAAACCAAACACCCCCCACCCCACCCCCGCTGCCAATCCTCAACAAAAATGCTCACAACAATGGAAACCTCGGACAGGAGGAAGAGCGCCGCTGGGCAGGCAGGCAGGTGTCTTGATCGGCTGTGGCTTGGGGGGCACTTTTTTCAGTGCCATTGTAACTTCGAACAGCCACTGAGCGAACTGTTGTAAGTTGAGGACTACCTGTACTTCATCACTTTTTTCCTTTTTTGGGGGGGTCATTAAGTTTTTGTCACCTTGCTAGGTGAATGGTGGTACTCGGACGTTACCATATCCTAAAAGTGGTACAATGGGTGAAAAGGTTGAAAAGCCCTGGAATAGAATGGAATGGAATGGAATAGAATAGAATAGAATAGAATAGAATAGAATAGAATAGAATAGAATAGAATAGAATAGAAATACAGAATATACTAGACTAAACTAGACTAGACTAAATAGAGCTGGAAGGGACCGTGGAGGTCTTCTAGTCCAGCCCCCTGCTCAAGCAGAACTTATACCGTCTCAGACAAGCGACTGTCCGGTCTCTTCTTAAAAACCTAAAACAACAACCACATCAAGTACCAACAACATCAGCAGGTATGGCGGGCTCAATTGGCAAAAGAAACGCCAGGACTGTATGGGTTGGAAACATGCGGAAGCGGCCTTCATCCTGCAGTGGATGGACGATGGCTAGAATGATGAATGACCACGATGATACGGTGCCAGCCTAATGACAGAGGGTGGTCTTCCCTGCCCCTCTCTTGCTGCCTCTCATTGCATCTTTTGAGGTGCTTTTGAGTACGTGGAAGAAGGGCGCCTGGCCCAGGAGAGCCCAAGGACGCCCTCGGGGGTCCTGGAGAGGCAGGTGGGGGCAGGAGTGCCCAGGGCTGGTGGGGTGATGAAGATGGGAGCTGTCAGTTGCACTCAAGGAGGAAACTAATGAACAACCCAACAGCTGTTGGCCCTGCCGGAGATTCCTGCACCGCACACCCGCCTGCCGTCACCTGCTCCCTGGCCCCCTACTGTTCACCTGATGCCTCTTCCCAGGTGGGCACAGAGGACCCCAAATGTCATCACAGGGCTAAGGGTGTGTGTGTGGGTGGGTGGGTGGGTGTGTGCAAAGGAAGCGGGCAAGAGGCCCGGGGCTGGCTTTCCTGGCAGGATCCTCTGTGTTCAAATTAATGCTTGAAGGGACATCAGCCCCGCCTCCCAGGACTTTGCATGGAGACCCAAGCAGGCCGTCCGTGTGCTTCCCCATGGTCACCGTCTCTCAGCTTAGGGAGATGCCCAGAGGGCGAAGAGCCACAGGCTGCCCTTCCACTCTGCAATGGGCACCTAACAGGAGCCCACAAGAGTTGCCAAGAGACGGTGCCCTTGGGCCAGTTCTCTCCATCACAACCAAGCAAACTCTGTTGATGCACACGCAACCTGTACGGTCAACCGATGGAGAAGCCAGCCATTCGTTCAGTTCAGTGCCCTGCTTTCTCGGGGGAGGGGGGGGAGAGGAATGGAGCCCCTCAAAGAGGGCAGCCTGAGGTGCAATTTGGGGGTCTAGCCAGGCAGGGGCTCCCTTGTGCCCCCGCTTTGCTGGATGGACAAAGCTGCAGGTGCCCAAACTCCCCTTTGTGCTGCAGCTATTCAAGACACGGGCTGAGTAATTGTAAGCCTCATTGCAAATGCATAAGGTTGATGGTTGTTGGGGGTGGGCGTGGGTGGGGGTGGGGGGGGCCTGTCCTGAGTGGGTTTCACACTCCGTAAGGAAGACCGGGTGCAAGAGGCACCCTGGACTCTGCTCAGCTGTGCCCATGGTCAGACAGCCTGTTACAGGGAATCCTCAGCTTACGACCACAATTAAGCCTAACAATTCTGTGGTCAGCAAGAGAGCGGCTGAGTAGGCTTTGCCCCATTTTGCATCTCTTGCCACCGTTATTGAGTGAATCGCTGCAGTTCTTCTGCTAGTCAAAAGCGAATCTGGCTTTTCCACTGACTTTGTTGGTCAGAAGGTCGCAAGAGGGGATCACGTGACCCCAGGATGCTGTGACCGTCATAAATATGAGTCAGTTGCCCAACGTCTGGATTTTGATCAAGTGCTCCACGAGGAAGCTGCAACGGTCGTAAGTGTGAAAAACGGTCGTAACTTACTTTTTTTCAGTGCCCTTGTAATTTCGAATGGCCACTAAAACGAATTCTTGCAAGTCAGAGGCTACCTGTAGTTTGGTCAAAGAGTCAAGGGGCTGCAGTGGAGGAGTGGCCCAAGGGTCAGCCTCCGCCATCTTTCACCCCACCCTGCCCAGGACCACTCGCCAGAGCCCAGTCGCCGAGCGTCCCTCCAGAGCCACACTAATGGCGAAGGAACGGTGGAGCAGAACCGTTGAAGAAAGGATGAACTGGGAACGGCAAAAAAGAAAATATTTATTTTAAATAAGTAAATGGAATTGTTAAATTGTCCCGCGGCGAGCTGGCTGTGGCGAGTTGTCCCGTTCCGTTTGCCGACACGCCAAGCTGGCTGGGCTCCCTCCGTGCGCCCTGCAGAGGCCGAGGCTTCCCACTCCGTCTCCGTGAGCAACTGGACACGCAGGAGCAGGAGGCTTCCTCCAGGACCCTCCGGCCGAGAGGAACTGCCCGGAGCCGGGCAGCCCTCATTACCGAGGAAACAGCTGCAATGGGGGAACTGGGGAGCCCCCGCACTCCACGCCTGCTCCAGGTGCTTTGCTCCCCTCGGACAGAAGTGACGAGGGATGAGCTTCTCAGATGTAGCGCGTCTCCTCCTTCAGGAGGGGTCTTGGGGGGCAGGGGGGGCTTTCGGACGGGGCAAAGCCTCAGGGGAGTCCTTCCTGGGCTCACCTCTGGTTTTGCCAGCATTTGGGGCTGCCGAGGAATCAGGGTTTTTGCTACGCATCAGTGCAAAAGCAAAGGAAGTATTTTCTTAGCATCTGCATGTTGGTAATTAAAATAGTCATGATTTATTTATTTAGATTTATTAGCCTGCCTTTCTTACTTTATAAGTAATTCTAGGTGGCAAGCATACGTACAACGACAACCCTGCCAGGTGGCTTGGGGACTGGCCCAAAGTCACCCAGCTGGCTTTCATGCCAAAGGCGGGACTAGAACTCGCCGTCTCCTGGTTTCTAGGCCAGTACCCTAAACTCTACATCAAACTGCCTGCCACTTTGAATAATTCAATTATCTAAGTAGAATTATTTTACAGAATTCAGCTGTCATTGCAATACTATATTATTTTCAGTGCAGGATTGCTTTCCCACCTCCCGGTCAGGCCTGAAAATGGGTGACTGGGCTGCTTCTATGCCTGAACAGGGACTAGAACCTCACCTCCTCAATCCTAGTCAGCACCTTTACCTGACTGCAATCCAGGATTGCAAGAGACCCAGGAGACCAGCCCGCCAACGGCCTCAGAGAGGTTGCACCATCAGGGGGAATAATTTGAAGCAAGTGGAGCCAACCCCCCTCCCTTGGCTGATGTCCTCGACTGTGGCAAAGGGAAGTTGGCACATGGTCAGAGGCACTCAGCCTCCTCCTCCCCCTCCTCCTGCCTCTCGGAGGGGTGGATGGAGCAGCCCCCAAACCAGCCCGGCCAGTCCCAGAGGCGGCTCGGCGCTCAGCTCTGGCCAGGACGGGCCTCTTTCGCTGGGAAGCCTCCCGAATCAGGGCCGGTCGTCCTACCGGCCGGGGCGAGGAGATCCCGGGACTGCCTCTCCCTGGCAATCCGCCGAGCGGGGCCGGCGGCAAGCCCTTTTCGTGCCGGCCGGGGCTGCTTCCGAGGCGGAGCCGATCAATGGAGCCGATCAACACGTAACTGCAATCGGGGCATTCGCACCCCAGGCTGAAGCCGACGGGTTTGAACGCGTGTTCTTGCAGGGGCCGAGCGTCTCGTGGGAACGCTTCCTCTTCCTTGGCTTATTGGCGGTTGCGGGTCGTGCGCGAATCCGCCGGGGGCCGTTGCGCGTCCTCCTTCGAGCGGGGCGGCACAGCCGGCTCTTCCCCTGCCCGGAGAGGGCCGGGGGCTTTCGGGAAGCCGCGTCTCCGGCTGGCCGAGGGGCGGCGCGGCGCAGGGGGCGAAACCGGGGGCTGCACCCCGCGCAGGGGCTGGGGATGGGGCGCGGGGGCTCCTGCGCGGGGCAGCGGCGGGCACGGCGGGGTCAATCCGGGCGACTCCAGCGCCCCGACGCTCCTCGGCCGGGCAGGCGCGGCAGCTGCAGCCCGCAATCCGAGGCGCCCAGCTCCGCGGCCAAGGAGCGCAGAGCAGCCCGCCCGCAGTCGCCGCGCTTGGCCCGCCCCGCCTCCTGGGCTCGTTCCCAGCCCCGGACCGGGAGGCAGGTGGGGCAGACTGGAGATGGGCGCCGCTGCCCACCCTGGCCGGACTGGGGGAGGGCGGGGCGGCCGCAGCCCACCTCCCGGCCGACCGCTGACCCTTGGGCGGGGTGGCGCAGCTCTCTAGCATAGGATGAACAGGGCCCGTGGAGGGGAACCTTTGTAGCTCTGGGTAGAAACAGGGGTCTTTGGGGGTCTCTCTGAGCTGGGTGGTTTTCTTGCAGACGTTTCATGACCCAACTAGGTAGCATCATCAATAATGTCTCCCTTCCTTCCTTCCTTCCTTCCTTCCTTCCTTCCTTCCTTCCTTCCTTCCTTCCTTCCTTCCTTCCTTCCTCCCTCCCTCCCTCCCTCCCTCCCTCCCTCCCTCCCTCCCATTGTTGCTCTCTGAGTTTGGTGGTTTTCTTGCAGACGTTTTATGACCCAACTAGGTAACATCATCCGTGCTAGGCATGAACAGTATGAAGCGTACAGGATATCATCGTTAGATACTAGAGAATCTCAGAGATTCTACGACTGCTAACTTTGAAGGCTTCCTTGGATGTGACTTGGGTGGTCCAGAGGCTGCTCCCCCCCCCCAGCAATGCCTCTGAGCTTTGAGGGGCGTTTAATGAGCTGCGTGAGGTAGAGTGCGGGATCGGAGCACCTGATCCAGCAGTCAGACTGTACCTTCATTCTTTCCCCACATATAAGCCAAGGGTGACCAGCCTTGGCAACTTTAAGACCTCTGGACTTCAACACCCACAATTCCCCAGGCAGTAATTTTTTACGGTCGTAAGTGTGGAAAATGGTCATAAGTCACTTTTTTGTTGTAACTTTCACTAAATGAACAGTTGTAGGCTGAGGACTGACTGTGCAGTCTTTTAGGGGCGTCTGCATAAGGCACATCAATTGAATTCAGCCTCCATAGCTGCAGGTGCAAAGCAGGTAACACAAATTTTAAGGTTTGCTTGGGGGAGGGGTTGATTTGATGCACACACACACACACACACACACACACCCTTTTTCCTAGTTCAATATAGGCTACATATCTAGGATAACCAGTTCAATAAATAAGCATCTTCCTAGAATCGTAGAACGTGCGGGTTGAAATAAGGATCTTGGAGGTCATCTGGTCCACCCCCACCCCGCCAGTGCCCCACTTGTACGGTATCCCCAGCAGGCAGGCACCCAGCCTCAGTTTAGCCTCCTCCAGAGACGGAGAGACCCCCAGCTCCTTGGCAGGCTGCTTCCATTTTTAGCTGTTCCTTCAGTTCTTTCTATCGAACTGAAATCTATTCCTCTGTCATTTAAAGCTGCAGCTTCTATTTCAGTCCTCTGGAACAACTTCAAACCACTCTGCCTGGTCTTCCAGGTGAGCGTTCATCAGAGATGGAGGGGAATCTTCACCTCTTCCCAACCTTTTCTCTTCTTCAGGATCAACCTGGGGTGGACACCTATGCGCCCTTTATGATCTGTGGACTTCAACTCCCAGAATTCCTGAGTCAGCAGGGACCTGTGGACTTCAACTCCCCAAATCCCTGAGCCAGCATGGATCTGTGGACTTCAACTCCCAGAATTCCCAAGCCAGCATGGGTCATAAAAGGGACATATTGCCTATACTCAACATCTCCAACTCTTCCTCATTTTATTTCTTCTCTGATCATCTTGGATGTCCCCTTCAGGAGGTGCTCTGGTTGGTCAAGGTCTTTCCTACGTACGATGTGGTGCCCAGAGGTGGACATAATATTCCAGCCAAAGTGAGGGGTGGGGTCTAAAGAGGAACAACCTCTTCTCTTGGTCATGACCCTCTGCTTCTGCTGGGGCATCCCAGGATTGCCTTTGCTGTTGTTGCAGCTGCCTCACACTCTTGGCTCGTGTGTAGTTGATGATCCCCCAAGAAACTCTGCTCCTTTTCACAGCTACAGTTGCTGCACTGCTGGCCTGTTGGTTCCGGCCCTTGGGCCACGGAGTTTGCCCTGCCAGATGAAGGACTTCCCGTGTGAAACTCATCTTGCTGGTTTCTGCCCATGGTTCCAGCTTGTCAAGAAAGGGTCTCGGGCCAAGTTTGAAGACCCCTGGTCTAGGGTCTCCTGCTTGAGCAGGGGATTGGATTAGACGACCTCCGAGGTCCCTTCCAGCTCTGATGATGTTCTATGTTCTATATTCCAAAGCAGCATTCCCCAATCTTTCCGGCTGGGCGAACTGGCGAAGGACTTGACTTATGCTCTCCTTCCTGTCCTTTGCCAAACCGCCGTCAGATCGTAGGGAATCTCTCCATCCCTGCTTGCTTTCTTCTCCCATTTCTGCAGACTCCATCTTGGGCAAATCTAACAGAATAACAGGGGACTTGGAGGTCTTCCTGCCCAGTCAGGAGACCCTAGGCCACATCAGACAGGGGGCTGTCCAGTCTCTTATGAAAAACCTCCAGTGTTGGAACACCCACAACTTCTGGAGGCAACTTCTGCTCCACTTGGTTGATCGTTCTCACTGTCAGGAAGTTTCTTCTCAGTTCTAGGCTGCTTCTCTCCTTGATGAGTTTCCATCCGTGGCTTCTTGTCTTTGCCTTTGGGCGCTTTGGAGAAGAGCTTGACTCCCTCTTCTTTGGGGCAGCCCCTGAGATACTGCAATAACTGCTATCGTGTCACCAAAAGCCCTTCTTTTCCCTGAACTAGACATACTCAATTCCTGCAACTGTTCTTGGTATGTTTTAGCCGTCAGTCCCCTGATCATCCTGGTTGCTCTTCTGTGGTTCTTCTGATGTGAGATTCACATTCCATTATCCCCAGCCACCGGGGCGTATTCAAGGGCGATGGGCTTCTCCATCTCTTCAGCTGGGGAAGTTTAAGTTTAAGTTTATTATATTTGTATACAGCCCTTCTCCCGAAGGACTCAGGGCGGTGAACAGGGCACATATAAGATACAGAATACAAAAGTTAAAAGAGAATTAAATAGGAGCCCGAGCTAAAACAATAGATGGTAATAAAAAATCCCCGATAAAAACCCCAGCACATCCCCCATCAGGCCAGGCCGGCTTGTTCAAATAAATAGGTCTTCAGACCGCGCCGGAAGGAGCGGAGGTCAGATGCCGTCCGGAGCTCGACCGGCAGCTGATTCCATAAAGCCGGAGCGCCCACAGAGAAGGCCCTCCCCCTGGGGGCCACCAGCCAACATTCTCTGACCGGAGGCACCCTGAGGAGGCCCTCTCTGTGGGAACGCACAGGGCGGAGGGAAGTCGATGCCGGCAGCAGGTGGTCCCCGAGGTACTCCGGACCCATGCCATGTAGGGCCTTGAAAACCAGGCTGTGGACTCTGATTTTGGCAAGCTTGCCTTTCTAACCGGGGAACCGGGAGTCGCTTCTTGGCCCCTCAGAAGGAGACCTCTCCTCCGAGGTCACACTCCCCCCTCCCCAAAGTCTGCAGGTTGTGCTGCCAAAGACCACAGGCCGCTGCCCCCTCCCCCAGTTCAGGAAATCCAGAGGAATTCCCCTTTTTGGCCTCACTCTCTCCTGCCCCACACTTGGGGCGCCCTTCCTCCCTGTTTGGATTAGAGCCAGGCGGAGTCTCCTTGTTGGGGGGGGGCTGCTGCTGGGAGGGGGGGCTCCACCTGTCTCTGCCACACAGGCAATTACAGGAGGGGAAGGGAAGGTCTGGGGACCCAGCTGATGGTGGACAAGGGCGCCCGGGGGAAATGGGGTGATGGGTCCATCAGGGCTCTGGGCTAATTAACGCTTGGGAGCCCCATGTGGGGAAAGGGCCGGCCGGCGCTGAGGCCTGATAGGGAACCGGCACACACATCTGCTCCACGCCAGCTCAGCGCAGGGCGATAAATCACAGCCCCCCCCCAGCCGGGCCAGGCTGCCTCCTCCCTGCCTCCATCCGGCCCTGCCTGGCTGCCAAAGGGGCACTTTGTGGGGCTGGATATCCATCGCTCTTCAGTGTGTGTGGGGGGGAATTGGCAGGGGAACGGGCTGGGAGAGCATTAACCAGGCTGCCACATGAGCCTTCCAGTTGATTATCCTCCAATTAGTGCTGTGTTCAGGGCTGCCCACTGCCAGTTCTGCGGCCGGCAACGGGGAAGGGTCCCGAGGCATAGGAGGCGAGTGGGACAGCCTGGATCCCTGGCCTTGGCCACGCAGAGGGCACAGAGGGTGCAGCTCTTGGAGGCCCTCGCTGCAGCTCCGCCCATGATAGCAGTTTTCCAATATCTGAGGGTCTGCTACAAAGAGGAGGGGGGTCCACCTGTTCACCAGAGCACCAGAGGGCAGGAGAAGAAGCAACGGAGGGAAACTCATCAAGGAGAGAAGCAACCTGGAATTAAGGAAGAATTTCCTAACAGTGAGGACAATCAACCAGTTGTGGGTGCTCCAAGACTGGAGGTTAAGTAGACACTTGTCTGAAATGGTCTAGGCAAGGGTCTCCTGCTTGAGCAGGGGGTTGGACTAGAAGACCTCCAAGGCCCCTTCCAGTTCTGTTCTGATTGACGCTGAGGGTGTGTTTAGGGGGCAGCCTGACCAGGGCAGTGGCCTTTGTGGGGGAGAAGACGGAGTGGGTGTGGCAGTGGCTGTTGGGCCCCACTGAGCCTGGGCAGGGCCTGCTCCGTGGACGCTCAGAACCTGCTACTCTTCGACTCAACAACAATTTGTTCAGCGACCATTCAAACTCCCAAAGGCACTGAAAAAAAATGAATCACGACTATTTTTCACACTACCTTTGCAGCCATCCCATGGTCATGTGATCAAAATTCGGAGGCTTGGCAACTGGCTCATATTTATGACAGATGCGGTGTCCCCGAAGTCACACGATTCCCTTTGGTGACCTGCTAAGAAGCAAACTCAGTGAGGAAGCCAGATCCACTTAACAACCGTGTTACTAGACCCCTGGTGGTGCAGTGGCAGTACTGCGGGCTAATTCTGCCCACAGCTAGCAGTTCGATTGTGACTTAGCTTTCCGTCCTTCTGAGGTCGGTAAAATGAGGACCCAGATTGTTGAGGGCAACAGATGCCGCCTCTGCAAATGGCTTAGAGGGGGCTGTAAAGCGCTGTGGAGCAGTAGATAAGTCGGAGGGCTATTTGCTACTAACTTAAGAACTGCAGTGATTCACTTAACAACTGTGGTGAGATAGATCGTAAAATGGGGCAAAGCTGAACAAATGTTTCGCTTAGCAACAGAAATTTGGGGCTCAATTGTGATCGTAAGTTGAGGACTATTTGTATTTGCAGGAATCCCCCCAATCAATCCTGTGGTTATTTTATTTAGATGTTGCCCATCTCGCCACCCAAAGTGAGCTTGTGGTGCAGATGTGAACTTCCTGGGGTTGGGAAGTCCCCCACTGGGCCTGCCTAGGTCAGGCTGTGGCCCCTGCCCAGGATTGGGTGGGGGAGGCTGCCTCTCGGGACCACGTCCTTCTCCTTGCCCCTCCGGAGGTGCTCAGCTTGAAGTGACCCCCCCTTTGAGCAGGACGTTTGAGCCCCAACCGAGGCCTTTGCGGGTTCTGATCCAAGGCCTGGAGACTAAAACAGGAAGAACGGCTGCGGGACTTGGTTAAAGAAAAGGAGAAACAGGGGGGACAGGATAGCAGCATTCCAGTATTTGAGGGGCTGCCACAGAGAAGAGGAGGGGGTTACGTTGTTCCCCAAAGCACCAGAGGGCAGGACGAGAAACAATGTTTGGAAACTGACCAAAGGGAGAAGCAACCTGGAATTAAGGAGAAACTTCCTGATAGTGAGGACCATCAACCAGTGGAACAGCTTGCCACCAGAAATTGTGGGTGCTCCATCACTGGAGATTTTAAAGAAGAGACTGGACAATCACCTGAGACGGTGTATGTTCTCCTGCTTGAGCAGGGGGCTGGACTAGAAGACCTCCAAGGTCCCTTCCAGCTCTATTATTCTATTCTGTTCTGTTCTGTTCTGTTCTTCAAGAAGACATGATAGCCGAGTTCATGCAACATACGAGGTTTAAACAAAGTTCACAGTACTAAGACAAGGGTTGGGCTACTCTAACCTGCTGACCCCAACCAAACCATCCCATTGTACCCCAGGCTAGAGAGAGGGGCAAATCCAGCCAGCTTCCTTGTATTTGTCTATGGAGATTCTCCATCATCCAGGCCGGGCTTGTCTCAAAGGGGCTTTTTCAAGAGAAGCGAAAAACGCTCAAAGAGAAACAAGAAAGGCCAGTTGCCTCCTGGAAAAGCACCTTTGGGGACCCCACTTGGAATATTGCATCCAGCTTTGGTCGCCACCATATAAAAAACATGTTGAGACTTCCAACAACTTTTTTTATCAACTACCAATCTCAGGGGCTCAAGCAGAAGACCCTCTGTCCAGTCTCTTCCTGACAACGTCCAGTGTCAGAGCACCCACAACTTCTGGAGGCAAGGAGTTCCACTGACTGATTGTTCTCACAGTTGGGAAATTTCTCCTTAATTCCGGGCTGCTTCGCTCCTTGACTAGTTTCCATCCATTGCTTCTTGTCCTGCTTTGAAGCACTTTGGAGACTAGCTTGACTCCCTCTTCTTTGGGGCAGCCCCTGAGATATTGGAACACTGCTATCCTGTCACCCCTCACCCTTCTCTTCATTAAACTACACATACCCAATTCCAGCAACCGTTCCTTGTATGTTTTAGCCTCCAGCCCCCCCCCCCCCCCGATCATCTTTGTTGCTCTTCTCTGCAGTCTTTCCAGAGTCTCAGCATCTTTTTGATGTTGTGGTGACCAAAACTGGACGCCGTATTCCAAGTGGGGTCTTACCAAGTGGTTATAAAGTGGCACTACCCTTTCCCATGCTATCTTCCTTCCGTCCCTCTGTCCTCGGGAAGAAGGCGAGGGCTCTGCGGTGGGTTCATGCAGGAGCACCCAGTGTGTTCTCGATTCCTTGATGCACCAGACGGAGCTCCGATGTTCTTGAGAATGTTCTGACCTTTGTTTTTTCTGTGTCCACCACCCACCCTGGGAAACGGTTTCAGCTCCCGGAGAGTTGCCCGAGGGGCCTGGGTCTTCTGGAGGGACACCAAAGGGCCGGCTGGGGGAGCCCCCCACTGGCCATTTCCAGGCCCCCTTGTAATGATCCCAGCGGAGGCCAGATGGGGTCGTCTTTTTCCTGCGCAGCCTTCCGGAACAGGGTGACGGGTCTGGAGGCTGTCATCAAAATGCAAATGGGGGAGGGAGTCGCCCATCCTGCTGCTGCAGCCCCTCCCTGCCCCCATCTGCCCCCTCCCTTTGGCTGAACCTGCCCCCACCCCCACTCCTGTTATGCCCAACCTAATTTAGGAATCAGCCTGTGGGCGAAGGCAGACCCAGCACACACACACACACACACACACACACACACACACACACACACACACACATACCGCCCCAGAAGATTGTCAACGGGAGCTGGGCTGCAAAGTCAAGTCTTCTCTGCTTTTTTCCAGAGTTTAGGAGTCTTTCCTTCTGCGAGAGTGAAGGAGGGCTGGCAAATGCCTCGGAGTCAAAACATATTTTATTAGATTATCAAAATATAAAGTACAGAAATGCAAAGAAAAATGAAAAGAATGGGAGAATAGAGGAGAAAAGGGGTAAAGGAAACAGTGCAGGGTAAAGGGGAGGAAAAAAGTAGAATAAAAGCATCGACTTCCGATTCTTTTTTGGTGCAGTGAAGTAATAACGTGAAACCTCGGCTTTGGCAGCCGACCGTCCATTGTGGGAATCAGAGGGTCCTTCCATTTTGGTGCGAAGGCTGGCAAATGCCTCTGGCTTTGTTTGCAGGGTTGCCCGTTTGGTAGGAAAAAACACAGATAAGCTTAGGGAATAGAGAGCATTGGGGGTGGGGGGCGGAGGGGGGGCTTTGGTAATTGGGCGCCTCGTGACTGATGAGAGCTGCCAAGGGCGCCATTTGCTGAGCTGCTCCGGGTCGTTATCTCGACATCCCAAATGGGTCCACCTGCCCCAGAGAAGCTTGGAGGAAGCCTGTCCCTGGGTGTGGGGCGGCGTGTGGGGCAGCGTGTGTGTGTGTGTCTTTAGTCCTTAAAGCTGGTGCTTCTCCCCATTCGGATTCCCAAGAAAGCACCCCTGTTTGGATGCCATGGAGTCCGGGGGGCACAGCTTGGCACACATGCCAGTTGGTGGGCTGGTTGGGAGCAGCCTTTTGCAGACGGAGCAACTGGGAACTAGCTGCAACCGGAAGAAAGTGAGCCACTGCATGGTGCAGCAGGACTCAGAGGGTGTGTGTGTGTGTGTGTGTGTGTGTGTGAGAGAGAGAGAGAGAGAGAGACCCAATTGCATTCTCCTCGCAAAGAGGCAGGTAGCACGGGGGAGGGGGATGAAGATGGTGACACCAAAGGAAACCTGTTCCACTATTGCCCCTCTTATTCTGAGCCACCCGAGGGGCATCAAAGGGGCTACACCCGATCACCTGTTTCCTTGGGGAGGGGGGGAGTCGGTACTGCAGAGATGGGTGCATCTCCAGAGGGAGCACATTTTACACTGATTAGTTTCCTGTCCACCTCTGGAAGGGGAGAAAGCACCAACTCAGCCATGGGGAAGAGCGCGGTGCCTTTATCCGAGGGTCTGCATGATGCAAGAGAGCCCAGGACCCCTGTCCTTGGAAGGAGAGCTGTGGGGTAGGTGCACCTGCTTCACTTGGAGAACCGAAGGGGGCTGGGGAGGTAATTATTTCCCCAGAAAGACTGCAATGGCTTGGCCTGGTAAATGACTATGGCTCATTTCTCCTATCAGCCAGCCATGTGCTGCAGCTACCAAAAAAGCCAATGCAATCCTAGGTTGTATTAACAGAGGGATAGAATCAAGATCACGTGAAGTGCTGATGCTATATTCTATAAGGCCTTAGGGAGACCACCCTTGGAATCCCACATCCAGTTTTGGTCACCACGACACAAAAAAGATGTTGAGACTCTAGAAAGAGTGCAGAGAAGAGCAAGAAAGACGATTAGAGGGCTGGAGGCTGAAACACACAAAGAAGGAATTGGGGAGGTCTAGTTTTAACGAAGAGAAGGACTAGCATCTTCCAATATCTCAGGGGCTTCCCCAAAGAAGAGGGGGTCCACTTATTTTCCAAAGCCCCGGAAGGCAAGATGAGAAACAACGGATGGAAACTAACCAAGCAGGGAAGCAACCTGGAATTAAGGAGAAATTTCCTGACAGTGAGAATAATTAATTAATTAGAGGAACAGCTTGCCTTCAGAAGTCATGGGAGCTCCATTGCTGGAGGTTATTAAGAAGAGACTGGACAGCCACTTGTCTGAAATGGTATATAGGGACCCCCGCTTGGGCAGGGGGTCTGACTAGAAGACCTCCAAGGTCCCTTCCAACTCTGCTCTTCTGCTTGTGTTTGTGGGGGGGGGTCTCAATTCTTCTGACACCGGAGAGGCAATTGAAGGTAGCAGCCACCGTAACCTCTCTCAACCTGCCCAAAGGCTTCCAGTTCCACAGGCATCCCTCTGCCCCACAGGAAGCAACTGGTTTGCAAGGGAGGCCGAGAAGTGGGGCAGCCCCGGTGGCTTGCCTCTTGATCTCAGCACGCCTGGCAATGAACTGTGCATCCTCCCCAAGTGTGTGCACGCATGGGGGTGGGGGTGAGGCGGGCCGCAGCTTTGTTCCCGTGCCTGGAAGAAAAGGGGCCCGTGGGGACCAGGGACAAGGATCAGACACTCCGATTTGCATAATGGAGGCGCTCCTGGAGTAACTTTCCCACCCTGCACAGCCGAGATAAAGGGGACGGGTCCCTCCTGGCCAATCAGGTGCCTCAGCCTCCCCCTCTGCCCCCCTCCACCCCTCCCGGGAGTGGTTATGACAAATAAGATTAATGTTGCCTCCGCCACCTCGCCTGGCCTGCACAAAGGCCTCTGTACCAGGGACGGTGGGTTATGGCACCCACGGGCAGGGGAGCCAGCTGGGCTGTGTGGGAGCCCACAGGAGAAAGGAGTCTGCACACACACACACACACACACACACACACACACACAAATGCATGGCACCTTCTATGCACATCCCTGGGTGTGAAGGCTGGGCGAGACAAGACAGGCGTGGGCTGCATCGGCAAGGGCCCCTTGGCCGAAGGTGTCCGTCTCTCCCTCCTTTGGGCCAGGGGTCTCCAGCCTCGGCTGCTGTAAGCTTTGCGGGCTGGGGAATTCTGGTAGTTGAAGTCCACAGGTCTTCCAGTGGCCAAGGCTGGAGGCCCCTGCGCTGGGAAGGAGGAGGGAAGGATTGCAGCGGGTGTGAACTGGAACCAGCAATCCTCCGTAGGAGCTCTCCATCTTTCCAGAGGCTTCTGCCTGCTGCCTGGACAGCGATGGAAGGAAAGAGGCGTGCAGTTGTGCAAGAAGGAAACACCGCACCCAGCTCTGTCACCACAATGTGGAAAAGATGTCGAGACTCTAGAAAGAGTACAGAGAAGAGCAGCAGAGATGATCAGGGGACGGGAGGCTAAACCATAAGAACGGTTGCTGGAATTGGGCAGGTCTATTGAGGAGAAGGACGAGGGGGGACATGATAGCCCTGTTCCAATATCTCAGGGGCTGCCCCCAAAAAGAGGAAGCCAAGCCATTCTCCAAAGCCCCTGAAGGCAGGACAAGAAGCAACGGATGGAAACTCATCAAGGGGAGAAGCAACCCGGAATTAAGGAGAAACTTCCTGACAGTGAGAACAATTAACCAGTGGAACCACCTGCCTCCAGAAGTGGTGAATGCTCCAACACTGGAAGTTTTCAAGAAAAGACTGGACAAACATTTGTCTGAAATGGTTATAGGGTCTCCAGCTTGGGCAGGGGGTTGGACTAGATGACCTCCAGGGTCACCTACAACTCTGTTATTCTGCAACTTCCGGAAGCAAAAGCCTCTTCTGTGAGTTGTGCTCTTGGCAGAGAAGAAAATGGCAGTCTCTGAAAGGCGGGGAAAAAGGCTTTCATTTTATTTATCCAATTTTAAAATCGCCCATCTCCCTCAGAAAGAGACTCTGATGGTGTAGAATATTAAAAACATGAAAGTGTATAAATTTTAGAAATAGGCAACTGATGTTAAAAATTAATAAACAGCCAGGGGGAGGGGTTTCAGGATGCCAACCAGCCCGTGGCTGCGTGTTTCTCTGGGCACCCCAAGGAAGACAGTCAGAGCCTCAAGGCCTTTTGGGAAGGCCAGGAGAAGGGAGGCCTGGTGGGGGGGGGCAGGGGGGGCAGGGGAGGAGAATGTTCCACAGGGCGGGGGCCATGGCAGAGGAGGCTTCTTCCTACACCCCCCCCCATTCTTTCGTTGGCTGACGGGGTCCGCAACTTGCCTTCCCTGCCTGACCCGATTTGGGGAGGGGGGGGCTGATGTTATGGGATAAATATGTTTCCACAGATAGCCTGGCCCCATGCCAAGGGGGGGGGGGCTGAGGTCATAAGCAACACCCTGGATTGGACCCAGAAGCCAAGTGGCACCCAAAGCAGCTTGTGCCACAAAGGTGTTCCATGGGGTGCTCTTTGGGTGCTGTATCTCCTGCTATGTTATAAACTGTGACCTGGTTGGGTCATGCAAAAACCAACCAAGCTCAGAGAGCAGCGGGGACCCCTCATTTTACAAATTCCCAGGCCCGGATCACTCACACCTCTCCCCCGGGACAGGCCTCTATAGACTCCATGCCCGCCCCCTCCCACCCAAAGGGGCAGGAAAACAGTGCGGAAAGGCGCAATAAACATCTCCACAGATTTATTTATGTAAAATAAGAGCGCATGGCTGCCCAACAGGATGAAGACGGAGACTTTGGGCATCTCAGAGTAAAACAGGCAGGCAATTCCATCCAAAGGGGGTCTCGAACCAGCCTCAGAGAACAAGGAAAGCAGAGGAAGGCCCTGGCTGGAGGATGGGGTCCTTGCTGCTCTCTGAGCTGGGAGGTTTTCTTGCAGACGTTTCATTACCCAACTAGGTAACATCATCGCTGCTGGAAGGGAGTGGAGCTTGGGAAGAGAAGAGGGCGGAGGAGGAAGAGGAGGAGGACTGTGGGGTCCTGGGTGCTTTCCAGTTTTCCCCCTCCCAATCAGATAAATAAGACCCCCGCATCGGTCCTGCTCTCCTTGGTACACCTGGATTGATTAGGGGGAGGGGGATGCTCTGGGACATCCTTCAGGCCAGGAAGGGGGAGGGTCCCTCTTGAGAGTGTTCAGCCCAGGGCTTCAAGCTGCCCTTGATGGACTTGCGATGACCTCTTCCCAGGCCCTGGCAAGGCCATTGTCCAAAGGGTGCAGAGTGATGCCTTTTACCTGATGCCAGAACACACAAATCCCCATCACCCGCCCGGCTCTCCTCCTTCCCCAGGGGATGAAAGCTGGAGGGGCGTGGAAGCCTCTTCCTGGAGCCCTCTTTACACTTTGCCTGAGCCAGCCCACAGCTCCTGCCCCCCCCCCAGCTCGGCTGCCATTCACAAGTCCCAAGACTTTAATGGTGAAAATGTCAAAAGGGGGGGAGGTCAGTAAGGCTCCCGGGTGGGGGAGGAGGAGGCGCTTTTCCAATGGAATGGGAGGTGATGACCAGGTGGTCTCCCATCCCAGCATTACACACACCTGACCCTACTTAACAGGTCAGCCCAAACAGCTCTTTCTGTTTGAAGCCTCCTCTGGATCTCTCCTCCCCCTGTCCTTTCGCCCATTTCAGCCTCTTATTGCAGACAAGTGTGTGTGTGTGTGGGGGCGTGTCGCAACCTGATTTTGCGGGGGGGGGGAGTGTCAGCCCGGCCGGGCGATCGGCGAGAGCCAGCGAGTCTTGGGGGGGGGGGGGTCTGCTCTTCACGGGACGAGAGCCGCCGAGGGAGGGGAGGAGGGAGAACTGCGGAGCCTGGGGAGGGGAAGGAGGGGGTGGGGGAGAGCGGGCGGGGCTGCAGAATTGGTCCCAGCTGCACCTCTTCACAAAGCCCCGGAGCCCCGGGTGTTAATGCTGATCAACTTCAGTTGCACGAGCCGACAATAAAATTAATCAGCTATTCAGGCCAGGGATCCTCCCGCAACCGAGGGGCGAACATCAAGTGATCCGGGCTGTGTGTGTGTGTGTGTTTAACGGGGAGCTCGCTGGAGGGCCCAGCCGCCCTACTTCGGGGCCAAGCATCCCGGCCCGAGGCCTCGGCGCTCCGCAAGACCCGGGACGGGAGGGAGGCGGCTGCTTTCAAGGGCCCCGCCGCTCTCTGCGGAGGGGGCGGCGGGCAGCGACCTGGCCCAACTGCAGCGGCCGTGGGTGGGTGGGTGGGTGGGCGGTGGGGCCCTCGCCCGGCGCCCCCGTTGTCTCGCTTGGGCTGCTGGCGGGGGGGGGGGCTTCTTGGCGTCCCGGCTTCCCGTGCAAAGCGCGAGAGTGAAAATTAAATGCTAATGAAGTTCTTTGATTTAACAGCAGACAAGAGCGTGGTGTTGCTGCGCCTCCTAGACTATTATTATGCAAATGCGCGCGCGGGGCCCGCCCCCTCCCCCATTTAGCCGAAATGAGCTCTTCTTGGCAACATTCGGAGTCAATTACGGCACTTACCTGCTTAATGATCGCAGCCCGGGGAGGGGAGGGGAGGGAGCCGCCAGAGCCTTGCCGGCAGCAGGGCCACCTCGGCTGGGGGTGGGGGGTGGGGGTGGGATAAGAGCACTCCATGCTTGGCCCCTGGGGGGAGGGGAGCCCCGAACTTGGGGTGAATTTGGGGGCTGTGCCTCTCTCCTTTGCCCTTTGTTGATCTTGGTCTACTCATTAATTTATCTGGCTTTTAATTAACCATCCTTCTCCCGAGAACCCCGGGAAGGGAATACCAATTGGGAAGATGAAATAAAATGACTGAAATATTTAAAGCCACCCCAAAGAACCCAGAAGCTGCCAAAGGCGCCTCCCTGTCCTCCCCCCCCCCACACACCTGAGTGAGAGCAGGGCTGGGAGAGACTTGCCTCCCCATTAGTTGGTGAGGGCCTCCAACCCCTTCCCAGCTTCTTATGTGGGGGTCTGAATGACCCAGGCGGATTGCTGGGGGGGGGGGACCCCACGTGGGCCTTGGGTCTGGACAGGCCCTGGCCTTTCACTGGGGGAGGAAAGGGGTCCTCCAGAGGGGCTGGGGCTGCACGGCTGGCTGGGGGCCAGAGGGAGTAGG
The DNA here is from genome assembly GCF_947247035.1 of Vipera ursinii. Taxonomy (NCBI): domain Eukaryota; kingdom Metazoa; phylum Chordata; class Lepidosauria; order Squamata; family Viperidae; genus Vipera; species Vipera ursinii. The sequence continues at coordinate 211,945,001 of NC_139516.1, read as the reverse complement.
TGGGCTCCAGGATCTGGAGGGCATTGAGTTGGGTCCCCATAAGGCAAATGCAGTGATGGAGAGAATGGTGACCGTTGCACACACCCCCTTTCCCTGCTGAGCAAAGGAAAGGAAGGGGCTCCTAGAGGTGATTTTTCCCCCAGCTGGTTAAATGTCCTCCACTTCCTGCCACGGGCCCAGGGCGGCTTCCTTCCCCCTTGAGGCCAGGCATTCTCCAGCCCCTCCACCCACCCCCCAAGGCCTTTGCAGAGGGGAAGTTGAGAGACCCAGGCATGGATTTTTCTCTTCCAAGCCAGGTGGCCAGGGAAGCCAGCATCCATGGGGATCCTGGCTTGGCAGAAGCCACCATAGGGACCCTCTCTCGTTCTGGGGACGCTGGGCAGGGGCAGGGTGGCTGAACTCCCTTCGGAGACGAGGGGCTTCAACTGCACGGTGGCAAAGGCCAAGTGGGCTGCACCTGAATTGGCTGCATTCACACAACACGGCAGAGCCAAATGTCTCCGGAGATTCTCCCTCATGCACATCCTGGTTGTCCCAAAGCTGAACCTGGACTTGCTTTTTCTTTGAAGGCCTTTCCCTTCTCCCTTCCACTCCCCACCACCCAGCAAGAGCTGAAGAAGCTTCTTGGGTGAGAAGGGAAACGTCTTCAGAGAGAGGAAAGAAAGTCTGGTTGCCTCCTGAAAAAAGCACCTCTGGGACATTCAGACGACACATTTAAAAAGGGCACGGCGGTTTCCCACTAAATGTTTATACTTCTGTCTTCGGAGATTCTCCATCATCTGGGCCGGGCTTGTCCCAAGGGGGCTTTTTCCCCAAAAGGCAACTGGACTTCATTGTGGGTTTTTTCCCCCCTTTTCTTTGGAAATGTTTCGCTTCTCATCCAGGAAGCTTCATCAGTGCGTGAAGAACTGAATGATGAACTGAAGAAGCTTCCGGGATGAGAAGCGAAACAGCTTCAAAAGAAACAACACAAAGTCCAGTTGCCTTTTGGGTTACACTTGAGAGTTAGTTAGCTGGCTGGGCAGCCCTGGAGCATTTGCTGAGCTGCACCTCACAAAACCTTCTGCTTTCTTATAAGATTTGCCCTCCCAGGAAAGGGGGGACCCTTCAGGTGAGGAGTGCTGGAGACCGAGCCAGTCGCTTGCTCACAGGAGGCTCTTTCAATCACAACAGAGCCAGGAGGGGCCTTGGAGGTCTTCTAGTCCAACCCCTTGCTCAAGCAGCCGAACCTACACCATCTCAGACAAGTGACTGTTTAGACCACAGGTCTGCAACCCGCGGCTCCGGAGCCGCATGAGGCTCTTTCAGCCGTCCCCTGCGGCTCCCAGTCCTCTGCCATGTGCAGTCCAAAAAAAAAAAAGTGGAACTAAAAAAGTTCAACCAATCAATTCAAATATGCAGGGTAGGTGCATATCTCGCCTTGCCTCCACTCTTCAGTCAACCCCTGTTCTGCGCATGCGCGCATGTACACGCATTTTTTGCGGCTCCCAGTTTTTCCTTTTGTGAGGGAACTGGTTCCGACTGGCTCTTTCACTGTTTCAGGTTGCTGACCCCTGGTCTAGACGCAGGGATCTTCAAACTTGGCCCTTTTATGACTTGTGGACTTCAACTCCCAGAATTCCTCAGCCAGTGTGCTGAGGAATTCTGGGAGTTTATGACCACAAGTCATAAAAGGGCCAAGTTTGAAGACCCCTGATCTAGAGCCTCTTCTTAAAAACCTCCAGTGAGGGAGCATCCACGATTTCTGGAGGCAACTTCTGTTCCACCGGTTAATTGTCCTCACTGTTACGAAGTTTCTCCTCAATTCCAGGTTGATTCTCTCTTCGGTCAGTTTCCAACCGTTGTTTCTCGTCCTTCCCTCTGGTGCTTTGGTGGATAACCTGACCCCCTTCCTGTGCCTTGTGGCAGCCCCTCAAATACTGGAACACCTGCTATCATGTCTCCCCTATTTCTTCTTTTCTTTAGACCGGCCAAACCCAAGTCCCGCAGCCGTTCTTCGTATGTTTTAGCATCCAGGCCTTGGATCATCATAAGTTGCTCTTCTTTGCACTTTTCCCAAAGTCTCAACTTTTTTGTAGTGTGGTGACCAAAACTGGGTGCTGCGTTCCAGGTTGTAACGTTACACTGTGCTAAAAAGTCAGCACCTTTTTTTTACTTCCTTTGTACCTCGTATTTTCCTTTCTACCCCATAAGCCCTTTCTTTTTTCTTCCCTTAATTTCCTATTTTTATTTTTATTTGTATTTTGTACATTAATAAAACAACAAAAGCTACATATGAAGTTCTTCGCGGAAAGCCCTCCACATGCGTACCGCTCACTTAGTGACTGTTGAAAGTTACAACGGCGCTGAAAAAAACAGACTTGGGACCGGTTTTCACACTTACGACCATTGCAGCTGCCCTGTGGTCACGTGATCCCCATCCGGCCTCTTCCCAGTGGGATTCCGACCGGCCGAGTCAGGGGGGAGGGGGGGCTGGGTTTGCTGAACATCCAGGCGATTCACTTAACAACGGTACTGGCAAAGAAGGTTGTGCCACCGGCGCGACTCCCTTAACCATTGCCCTGCTTAGCAATGGAGAGTCTGTTCCCATTGACGGTCGTAAGTTGAGGACTACCTGTATAAGATCTGTGCTAAACTGGGCAACTTTGAACCTGGGTTAGTTTTCATGTTGCTTTAGCTTGATGTGTGAATTCAGCCCCTTTGAGAAGGAGAGGGGGAGACCCAGCAAAGGAAAGAGCACAGCTGAATCCCAACCCCTCCCTCCCTCCCTCCCTCCCTCCAGTCCCTGCCTTCCTTTTTTACTTTTCTCTTCCTTCTTTCCTTCCTTCCTCCCTCCCTTCTCAATTCCTTCCCTTCCCTTTCCCTTCCCCTAGCTCTTTCTTCCTCCCTCCCTCCCTCCCTCCCTCCCCCACCCAATTCTTACTGTCCTTCCTATCTCCCTCCCTCCCGTGTGCAGGGTCATCCACCAGGGGGCAGCAGGCAGAGTTTTCTCTGACCTTCCTTCACAAGGCCTTTGCAGGCCAGTTGGCTCAGCTCGTCCACTCTTCCAGGGAGGACTAGAATTCCCAGAACACCTGCAGAGTTTTCCATGGTGGCTGCTTTGAGAGGGCTGCATTGCTGATCATGCAGGAGGAACCAGGAGCGTGAAGGATCTCTTGGCACTGCGGTGCCCTCAAATCAGCAGGGCTGGTTGTTGAACCAGAGCCAGGCTGGCTGGGAATTATGGGGCTTCTGAGCCAAGAGACCTGGAAGGCATGGTAGGGGGAGGGAGGAAGGCTGCTGAACTGAATCCGTGTCTAGCGGAAGATTTCCAGCATAGCTTGCAAACCTTCAGGAGCATCACCCATTAAAGAAATGCTGCACCTCTGCCCCCCCCCCCCGATTTTCCCCCTGCATCTCCAAGTGCAGAGTGAGACTCGGTCCCCGCCTGAGCATCTGCTCTGCTCTGCTTGAGGGGACCCCCGGGGACTTCCGGGGACCCCATAAAGCATCTCTGAAAGCGACCCAATTAATGCCCTTATCTGCTGCTTCCCAGGAGCTGCGCAGTGGCCGTCTCCCGCCGAGGTGTTTAATTCCTGCTGCTCCCCAGAGGATTTTGCTCTGGGATGGCTGGATCCCCCAAGCTTTCTCAGCACTCCAGTTTGCAGCGTGCAGAGTTACCCCGGCATGCCAAAAGTGTGGGACTCCTTCTAAATATTGGCTTTGAGAGGAAGGAGGGTAGAGTCAGTCCTGAGTCAAGTTGAGCTGTGTTCACGCCTCCTTCAGCCCAGAACTCCTCGGGGAAGGGAGGCTGACGGCCACTGGCAAGAAGGGAATTCCTCGTGGGGCTCCTTGGCCGGCTGCCCCTCCTCGTACCTGCTCCTGCTTCTCCTCCTGGGCTTTTGGGCATGCAGAACATCTGAGGTAGCTGACTGGAAACGTTGGGTGCTTCTCCTGAAAGATCTTCTAAGCGGGAGAGCCAGCTGGGTGTAATGCTTAAGGGATCAGCCGCTAGAACAGGGGTAGGCAACCTCGGCTCTTTTATGACTTGTGGACTTCAACTCCCAGAATTCCTGAGCCAACATGGCTGGCTCAGGAATTCTGGGAGTTGAAGTCCACAAGACATAAAAGAGCCAAGGTTGCCCAGCCCTGGGCTAGAAGCTGGGTGACTGCGAGTTCTAGTTCTGCCTTAAGCATGATGCCAGCTGAGTGACCTTCAGCCAGTTGCTCTCTTTCAGCCCTGGGAAGGAGGCAATGGCAAACCATTTCTGAAATCTTGCTAGAAAGTGGCAAAGGTCCACACAGATCGATGCCAGGGGTCAATGCTGACTTGAAGTAACTCTCTTTCTCCAAGGTGAGAGGGTCTTGGACTCCTAGTGGATGAGCCATTATTATTATTATTATTATTATTATTATTATTATTATTATTATTATTATTATTATTATTATTATTATTATTATTATTATTATTATTTTATTATTTTAAAAATGCCAAATCCAGTCTGAACATCTGGCTGACTGTGCGATGATTAATAATGATGATGTTGATGATGATGATGATGAGGGTGATGACGATAAAGCTAGAACTGACCTTGGAGGTCATCTAGTCCAACCCCCTGCTTAGGCAGGAATCCATCTACCGTTTCAGACAAATGGCTGTCCAGTCTCTTCTTAAAAACTTCCAGTGTTGGAGCATTCACAGCTTCTGGAGGCAGGTTGTTCCACTGGTTAATTGTTCTAACTGTCAGGAAGTTTCTCCTTAGTTCTAGGTTGCTTCTCTCCTTGACTAGTTTCCATCCGTTGCTTCTTGTCCTGCTTTCAGGTGCTTTGGAGAATAGCTTGACTCCCTCTTCTTTGGGGCAGCCCCTGAGATATTGGAACACTGCTATCATGTCACCCCTCATCCTTCCCTTCATTAAACTACTAGACATTCCCAATTCCAGCAACCGTTCCCTATATGTTTTAGCCTCCAGTCCCCCAATCATCTTTGTTGCTCTTCTCTGTACTCTTTCTAGAGTCTCAACCTCTTTTTTACATCGTGGTGACCAAAACTGGATGGAGTATTCCACATGTGGCCTTACCAAGGCCTTGTAAAGCGGTATTAACACTTCCTGTGATCTTGATTCTATCCCTCTGTTAATGCAGCCTAGCACTGTGTTGGCTTTTTTGGCAGCTGCAGCACAGGGCTGGCTCCTATTTAAGGGATTGTCCACTAGGACTCCGAGATCCCTCTCACAGTTGCTACTATTGAGCAAGGTACCATACTATACCTGTACATTTGGTTTTTCCTGCCTAAATGTAGAACCTTACTTTTTTCACCATTGAATTTCATTTTGTTAGATAGCGCCCAGTGTTCGAGTCTGTCCAGATCCTTCTGTATCTTAAGCTTGTCTTCTGGAGTATTGGCTATTCCTGCCAGCTTGGTGTCATCTGCAAATTTGATGAGTTCCCCAACTATCCCCTCATCCAAATCATTAATGAAGATATTGAAGAGCACTGGGCCCAGAACAGAGCCCTGGGGCACCCCACTACACACTTCCTTCCATGTAGATGCAGTTCCATTGAGGACCACACGCTGAGTATGGCCGGTCAGCCAGCTACGAATCCATCTGGTGGTAATGCTATCTAACCCACATTTTTCTATCTTATCAAGTAGTAGGTTGTGATCTACTTTATCAAATGCCTTACTGAAGTCCAAGTAAATTATATCTACAGCATTCCTCTGGTCCACTAGTTTTGTCACTTGGTCAAAGAATGCAATAAGATTTGTCTGGCATGATCTGTTTTTGACAAACCCATGTTGGCTTTTTGTAATGACTTTGTTTGCCTCCAGGACTGTGTTCGCTGATTCATTGCTTGATTATCTTTTCCAGAATCTTCCCAGGTATTGAGGTCAGGCTGATAGGTCTGTAGTTTCCTGGATCCATTTTCCCCCTTTTTTGAAGATGGGAACTACATCAGCTCTCTTCCAGTCCTCTGGTAGTTCCCCAGTGCTCCAGGATCTTTGAAAAAAATATAGTTCAGTGGTTCTGAGATCACATCTGCCAGTTCCTTGAGAACTTTGGGGTGTAATCCATCTGGTCCTGGTGCTTTGAACTTGTCTAGGATGGACAGATGCTCACTTACCATTTTCGTGCCTATTTTAACTTGTGTTTCTAATCTGTTTTTATGGTACTTTTTTATAAGTTGGACTGTTTTCTCCCTTTGTGTAAAGACGGATGCAAAAAAAATATGTCTATCTGTCTATCTGTCTGTCTGTGCCTGCCTGCCTGTCTATATCTATGTCTGTCTGTCTATCCATGCATCTTTGAATCCTTCCATCCAACCAATTTAGAAATCTTTGCTGCCATATGGCCATCATTCTCAGATGCCCTTCCTCACATGATGCAGAAACCCCTCTCTCAGATCCCGGACCCTTGCAGGCGTGAAGTCTTCTGCACCGCCCTTCCCTCTTCCAGGGGCGCCTCTTGGAAAACAAGGCAGAGCTGAAGCAGCTCCATAAGGTCACATCCTGCACTTGGGAATTCTCTCCCTGTTGCTGGGCCTAATTGTGTGGCTGCAGGCAAGGGGACACTTTGGTTGGATTCGCACCACAGACTCCACCTGTCTCCACAAAATAGACCTGCTGTGTTCCCCGTTAAGCTCAGAGAAGGATTTGGTTCACAGGGAATTTATGGGGAAAGTATGGTTTCCTCAACCATCCAAGCCTATTTAGAGCATTTTGTGAGCTCAGGAGGGGGGGGGGGAGAAATCTACTTATATATGTGTATGAATGTATAAATATATAAACATACCCTCCCACGTGCATACATACAAACATGCACTTTGCATATGTATACATTCACATATACATCTACATGCCCACAAGCATATTTTGGACCCAAAAAATCACATTCTACTAGCCATCATTGGTTTGGTTTTAGCTTTGAACAAAGTTATGGTTTATTCAGCAAGCCATGGTTAAGGTCTGGTTCAGAACCATTAAGACTGTCAATATGAAGGCAGACAGAACTGCCTTATCTGAGGCCCCAACCTCAGGCAAGACCCTCCATGGACCAAACCGGGGGTCTCCTGCCTGGCCACCTACTTTTCCTGGCCAATTGCAGACGAAGAGGCATTCCTGAGGGATGGGACAGAAGGGGTCCCCCCCCGCAGGAAAGTGGGAATGCTACAGGCATCTCCCACCACCTTCAACTCCAACAGCTCCTAGTACCTCTGATGCCCGGAGCCCTCCCCGCCCCCAGTCCTCTGAGAGCTGCTCAGCCTGATGCCTGCCGGGGGCGGGGGGGGAAGGGAGGAGAAGACGGTTGGGGTCTCCCCGGCCTTTGTTGTCACTCGGGGTTCCTGCACGCTCCCTGCTCTGCAGAAGTAAACAAATCTGCCCGGGAAAGACAATCGCGAGCGGGCTTGTTCCGAGATATTTCTTAATTAGGCACATATGTCTCCTAAAGGAATCGTTGTGCAAGGGAGCCGGGGGTGGGGGGGTGGGGGGGACCTTCTGCTCGCCATCCCCCTTCATTAGCATGAAACGACGGCCATTGGCTGGGGAACTGTGACGTCACAGAGTGACTTGTAAACTCGGAGCGGCCGCAGATTGTGAGCTTGGTTTGCGATCCGCTCCTTCGGCTGGAAGCGGCGGGGAGGGCAAAAGATTCGTTAGGGAAAGCGTGGAGCCGGCGCCCGCGCGCCCCCGGAGCACATCCTCGCTCTCGCTCGGGCCAAAGGAGCCGGGGACCACGGTATTAATTAGGGGGAACGGGGCCGACGGGAATCGAAAGGCAGGGTGACCCAGCCCTAGCGCCAAGGGATCCGGCGCAGGGATTTCCACTTGGGATTCCCGGTGGTTCCTGGGCGGCCGCGTGTGCGTGAGGCGGGGGGGAACGTGACCTTCAGAGGCGGAATTGCAACCCGGTTCCTCTTTCCCTTGAGCGCCCGGCTCCAAACTCCTCGCCCGCCCCCAAATCTCTGGGCCTGCTAAGACAGCAGAGACCCCCTTCCTAGCTAGAAAAGAGGGTGGGGTAGGAGCTGCTGAATGGAAGTCTTCGGGGGGTCCCAGCTGGGAGGAGGTGCCTCGAATGGCCAGACTGAAGTACGGTCTCGCTGCTCTCCGCACCCCTTCTTTCTAGGGGGTTGTGCCCCACCATTGCCCAGCCTGCCTCCCCAACCCTTGCAACTGAAGGCAGCCCCCCCAATTAAGAGGGGCTTTAATGGGGCATCGGTGGTTTCCTGAGGGATGTTTCGCCTTGGCCCCCTTTGAGTTGGGCACCCCAAGCAAGGCAACATCCTTCCATTCTCTTTCTGGTTGCCTGCAAGTTTCCTGGGCCGGATCCTTGCAGTTTTCACTTTCCCTGTCCACACGCACAGAGCACAGGTGCAAGTCAGGAGTAAGCCCTAGTTCAGAGACAGGGTGCTGGGTGCCTCAGTTGGGTCCGATGAAACAATGAATGTCTTCCCTTCTGTGTTCTTGCAACTCAGTTATGCTCTGAATTCAATGGTGGGGTGAAGAAAGGGGTTTCTCGTTACTTTCCTCTCTTCTGCTCCCCCCCCCCCCCGCAATCATAGTAAAAAGTAAAATGTCAGATTTGGAATGAAAAGACGAAACAGTACTTATTACCAGAAATGAGTGTTTATGAGTGATTCTTTATTCAACCTTTAGATTTATTGCTGTGCTTCTAACATAATAACAATGTATAAAGTTAGGAAGTTATCAGTAATAAAACCTGAAATTCAACCAAAGTATAAAAACAGCAGCTTAAGGTTGGTATCTATAGGTTTTTTAAAAAACTGAGGTGCTTCATATCAGCCAAAGAAGAGGGGTGAAAACAACCAGCGGAACTAGAGGGAGAAGTTATGATAATAGATATTAAAATATTGGCTTCAGCACCTGAAGGGGAGCTGGCAGATCCGAAGCCATGAAAACAGGGGACAGTGTCGGGGTTCAGATGCTTGCAGTGCCCCCAATGCAATCAGAGGTTTGTTAGCAGACTGAGGGCCATTGAAGGCACTGACCTCTGGGCAAAGTGAAGGGGTCCTTGGTCTGAAAAGTTCGCTGAAGACAAAGCCCGCATTTTAGTTGGGGCTCACAAGTTACCGGTGCCAAGGCAGGCTGGGAAGAAACACGCTGACCAAGGAAAAGGTTTACTGAGACTTTTGCCCCGGCTGCTGCCTAGTCTGGAACCTCTTCAAAGAAGAGTCTTGCCGGAGAGACGTTGTGTGCCCCCTCCCCCCCCAAGATGCCTGGGGTCGGCTGCAATCAAGGGCTCCAGCGGCGTCGTGTTTGCCAGTTTCCTGACTGCTCACTTGCCCCTGGCTCCCGCCTTTGCCCGATCCACAGGCGCTTCTGCCCCTCATCAGCTGCTCCGCGAATCTCCCCCCCCCCTACAATTCCTTTCCACAAAAGAATAAAGGCCCGCTGTACTCTCACCTTATTAAAAAGTGAGGCCTTCCCTCCTTTTATCGTATCCTGGAGCCCACAGGTCCTCCCGACGCTCAGGCCAATAAATCATGGCCCGGGAGTCGAATGGGGAGGGGTAGATGACAAAGATCGCTGCCCACCTCCGTTGGTCGGGATTGGTAGACTGAGGCGGGACGGGTGGGCTGTGGAATCAGGCAAACTTGCTTCTCTTGAAAGCTGCAAACGCGGGAGAATCCCAAGGATTTTTTTTCCCAACAGGATGCGGGGGGGGGGGGGACAATATTTTGCGCCTCCTCCGCCCCCTCCCACTCGCCTGTTGTCCTTTGCATTTCCCTTGCAAGTCGAAGAGCAAAAGGCGAGAGGAGGTTTCCAAAAAGATCGGGCAGGAGGGCGACTCACAACAGCATCACAAATCATTCCGTCTCAGCGCTGCTCCCGGGAGATTTTTTTCCCCTTTTTTTGATGGATTAAATTAAGCGCTTCCATTTCCGTCCACCACCTGATCGCCGCATTATAAATCCGAACAGCTGATCCGCGCATCTTCAGAAATCCAGGCGCCGGCAAAGCAGAGGCTGCAGCAAGGGAGGCCGCCGGGAGCTCTCCGGGGCTGAATGAGGAACCCCCAGCCGGCCAGCCATCACCGCCCCCCCCCAGCTCCCGTCGCCGCCGCCGCCCCGAATCGGAACGGCCGTGCCCGTCGCAGCGCACACACAGGCTGGGAGGCGCGCGCATTCCCGACCCGAGCAGGGGCTGACGCACTGGAGGAGAGGACCGACGGGAGCGGGGGGCGACCGGCAGAGGACATCGAGCCGAGCCGCAGCCGCCGCGGGCCGGGCTGGAGGGGGACGCGGGCAGCGGCCGGCCGGGCGAGGCAGCGGGCCAGCGAGCGCGCCACCGGCCGGGCTCCGAGCAAAGCGGGCGCCGGGCCGGCCGGGAGCTGTCCGGGGTGCTGACTCCGCCGGCCGCCTCTTATGAACCAGCGCGGCGCCGGCCGTGATCTCTCGAACTGCTGGGGGGCTCCGGAGGCGAGCTGGAGGGCAAGCGAGAGGCCTGCCGGAGAGGCGCAGCCTTGCCTCGCACAAAAGCCGCCGCCGCCGCCGCAGCTGCGGAAAGGAGGACCGGCGCGGCGCAACCGCCCAGGCTGGAGACCTCCGCGGCCGGCGCCGCTCCTCCTTTCAGGCCTTCGGGAACAGGAGGCGAAGCAGCCGCAGCGGCGGCAGCCCACAAAGCCATAATAGTCCCCGCGCTCGGCGACGGCCATCCCCGGCGGCCCCCCCACCTCCCTTCCCCGCGGCGGGCTCGCTCTTCCGCGCCTTCTGCCTTTCCTCCGGCCCCCCCTCGCCGCCTCTTCTTCCTCCCGAGCGCCAATTCTCCCTTTCTTTTCGCTGCTCTTTGATCGCCTTCCCGCTGCCCCCCCGCCCCCGCCCGCCCGGAACCCATCGGCGGAAGCTGCGGGAGCCTTCTCACATTCCGGGGGAGTCCAGAACCATGCCCAGATCCTTCCTGGTGAAAAAGGTCAAACTTGACGATTTCCCCTCGGCGGACCTCGAGAATTCCTACAGCAGATCGCGGACCGACTTCAACTCCCGGATCCATGACAAGGGTGAGGAGGGGGACGGCGCGGGTGGGCGAGGGAGAGGAGGAGGGGGGGTCACCCTTGAGATGGGCCGACGGGGGCGAGGGCGGCTGGTCGTGTTCCCTGCGCCCCGTCCGGAACTCCGAGCCAGCAGGCCGCGAGCATCCCGGCGCCAGCGAGGCAAGGCGCGCGGGGGGACCGGGCGGAGGAGCGCCGCCTTCCTATTCTGGAATGCGAGAGCCATATTGAGCAGCTCTGCGCCTGCCCGCCTGCCTGGCTCGCTGGCGGCGGCGGCAGCGTCGACTCGGCACCTTTGGATGGAAGGCGACCCGGCTAAAATTAGACCTTGCGGGGACGAGGCGCGGGGGCGGCAGGCGCGCGGAGGGCCTCTTCCCGGGCATCCGGCGGGGCGAGAGGTAGGGGCGCGGGAGGGGCGAGGAGGGGTGCGGGCGGTGGGAGGCATTTCGCCGCAGTGGCGCCTTGCCTTGCCAGCGGGGCCTTTTGTCTCTCGCACGGCGAGTCCAAGGGCAAGCGCGCGGCTGCCTCCAACGGGCCGCTCCCCTGGGGCGCGCTCTTGGGGAGGCCTGCCGAGGCCCCCCCTGCCCGGAGGCCCCACCTCGCGGTCCGAGCGGACGATGCCCGCCCTCCGGCCCGGGGAAGCCCCCTTCCCGCTTTTGTCCGGGACAACGCGTCTGCAGCACGTTGCATAATCGTCAGCATTTGGCTGAAGTGTTTGTGTGGGGGGAGGGCGATTAGCTTCCGCAAGGCTGCACCCCCCCATGCCTTTGGTCTCCTGCAGAGAGTTGACCTTGAGGGAGGGGTGGGGGGGACAGATGCCTCGCTCCTCCTCTTTGGTCTCATCGCTCAAGGGACAGGGGCTTCCACCTCCCACCCCTCCCCGTCCCCCCCGCGCCTCTCTCTCGGTCCTCCGGCTGGCTTCTGGGCCCAGCAGCCGCAGGTGAATCGGCTGCGAAACCGCTCTAAGGACGGAGAGGAGAGCCGCAGCTCGGGAATCACTGCGGATATTGGCAAGAGGCGCCGGTGGCCGGCCTGGAGAGAGGTGCGGGGCGGGGGGCGGGTGTTCTCCGGACTCCGCTTGTTGCCCCTATTAAGTGGAGAGCTCCGAAGGCTTCCCTTCTCTACCGCCCTTGCCAGGCGCCTCCGCTAACGGGCTCTCCTCCTGCTTTTCCTCCCTGCTCTCCACCCTCGCCCCCCCTCTCTGTCCGTTGGCATTCCTCCCTCACCTTCCCCACCCCTCCTGGCTTTCGCTGTCCCCCCCCGCCCCGCCCGCAGGTGGCTACATCGGCGACTACATCGCGCCGTCCTCGGTGTACGAGGGGGAGGGCGAGAACGGCCTCAAGGTGCCCCCGCCGACGGGCGTCATCTACCCGGGCACTCACGGCGACTCGGACCAGGCCGACAGTCCGCACTCGGCCTTGGCCGGCGGCTACATCAACGGCGACGCGGCGGTGAGCGAGGGCTATGCGGCCGACGCCTTCTTCATCACCGACGGGCGCTCGCGCCGCAAGGCGGCGGTGGTGGGCGGCGGGGCCGGGGGCGCGGGCTCCCGCCTGGGCCAGACCCCGCCCGCGGGCGGGCAGCCCCCGCCCCCGCCGCCCGCGCCGCCGCAGCGGCACACCTGCAGCGAGTGCGGGAAGACCTACGCCACCTCGTCCAACCTGAGCCGCCACAAGCAGACGCACCGTAGCCTGGACAGCCAGATGGCCAAGAAGTGCCCGACGTGCGGCAAGGTGTACGTCTCCATGCCGGCCATGGCCATGCACCTGCTGACGCACGACCTGAAGCACAAGTGCGAGGTGTGCGGGAAGGCCTTCAGCCGGCCCTGGCTGCTGCAGGGCCACATGCGCTCCCACACCGGCGAGAAGCCCTTCGGCTGCGCGCACTGCGGCAAGGCCTTCGCCGACCGCTCCAACCTGCGCGCCCACATGCAGACTCACTCGGCCTTCAAGCACTTCCGCTGCAAGCGCTGCAGCAAGACCTTCGCCCTCAAGTCCTACCTGAACAAGCACTACGAGTCGGCCTGCTTCAAGGGCGCCGTCCCGCCGCCGCTCAGCCCGCTGGAGGCCTGACGGAGCGCGGCGCGGCGCCCCCCCTCCTCCTCCTCAGGCTCCCCCCCACCCCCCCGCCAGGCTCCAGGAAAGCGGGCGGAGGCCGGGGGCGTGGCCAAACGCCCAGCGCCTCACCTGGACAGGTAACCCCCCCCTCCGCCGCAGCCTCTCGGCCGCGCTCGCCTCCCTCCCTTTGCGGCTCCCGCGGAATGACGGAACCGACGCCTCCGCCCCCCCGGAGCCCCTCCCGCGAGCGACCCTCTTTCCGTTCGCTCTCCGCTTGGCGAGGCGTCGGCTGGTTTCCTTCCACGGAGCTGCCGAATTTCTATTTTCCTAAATGTTTACGTTCTCTTATTTTGATTTCGCTGTTTTAAGAGAAAAAAGGACAAGAGAGGTATGTATTTGACTGGGAGGCGGTATTTATTTATTTATTTATTTATTTGCTTACTGACGAATGTATTTATTTTTCGACCTGTTTGTTTGTTGATTGCGCGGGGCAGTGCCCCCTCCCTTCACGTTGCACTTTTGTGTTGGTTTTTAATAATTTTGTTGCTTTTAAAGCCTCCTCTTTGAACCGCTGTTGACTTCCGATCCGTACGTTTGTTGCCAAGACTTCTTTACTATGCCAAAGTCTACGTCACTTTTTGAAGGGGGGGGGGAACGAGGAAACCAGGACTGGCCGTTGTTTTGATTTTTTTCGTTCTTTTGGTTTTGCTTCCCCCCCCCCCCTTTTCCGGGTTGGGGCGAGGGTGGTGGTGGGGAAAATGATCGCCATCCTTTCTAACGCAGGATTTTTTGCATGCGAAGAAGAAATGTATTTAAATCTATGCCAATTTGATGATGCTTTTTAAAGTTATTCTTATTATTATGGATTTTCATTTGTAACACTTTACATCCCTTTGTTTTTCTTTGCCAAACTTTTAGATAATAATAGTCTATTTGAGGGCAATATTCTCCTACTGAACTAATAGAAGCAATAATTAACGTAATGCATGTTATTTTTAAGACAATAGTAATAGTGAGGAATCAGGTAACTTTTAATCCAACTTCTTAATAGCAACGGATATCAGGGACTTTGCCAGTGTAGTGAACTTGCGTTAAGGAGGGCGAACCCGCCTTCTTCTTCTTCTTCTCTCGTCTTCTAATGAATGCACACTGCCTGCCTTCTTCGGCTTACTTCCTAGTAGCTTAGTCAAGTCTCGGGGCTTGTAGCGCTTGCCTGGCCCGAGAAATACGAGCAACACCCCTCCCGAATCCCCCCTCCCCCTTGGCCCATTCCCCTCCCCCCCGTGGCTTTCAGGCTCCGCCAGCCCCCCTGCCTCTGAGGGGGGAGTGGGCGTGGGATGCAGCTCAGCAGGGGTGGAGACGCCTCTGTTCCCCGTCCCCCTCCCCTTCCCCCCCGGGTCTCCCCCAGCGCCAGAGCCTGCACCCAACAGGTGCCTTCCGCTCCATCGGAGGACAGACGCCGCTGCCGCGGGGACGACTTTCCGGGTTTCCCCCAAGGTCGGTCTGCCTGGCGGTCAGAGGCCCCGGTCCTGCCGGTCAGCTGGTGGCTCCGGCTGCCCCCCCCCGCCACCTCCCTTCGTAAGTCTTGGCCCTCTGGCGCGGCCACCTCCCCCGGCCCTCCCGTCTCCCCGCGGGAACCTTCCGCCCACGTCACGGGCCTGCGGGGGGTGGGGAAGGAAGCCTCTTCCAGCTAAAGGCATTGCCTTCCGTTAAGACCACTAAGCCCCCTCCCCGAAAGCCACGAGGACCCCCCCTCACTTTTCTCTCCCACTCTAAGCACTTCTTCCCCCGTAGGTCTTTCCATTTTATGAATAATTTAAGAAAAATAAACAGCACAAAAGAATAAAAAAAAACCTTAATAGAAATCAGGTAGAAGGAACTTGTGTTAGCACCTCCTGTTTTTGTACTTAAGATAATTAATGATGCTACTAGAACAATGACTTCTAATACTAATATTGCTATTAATACTCCCTCTCGCTGATCCTGACTTTAAAAGGGAAAAGACGGACTGCTTTGTAAATACCGTTTGGAAATTTACGTGAATTTTTACAAGCTGTTAAAGAATTCTGAGCCTGTTTGTGGGGGAAAAAAAAAGCAAAAACGGAACTTTTCCTGGGGAGAAAAGACGGAATATCCGAACGGAGAGGAGCGGCGAGGATGCGAAGGAGCCAGACGCCGAGCGGTGGACCAGTAAAGCACAATTCGCACACCGTCTCCTGCAGCACTTCACAATAATAAGAATCATAATAAAAAAACAGAGGATACTCTTGTAGTAGACCGGCGTGGCGCCTTCTTCCTCCGCGCAAGCGAGGCTACTCTGCGGGTGGGGGGGGGAGGGCTTGCTCTCTGCACATGCTCCGAGCACCGTCGACCTTGGGCCGGCCTGGAGGCCCAGCCAGGAGCAAAGGAGCCGCAAGGAAGCTGGCTCTTTCCCCGCTCGCCCTTCTTTCTCCTCCCGCAGGTTTCCCCACCGCGGCTGTGTCTTACACGAGGGGGCTCTTCTGGTGTCCAGCCCTCCAAGCTCACGTCGAGGAGGCCCGTCCGGTGGCCTTTCGAGCCTCGACCGACGCCCTCCAGCCGGCTCTTCGCTCGCGCTCCCCTCCCCCATCCCCGCTCGCTGCTTCTGAGGAGAGCTCCGAGGGGCCCAGCGACGGACACCCCCCCCTCCCGCCGCTCTTCCCAGACGCCCCCGCCGACCTTTGGGCCCCGCCCTCTTTCCCCCCACTGACCCTCCTGGGAAGGTCGAAGGCGCCGCACTCCCAGGGGTTCTGCCTGCGCCTGGACGGAGCCCGGCTCCAGGTGACCTTCCTTCTTCTCGCCTGGCAGCGGAAGCGGGCGACCGTGGGCTCCCTGGGGCGCGCCCCGGCTTTGGCCCCGCAGCTTCGGTAACCTGCCGTGCGCCAGACTCGGAACTGCGAGGGGATCTCGCTTCCCGTTGCCCCGGTGGCAGCCCCGAAGGGAACGGTGGCCCCTCCGGTCAGAGGTCAGGCCAGGGGTCGGCAAGGCGTCAGCGGCGCCCCCTCCCCAAATGCCAGGAGCGCCTCGCTGGGCAGCCCAGGAGGGCAACTTCCGGAGCTCTATGAGGAGGCCAAGTTAGAATTAACTCTCATCCTGACCCTAACCCTCCCGGGCTGAAGTCAAGGTCTCCACGGCTGCAGACCCCTATCCGCCACGCCGTCCTGCCGGGCTCCGCAAACCTCCCCCGGGGCGTTTTGTAAGGACGTCTTGTTTCGGTCGCGTCCCGAGAGGCTGCTTCCGGCTTCCCCCGCCCAAATTTTCGCCAGTGGTCCAAGTTCGCTCTGAGCGGCCTGTCGAGGGGAAAAGGGCCTTTTCTGGGGGGGGGGGCTGGAGGGCCGCCGGGCGAAAGCAAGGAGAAGCTTCCCTTCCTGAAGAGAATTGCGGCCTGGATTCAGAAGAGCGGGGAGCCCAGGCTGGCCTTTTGGCTCCCCCAGCAAATGAACGTGACGGAAGGGAAGGAAGAGATCCGTGTGTCTGCTGTTAGACCGGGGCTGGAGGAAGGGAGGGAGGAAAAGGAAGGAAGGAAAAGGAAGGAGATGGGAATGGGAAGGAAGGAAGGAAGGAGATGGGAATGGGAAGGAAGGAAAAGGAAGGAAGAAGAAAGGAAATGGAAGGAAGTAGATGGGAAGGAAGGAAGGAAAAGGAAGGAAGGAAATGGGAATGGAAATGAAGGAAGGAAAAGGAAGGAGAAGGAAGGAAGGAAGGAGATGGGAAGGAAGGAGATAGGAAGGAAGGAAGAAAGGAAGGAAGGAAGGAAGGAAAAGGAAGGAAGGAAATGGGAATGGAAATGAAGGAAGGAAAAGGAAGGAAGGAAGGAGGAAGGAAGGAAGGAAGGAAAGAAAAGGAAGGAAGGAAATGGGAATGGAAATGAAGGAAGGAAAAGGAAGGAGAAGGAAGGAAGGAAGGAAGGAGATGGGAAGGAAGGAGATGGGAAGGAAGGAGATAGGAAGGAAGGAAGGAAGGAAGGAAGGAAAAGGAAGGAAGGAAATGGGAATGGAAATGAAGGAAGGAAGGAGAAGGAAGGAAGGAAGGAGGAAGGAAGGAAGGAAGGAAAGAAAAGGAAAGAAGGAGATGGGAATGGAAATGAAGGAAGGAAGGAGATGGAAATGGGAAGGAAGGAAAAGGAAGGAAGGAAGGAAGGAAGAAAGGAAGGAGAAGGAAGGAAGGAAAAGGAAGGAAGGAGAGGGGACGGAAGGGAAGGGAGCCTCCGGAGCTCCCTTGGTCAATCCGAGTCCCGAGGCTGTGGCCGGCTGAAGAGGCCTCTTGCAGGGTCTCCACCAGCGACCTCCAAGTAACAAAGGGAAGCGCGGAGGAGCGACCCCCGCGGCCCAGCATCCTGCTGATTCTTGGAGGGAGAGAGGGGCCCTTTCCAAGGCGCTGGGCAGGGCAGACAGGCAGGGAAAGGTGGGGCTTGTACTTCGGCCCCCCCTTCTGTCCCCAGCCCCCCCCCCCCGCCGTGAGCTTGGAGCTCTTCTGCCAGAGAGGACAGTGTGGATCTGTTCCCCAATAGTTATTTATATTTATATTTATATTTATTAAATTTTTATACCGCCCTTCTCCCGAAGGACTCAGGGCGGTGTACAGGGCAATAAACATTAAAAAACAAAGTACAAAAGTTAAAAACAATTAAATGATTTATGCCCGATATATACAATAGTTAAATCCATATTAAAACCCAACCCCAAACCCATCAGACCAGGCCGGCTTGCTCAAATAAATAAGTTTTTAGATCCCGCCGGAAGGAGCGAAGGTCGGGGGCCATCCGGAGCTCAACCGGCAAGCGGTTCCACAGGTCTGGCGTGCCCACAGAGAAGGCCCTCCCCCTGGGGGCCACCAGACGGCATTCTCTGACCGGTGGCACCCTGAGGAGGCCCTCTCTGTGGGAGCGCACTGGACGGAGGGAAGTTGATGCCGGCCGCAGGTGTTGCCGAAGGTAATCCGGACCCATGCCATGTAGGGCTTTGTAGGTCATTACCAGCACCTTGAATCTTTGTAGTAACACTTCCCCTCCCCCCTGATCCTTTGCAACTTGGCGGTTGACTTGAACCCCCACTCCACTCTCCGGACAAAGCGGCTCCGCTCAGCTTCCCATTCTTCCCGGAACCGCGCAGCTGCTCTCCGCCCTGCGGGTGGCGGCTGCGAGAAGCGGAGGGGCGCTGAAGGCAGCCCCCACACCTGCCGGGGCCAGCCTGGGGGTCTTCCTGAAGGCGCGCCTGGTGCCGGGCGGGAGGAGGTCAAGCTGCCGCCTCCGTCCCGCGGCCGCTGAGTCAGGCGGAGGTTGCGCGAGGGTCAGCTCAGGTCAGGCTGCCGCAGCGGGGGCGGGCCGGGCTCTTCCCGCCCCCGCCGCAGTCCGTCGGCCCTACAGGACAGCTGTGGCGCAGAGACGGAAAGGACAGCGCGGGGGGGGGGGGGGGCGGGCGGAAAGATGGGGACGGATTCCTTTGGCTGCGCCGGGTGTGTGTGTGTGCAGCGAGCACAAACGCGGGCGGGGACGTCACGTGCTCATTCTCCCCCCACCCCCCGACTACAAATCCCAGCATACTGAGCCCGCGCTTCCTCCCTGGAAAGGAAGGCGAGGCACCTTCCTCCCCTTGGAGGGACCGTAATTTGGACTGGTTCCGGCCCCGGAAGTGGCACGAGTAGATCCCCTCGGGAGGGCCTTCTGCCGTTGCCTTCCACAGCGGCCAGGAAAGGCGGATAGCCTTTACCTGCCAGGAAATAGCGAGAGAGACCCCCAAAGGGCCCGAAGAGCGAGCGCGCCACAGCAGCGGGAAGGCAGGGCGGGTTCCGCCGGTCGCTTTCGCCCGCGTTTCCGAGCGGGGGTCTGCAAAGGGGCGCTCCTGTCCTCTCCCCCCCGCCCCGTCGGAGAGCAGGCGGGATTTCCCAACGCAGCTTTCCACATCGCCCCCCCCCCGGAAGTGCACAGCCAGGGTCGAGGCTGATGGGGAGGGTCTCTCTCTCTACCTCCACGGGGGTCTTCGAGGGCGATTTAGGTGCCTTGTGAGGAGGGGGCTGAGTCCCTCCTTCCTTCGGGGCTCCGCCTGCTTCTGCCCCGCTTCGCGGAGGGCCCCGGGGAGTCACCTTCACTCCCCAGATTGGTTCGCCGGTGAAGGTGAGATCCTGCAGCCGCTGCGGTTCCTGGAAGGAAGCGGCTGGCTCCGGCCGCTACAGGCGGGGAGAGAGGAGCCACCGATCCGGGGACCCCCGCGCGGCTGCCTTCCGGCGGCCCTGGGACGCTCCTGCAAACCCGCCCCGCCTCCCTCCCCCAGGCGCCTCCGGTTCTCTAGCGGGGTGGCGGCTGCGGGGCCGAGACCACCCGGTGCGCCTCTGGCGGGGTCCTCCTCCGCCCCCTGCGGCCAAGGAGCGGGAGGTCGGGCTGCCCGATCCCGGGAAGGGGGGGGCGCCAACAGGAGACCCTCCCTGCGGTTCTCCAGGCGGGGCGGGGCCGCTCGTGGGCTCCGCTCCTCGGGTCGCGGGCGGTTGGAGCTCAGCCTGAGCGGCTCCGAGTGGATGGGCTCGGCTGCCCCGGCGAGGCCCGGAGGGGTCGTTAGCCGGAGAACTCGGTGCCTTCGCCGTCCCCCCCCCCCCCCCGTTTATAAGCGGGCCTCCGCTCCCTCCGGGTCCCTTCAAGGTCATCGCTGCGGGGCCGCCATTCCCCGACGGGCCGCTAGGTGGAGCAGCGCGCCAAGTCCCCGGCTTTCGGGCGCTGCGGCGGAGCCGGGAAGCGGAGCCCGAGCGTCGCGGCGGCCTGAATTCCGGAGGAGTCGGTGTCTTCCGTCTGCCGGCTCCGATGCAGCCCAGACGCTGCTCCGCAGCCGAGGAAGCGCTGCAGGGACGGGAGTCTTCAGCGAGCCGGGCCGCTGCCTCGGGAGCGCCCCAAAGGGAGCCACTCCGGCATCATTGGGGGGGGGCACAAACGGGGGTTTCATTGGAAACAGGCCGAGGTCAAGCCGGTCCCTGTCTTGCAAGGCTGCCCTGACCGATACGGGGCTCCCGAAATCGGAGGAGTGATGATAGACAATGGATGCAGCAGGAGGTGCACGTTTTAAGCACTACGGATACACATTTGAAGCGGCAATAACAATGCAAGAAAACGCAACCCAAAGAAGGGGCAGACTTTCCTGGGGAGCCCCAGGCAAGCAAAGGCCGGGTGTGGGGGTGTGCGTGCAGGCCTCCTGCCTGGATAGTCCTTCTCTCCAACCTGGCCCTTCAGCCATCTTGGCTGGGAATCGTGGGCACTTGAGTCCCAACTCATCTGGCAGGCAGGCAGGTCTATGGAGGGAGTCTGCCATGGGGAGAGGGAGGCTGGATGGCAGTAGGGAAGCCACGCCTGGACGATTCCTCTCTCCGTTCTTTCTTCTCATGCCAGCTTCAAGACAGGGGGAGACAGCCACACTTTTTCCAAGTTGCAAATCTTAAAGGCAAAAGCTTTTGTGATCTGTCAAAGGTTGCGCCCTCACCTGGCCGCCTCCCAGGATGCACTGCGGGTCTCCCAGGCTTCTGTAAGAGGTGGCACAAAGGGCAGGCAAGGGCTGGCAAAGGGTACCCAGATGTCAGGGGGCGGCCCGTTCCTCTGGATGGTGGAGCTCTCCAGAAAGGCTTTGGGGTGGCTGCTCTCTCTCTCTTTCTTTGTGTGTGTGAGAGAGAGAGACAGAGAGAGAGGGAGAGGGAGGGAGGGAGAGGGAGAGAGAGAGGGAGAGAGAGAGGGAGAGAGAGAGGGAGAGAGAGGGAGAGAGAGAGGGAGAGAGAGAGGGAGAGAGAGAGGGAGAGAGAGGGAGAGAGGGAGGGAGAGAGAGCGAGGGAGAGACAGAGAGAGAGGGAGAGACAGAGAGAGAGGGAGAGACAGAGACAGAGAGAGACAGAGAGGGGGAGGGAGGGAGGGAGAGAGAGAGAGAGAGAAAGAAACTCTCCATCTCCCAGGGTGGGTTCCTGGCCCGTACCTGCATCATGCAATACTCCAGAACTGGCCTTCTCCAAAAGCTGGTCACTGCATTTGCACAAAAGGTCTGGTTTATCTGGGGTTAAACTTGGTTTTGTGGCTTAATGTCATCTGTCACACAAGCTTTTTGGCATATTGTGGAAATGGATTCGGTCCAACCTCAAACTGGACCATGTCAATATAATTAATATATTAATATACATTTATTATTACTATATGTTAATTTAATATTAATCATATTGATATTAATCATATTAATATTATATTAATATGTAACATTTGAGTATTAGTACCACTTGACATTATTAGTACTCCAAGTATGTGAAGTATTAATACTTCCTGACGCTTCCCTTAAACCAAAGGAAGGGGTGGAAATGAACAATTCGGGAAAAAGAAAAAGTAAAGAGAAATCCAGGATGTGGCTGGTTAGTGCAAGTCCCCTTCAATAGAAAAGAAGAGAGAATAGCATAGAATATAGAATAGAACAGAACAGAATAGAACAGAATATAGAATAGAACAGAACAGAACAGAATATAGAATAGAATAGAGAATAGAGAATAGAATAGAATAGAATAGAATAGAATAGAATAGAATAGAATAGAATAGAATAGAACAGAACAGAATAGAACAGAATATAGAATAGAACAGAACAGAACAGAATATAGAATAGAATAGAGAATAGAGAATAGAATAGAATAGAATAGAATAGAATAGAATAGAATAGAATAGAATAGAATAGAACATAGAACATAGAACAAAACATAGAACAGAACATAGAACAGAACAGAATGCAGTGGGTTCTGCGGAAGTCCACAGCCTGTCTTTGGCTCCCTGCCACTGAGCTGGTGCAGAAGTTTTTCCAACATAACAAAACAGCTGTTAACATGAAGGTGAATCTGGATGGCCCAGAATCTTGATTGGTGCTTTTTTTAATTTACTGTATCTAAGCCATTTCCGGTGTTTACGGAACATCTTCATTAACAGAGCAGAGAGAAGCTGAGAATTTTTTTTGGAAAGGACAGCCGAGCACGTCAACACTCAGGGCCTCTTTCCAAGGCTTTTCCGATCCATCCATCACCGGCGGAGGCTGTTTTCAATCTTGTTATCGGGCACTCCATCTGTCACAGGCGCCTCTGGCGTCTTCTGCTCCCCCCTCCGACAAGGCCATTACGTTCTGAAAGCTCAAGGGTGGCACAGGCAGCATTTCCACCCCACACCAGTCGGGCTTCCCGAGAGAGCACCCAAAAGGTTCCACCCCCAGCCCAACGGCAAGCAGGCCTTCTCTTGGACTGATGCAGGCAGCCACCAACGGCTAGCGTGGAATTGGCTCTGGGGCCAAAGCTGTGCGGGCTGGCCATAAATGCTCTTGATGGGCTCGGGGGGGGGGACTCTGTCCAACTTGCAAGATATGGCTGATGGCAGAGGACTCCCTCACAGGACAGTTCTTCAGGCTTGTGAAGAGGACGCAGTGCGCCTCCAAGGGCTGGGCCACAATTCCAGGGAGGTCTACAGTTAAGGTGGTGGCTCCAGCCTTAAGACCAAAGCCCTTTTAACCTTTGTCCTGTCAATCAGAAAGAGCTGGGCTTTATTGGATGGCTTGGCTCCCGTATTGAAGTTTCTGACCCCTCCCCACAGACATCCCAGGCCCAGGCAATTCAGGAGCCGGTGAAGTCCAGTCTCATGAAGAGAAGGACCAGGGGGGACAGGATAGCTGTCTTCCAATATTTGAGGGGCTGCCCCAAAGAAGGGGGGTGGGGCAACCTCTTCTCCAAAGCCCCTGAGGACAGGACAAGAAGCAACGGAGGGAAACTCATCCAGGAGAGAAGCAACCTGGAACTGAGGAGAAAATTCCTGACAGTGAGGACAATTATTCCATGGAACGGCTTCCCTCCAGAGGTTGTGGGTGCTCCATCACTGGAGGTCTTCAAGAAGGGGGTTGGACTAGAAGACCTCCAAGGTCCCTTCCAAAGTATTGTTAATTTCCTACTTCTTCCAAGCTTGAGATGGCTTTGCCCATCCAGCCCCCCGCTGCTCTTCAGCGCCCCACTGATCCTTGGGGATCAGGCTCCGGACTTTGCCCAACTCCTGTTCTTGCTGCTCCTGGGTGAGGGGCTGTGAGACCCCTGGCTGGGGAGGCCTCTGCTGCCCGTCATTCCCAACCCTTGGAGGGGGCAGAGAACACCCTACAAGTGCCTGGACATGGGGCTCTTCCCCCCCCCGCACTTCCAAGGTGCCCGCCCAGTGCAGAGCAGGGTCCGGCCCAGTCCGGCAGGGAGAAGGCCGTGGGGAGGGGATGCACACCAGGAACCGGAGGAAAAAGGCGAATACAGCTGACAAATAAATACAAGTAATCCTTGACTTACGACCTCAGCTGAGCCCCAGATTTCTGTTGTTAAGTGAGTTTTGCCCCATTTTACGACCTGTCTTACTGCAGCTGTTAAACGAATCACCGCAGCGGGTAAGTCAGTCACACGGTCGTTAAGTGAAACTGGCTTCCCCACTGACTTGGCTTGTGGGGAGGTCACAAAAGGGGAATCACTTGACACACACACACACACGGGACGCTACAACCATGGTAGGTAGAGGCCAGCTGCCGAGCGGCCAATTTCTGACCCCTTGACCACAGCGATTCTGCAACGTTGTAAGAGCGCTGAACGGTCCTAAGTTGCTTTTTCAGCACCGTTGTATCTTTGAATGGACCTTAAACGAATCGTTGCAAGTCAAGGACGCCCTGTAGACAAAAGGGCTCCCCCCTCGACTCGTTCGGTTTTTGAAACTCGCACCGGGCTCGGTTTCTGCTGGGGAGGTGACCTTCCCTGAAACTGGGGGATCCCCTCCCTCCTCCCTCTCAGACGCCCCAAGAAAGAAAAAAAGATGGTGGGGGTGGGGAGCACGGAAAGGAAGGCAGAGGGGGGCTGCAAACTCCTTTATTCCCGGGGTCCTTTGCCATTAAACTCTTCACGGGAAGGCCCCCCCCTTCCAGGCCCGTGCACTGCTTCAAAGGGAGCCGCTGTTCCAAGAAGCACACACACACACACACACACACACACACTGCCACTGCCCAGCCTTGCCCTCCTTGCCTTTGTGGTATTTTTAGCCCAGGGAGAAGTTCGGAGGCAAAAGGGCTTCCGCCCACGTCCTTTGCAGCTCCGGGGACTGTGGCCAGGCCTTCCCCTCCTGGATGCTGTGGACCCCCAGGGCCTCTGGCACCCCCTCGCTGGCTGCCACTCACGGCCACCTTCCCCCTGAACTGGAGGGGGCAATCAGCCAATGTATCTTCCTGCCAAATGTGGGCCCGTCCCTCTCCTGCCTTCCCCTCCTCAAGATGCACCTTTAAGGTCCTTTTAAGCTGGCAGACATCACAGTCTTTAAAACGGTCTTTCTCAACCTTGGCAACTTGAAGATGGGTGGACTTCAACTCCCAGGATTCCCCAGCCAGCTTTGCTGGCTGGGGAATCCTGGGAGTTGAAGTCCACCCATCTTCAAGTTGCTAAGGTTGAGGAGCACTGCTTTGAAACGCCTGGCCTCCAAATGGGGGCTGGGTTGAAGCCAATCCATGTGAAACATGTGTCTGTGTTGTGTGTGTGTGTGTGTGTGTGTGTTTGTGTGTCTCTTGGCCCTCTGGGTGCGACTTGAGAGCTGTGGATGCTGCAGAGGGAGAAAAACCCCTGGGGTAAGCTTTGAACTAACAAAGGAGAATATTTATAGCTCAGGGTTGAAATGAGGGGTCCTTGGTGCCCTCTGAGCCTGGTGCTTTCCTTGCAGACACTCCGTTAGCCAAAGTAGGTAACACCATCAGTGCTAGAAGGGAGGGGGGGTTTGTGGAGAGGAGGAGGAGGAGGAGGAGGAGGAGGAGGAGGAGGAGGAGGAGGAGGAGGAGGAGTAGTTGGTGGAGGTGGAGGAGAAGGACTGTGGCGTCCTTTGTGCTCTCTGAGCCTGGTGGTTATCTTCCAGACGTCTCATGACCCAACTAGGTAACATCATCAGGGCTACCTAATGTTATCTAGCTTGGGGAATGAAACATCTGCAAGGAAACAAGCTCAGAGGGGCACCAGGGAGCCCTCACATTGACCACCGTCTGCATTTTAGGCTCTTGCCAAATTCAGGCAGAAGGAGGTACTTGATCCAGGCACTTGACCACAACTCCCTGTCCCCAGTTGGCCACCCTCTGAAAGTAAAGGTGTGTTTGTGTGTACCTGAAGGCGAGATTATCTCCTGAATGGTTTGCCTACAAAGTGAGGAGATTTCTTCTGGAGCCGGAGGAGATTGAGGGCACCGAGCAGGAGGGAAGCCGGTGTGATCTTCTGGGGTCTGGAGGCCCTCAGCTTAAGTTCAGAGCTGTCTTCCTCTTGTGTAAATGCTGAAGTTCTTTAGTGCCGTTCCTGGCTGTGCAATTCAGAACCTTGCAGTTCTTCTGCTGATCTTCTGCGTCTCGCCTGCGATTCTTCTGGGGTTCTTTTGCGATTCTTCTGTGGCTTTTCTGAGGTTCTTCCGAAATTCTCCTGTGGCTCTGGAGGTTTTTCTTCTGCGGTTCTTCTAGCTCCCGTTAATTCTTCTCCTTCAACATGTCTGTGGAGACATGTTGAAGGAGGCATGTTCTCCTGCAAGGCGTTTCCCTGGCCTCAGAGCCCCCCCCTTTCCTGGCTGAGGGGGAGCAGGTGAGAACAGAAGCGGCAGGGAAAGCGCCCAGGCAGAGCCCGCCTGGCTGCCCCACCCGCCCGGCTGTGGCAGCTGTCCTTGGGCAGGGGGAGGTCCGCTCGGATAAAAGAGGCCTCATTTGCCGTCCTTCCGAGGAGGGAGCCCAGAGCCGGCAAGGGACCCTGACCAAGAGCAGGAGATGGGGGCATGCAGCCGCCTCAGCCCCTGCTCTGCTCACCCCGGCCTTTCTCGGGCCCTCTGCCACTCCCTGGCCCCCGCTGCGGTCACTAAGCTGAGCCCCCCCAAGGCGCAGCCCTTCGAGGCCATCCCACGCAACGGGCACAGTGCCTGGCTCAACCTCTTCCAGTTCTGGAGGACCAACGCCTTCCAGAACCTCCACCACGTCATGGACAGGAACTTCCAGAACCTGGGACCCATCTACAGGTGAGTTTCCCCCCTTTCCCCCCCCACCCTAGGTGGGTCAGACGGCTCCCACTCCCGGCTTTTAAGCGGGGTGGGTGGGATTGGCCACGCTGCACAGCTGGGCTGGGTCACCTGAGAGGGCTTGGAAGGAAAGTCCTCACCTGATGAGGTCAGCTAGCTCTGTGTCAGTGTGTTTGTTTGTGTGTGTGTGAGAGAGAGGGAGGGAGGGAGGGAGGGAGAGAGAGTGTGTGTCCTTGTTGCTCTCACAGTTTTTTTCTTTCTTGCAGACGTTTCATTAGCCAAACTAGGTAACATCGTTAGTGCTAGAAGATGCAAACCCCGCCCCCCCATTAGCACTGATGACGTTACCCAGTTGGGTCATGAAACGTCTGCGAGGAAAAAAACCCCACAACCTCAGAGAGTAGCAAAGAAGACCCATCGTTTCAATCCGGAGCCACAAAGATTTGCCTTTTTCAGAGAGAAAGTCAGACCCAAACTTCTCTCCTTCCTTGTTAGCAATATGACGTTTTATTTCCCAAAGAAGGGAACGGCCTCCGAACGGCCCCTCTGAAGCCACCTCCGTTCAGCCGGATGTCCCACCATCAATCAACCTGCCTGAAGTATTTTGTCCTGCTTTGTGACATTAGCCAGGCGGGTTGAGGATGATGGGTCGGAAGGTCACCAGATGCGGAGAGAGACGCTGCTTTTGGACGAAGGCTGGGTTCATGCCTAAAGGTTGTTTGTCCAGATTGTGATCCCTAGATGGCTGGAAAAAAAGCTGCTGAGCAATATCTGGCACAAACTTTCCTATTCAAAGGAGACTTTACCTGGCTCAGTCTCCACCTGGGTCCGTAGAAGAGCACGGCCCTGAGGCCGGAGGCGTCTGGACCAGGTGGCCAGGGAAGTCCTGGGGTGAGTGGGTCCCCCTCCTGATCTTTCCTCCAAGGCTTTAAATATGCACCTCTCACACCATTGAGTTTGGGCTGGCTAGGTGTGATCCCGCACCGTCCCCCGTAGGGGAATACAGGGGGGTCCTCCGCTTATAACCATCCGTTTGGGGACTGTTTGAAGTTACGACGGCACTGAAAAAAGGGACTTATGACCGGTTTTCACACCTGCGACTGGTTGCAGCCTCCCCGTGGTCACGTGAGCAAAATTCAGAGGCTTGGCCACTGACTCATATTTATGACGCTTGTGGTGTCCCAAGATCACGCAATCCCCTTTTGTGACCTTCTGAGAAACAAAGTCAAGGGGGAAGCCAGTTCCACTTAACAACCGTGTTACTAGACCCCTGGTGGTGCAGTGGCAGTACTGCAGGCTAATTCTGCCCACAGCCAGCAGTTCGATCCTGACTGGTTCGAGGTTGACTTAGCTTTCCGTCCTTCTGAGGTCGGTAAAATGAGGACCCAGATTGTTGGGGGCGACAGATGCCGCCTCTGCAAATGGCTTAGAGGGGGCTGTAAAGCGCTGTGGAGCGGAATATAAGTTGGAGGCCTATTTGCTACTAACTTACTAACTGCAGTGATTCCCTGAACAACTTTGGTGAGAAAGGTCCTAAAACGGGGCAAAAGTCACTGAACAAATGTTTTGCTTAGCAACAGAAATCTTGGGCTCCATCGTGGTCGTAAGTCGAGGACTCTCTGTATGGGTGGGTGAAGGCACCTGGTCCAGTTTCCTGGCAGAGCGCTGATCGGGAATGGCTGCCCGTGAAGTCCTCAGCCTGCGAGGCAGGGGTGGCACCCTTCTCAGAAGACGGGGGAGACCCCTGCCCAGCAGGAAAGGAATCTTTGCGATGCAGACAACGCTTCGGGGTGGAGGTGGGGGAGGGGTTTCCCCAGCTGTACAGGGGGTCCTCGACCCTAATTGGGCCCCAAACTTCTCTCGGTCAGTGGGACATTTGTTAAGTCAGCTTTGTCTTGTTTTGCCATTTTTCTTGGCCCTGTTGTTAAGCAAATCATTGCAGCTGTTAAGCCAGTCACACCGTTGTTAAGTGAACCCGGCTTCCCCGTTGAATGTTGCAAAAGGGGATCACATGACCTCAGGAGGTCACAACTGTCATAAATATCAGCCAGTTGCAGAGGGCCTGAATTCCGATCACGTGACCGCGGAGATGCTGCAACGGGGCTAAGTATAAAAAAGATCACAAATCGCTTTCTTTTCAGTGCCGTTGTAACTTTGAATGGTCACGAAATGAACCGTTGCAAATCAAGGACTACCTGTAGAAAAACGGAGAGGATTCTTCGAGTGAGAATGGAAATCCCTGAATAGCAACAAGGGAGAATATTTGCGGCTCCGGGTTGGGACGAGGGGTCCCTACATCGATCGGTGCAAAGCAACCTGTTCACGAAGGTTTTCCGATTTGGGTCTGGGGGGGCGGGGGGGGGAAAGCGGGCTGGATAGGACAGGCTAGGAGAGCACTTTTAAATGCCTTGCAAGCATTCTGAGGAACTTGCTGAGACCACACAAAATGCAAAACACACACACACAGGCACACACAGGCGTGTTCTGAGAATAAGTCAAGAAGAATAAAGAAAGAGGGCCCTGCTGGTTCTAAAAGAGATACAAGCGGCAGCTTGATTGAAGACAGAGGCCAAGGTCTCCCTGGCCAGGATGGGTGGCCAGAAGCGAAATGGCTCTGCTAGCAGAACTGAGAAAGGACAGTTTTCTCGTGACTGACCAGGGTCTCCCAATCTTGGCAACCTGAAGAAGGGGGGGACTTCAACTCCCAGAATCCCCCAGCCAGCAAGATGCAGAGAAGAGCAACAAAGTTGATGAGGGGACCGGAGGCTGTGAAAAGTTCATATATGAACATATGAAAAACGGTGGCAGGAATTGGGTGTGTCTAGTCTAGCAAAGAGACGGACATCAACCCAAAAGCGGAGCAGTCCTTGTCCCAAGTAGAAATGGTGGCGTCCACTTCAGTGGGGAGGTGCAGAGGAGACAGGCAACAGAGAGCCACGCGGAGGCTGTAGGGGCTGTCCCCATTCACACCCAGGGTGATGATAACTCCTCCCCATTGGCCAGCCATGGTGTGGGAACACCTCAAGCCAGATAGTTTGATTAAAGCTTGATAAAGGCCTGGAGACTACAACATGAGAAGAACGGTTGCAGGATTTGGGAATGGTCAGTCTAGAGAGAAGAAGGACTGGGGTGGGGGTGGGGGTGGGGAGTGGAACATGATAGCAGTATTTCAATATTTGAGGGGCTGCCCCAAAGAAGAGGGAGTCAAGCTATTCTCCAAAGCACCAGAAAGCAGGAGAAGAAGCAACGGAGGGAAACTCATCCAGGAGAGAAGCAACCTGGAATTGAGGAGAAACTTCCTGACAGTGAGGACAATTAACCAGTGGAACAGAAGTTGCCACCAGAAGTTGTGGGTGCTCCAACGTTGGAGATTTTAAAGAAGAGACTGGGCAGCCATTTGTCTTGAAGGGCACAGGGTCTCCTGCTTCAGTTGAGGGGGGTGGTGGTCTGGAAGGCCTCCGATGGTTCTTTCACATGTGTTCTAGTGTTCACTCTGTGGTCTGGCCTTGGGGCAGAAATGTGTAACCCAGAGGTTCATCCTTTCAGCCCTTTGGGTCTCCGGCTCTTTGTCTAGGTGGATAAAACAGATCAGATCAGATCAGAATAGAGCTGGAAGGGACCTTGGAGGTCTTCTAGTCCAGCCCCCTGCTCAAGCAGGTGACCCTGTATCATTCCAGGCAAATGGCTGTCCAGTCTCTTCTTAAAAACCTCAAGTGATGAAGCACCCACCACGTCTTAAGGCAACTTCTGTTCCACTGGTTTATTGTCCTCAATGTTAGGAAGTTTCTCCATAGTTCCAGATTGCTTCTCCCCTTGATGAGTTTCCATCCGTTGTTTCTTGTCCTGCCTTTCAGGTGCTTTGGAGAACAGCTTGACTCCTTCTTCTTTGGGGCAGCCCCTGAGATACTGGAAGCCTGCTATCATGTCACCCCTAGATTAGACATAGCAAGTTCCTGGGTAAATATGGTTTATTTTGAAGGAGCAAATTTACATCTTAAGGGTCATTCTAGGATTTGTCATTCTGGCTAGGACCTTTGGCCTTCTCACTATGAAGTTAGGTTTTTATAATGTGCTCCCAACCACGGTTTGGACACAGGGCAAAAGTTGCAGCTGGTTCCAAATCTGGTGGGCAGGTTGTTGGCAGACGAGAGCCACCACACAACTCTTGGGATGCCTTCCGGTTGCCCCTTCGGTTGCCCGTTGGCCTCTGTCCCCTTCAAGGTGCTGTTTTGATCCGCTAAGCCCTGCAAGACTTGGCTTTGAGGTACCATAAGATCATCTTGCCTTGCCCTACGTGCCCCCCGACAGGGCAGAGACACCGAAGGCCCCACCTCTGGAACAGTTCGAGGGGTTGTGGCTCTGAAGGTGACCCCTTTGCTCTGGAGCACCCTCAGCCCCTCAGCATCTGGACTGCTAGCCTTCCTCAAGGCAGTCAAGACTGCACTGATGCCGTAGGCACTGAGTGTGTGTGTGTGTGGTTAAGTGGTTTGTTATTGTCTATACTACTACATAGACCAGACTAAGAAATCAATTTCCCAGGAAGGCGAAAACTGCTTATATTGAGCTTGGCTGTAATAGCAGAATCTTGCCAGTCTGCTGCTGCTGCTACTGCTTTCTCTCTCTCTCTCTCTCTCTCTCTCTCTCTCTCTCTCTCTCTCTCTCTCTCTCTCTCTCTCTCTTTCTTTTGTTCTTCCTTTCTTTTTCTTCCTTTCCTTTCCCTCCCTCCCTCCCTTTCTTTTTCTTTCTTTCTTTTTCTTTTTCTTCCTTCCTTCCTTCATACCTTCCTTCCTTCCTTCCTTCCCTCCCTCCCTCTTTCTTTCTTTCTTTCTTTCTTTCTTTCTTTCTTTCTTTCTTTCTTTCTTTCTTTCTTTCTTTCTTTCTCCCTCCCTCCCTCCCTCCCTCCCTTCCCTCCCTCCATCTTTCTTTCTCTTTCTTTCTTTCTTTCTTTCTTTCTTTCTTTCTTTCTTTCTTTCTTTCTTTCTTTCTTTCTCTCTCTCTCTCTCTCTCCCTCCCTCCCTCCCTCCCTCCCTCCCTTCCTTCCTTCCTTCCTTCCTTCTCTCCCTCCCTCTCCCTCCCTCCCTTGCTTCTTTGCTCTGATCCCAGAAGTGCAGAGCAGGCGGACGGCTCTTTCAATGACCCGATTCTGTTGCTTTGGCAGGGAAACGGTGGGCAGCCATGACAGCGTCAACGTGTTCCTACCACAGGATGCCGCCCAGCTTTTCCAGACGGAGGGGATTTTTCCACGCCGCATGGGCATAGACTCGTGGCTAGCCCACCGCGCTTTGAGGAACCACAAATGTGGCGTCTTCCTATTGTAAGTTACTGTCAGCCACACAGTCAGATGCTGTCACTGCAAGGCCCCTTCTCCCTCTGACCCCTCCGGTAGCAAGGACAGAAGGCCCGGCAGTCGGCACAGGGCAGTTGGCGAAGGCCTTGGCTTGAGGAAGGAAGGCACACCTCCTGCTTCGAACCCGGACAGCCCTGGTCCAGCTGTTCCAACTTCAAGGGAAGCTGGTGCTCCACCTCCTCCGTGGAGGGTCTCTGGCAGGAGACGGAAAGCCCACGGCCACGGAGAGGGGAGTTTCAGGACTGTGTCATCTGCAGCTTTTCCCAGATGGGTGCGTAACACCCCCAGGATCCAGAAGTGCAAGGAGCCTTCTTCCCTTTTATAACGGGCGTCTCCTGGAAGAAGGTCATCCTTACTCCAAGAAGATTGCTGTCCCCAGACAGGGGAAGACTCTTTCAGCCCCAGGCCTGGCTTCATTCATGATCCTGAAATTCTCCTTCCTCCTTGGTGGAAACGTCTTCCCGTATCTGGGGACAGCAACGTTCTTCATGCCGTGATGACACGAATAGAATAGAATAGAATAGAATAGAATAGAATAGAATAGAATAGAATAGAATAGAATAGAATAGAATAGAACAGAACAGAACAGAACAGAATAGAATAGAATAGAATAGAATATATGGAATGGAATGGAATGGAATGGAATGGAATGGAATAGAATAGAAGAATAGAAAATGTGGAATAGAATAGAACAGAATAGAATAGAATAGAAGAATAGAATAGAATAGAATAGAATAGAATAGAATAGAAAGAATAGAATAGAATAGAATAGAATAGAAAGAATAGAATAGAATAGAATAGAATAGAATAGAATAGAATAGAATAGAGGAATGGAATGGAATGGAATGGAATGGAATAGAATAGAATAGAATAGAATAGAATAGAATAGAATAGAATAAATAGGAAATAGAATAGAATAGAATTAGAATAGTATAGAATATGTAATAGAATAGAATAGAAATAAGAATTAGAATAGAATAAAATAGAATGGAAATGGATAGGATAGGACAGGACAGGACAGGACAGGACAGGGCAGAATAGAAAACAGAGCTGAAAGGGACCTTGTAGATCATCTAGTCCAACATCCCAGCCAAGCAGGAGACCTTTTTGACAGATGGCAGTTCAGTCTGTTTTTGAAAGCGTCTAGAGATGAAACTCCCACTACATCTTGAGGCAAATTGTTCCATGGGTTGATTGTTCTCACTGTCAGGAAATTTGTCCTTATTTCCACGTTGAATCTCTCATTAATCAGTTTCCATCCATTATTCCTTATCTGGCCTTCGAGCGCTTTGGAGAATAGCTTGACTGCCTCTTCTTTGGGGCAGCCCCTGAGATACTGGAGCACTGCTATCCTGTCCCCTGAATCCTTCTCTTCATTAAACTACTAGACAGACCCAATCCCAGCAACCGTTCCTTGTATGTTTTAGCCTCCCGTCCCCTGATCATCTTTGTTGCTCTTCTCTGCCCTCTTTCTAGAGTCTCAACGTCTTTTTTATAGTGTGGAGACCAAAAGCGATTGCGGTATTCTAGGTCTGGTCTTACTAAGGCTTCATTGAATGGTGTCAGTACCTGCCGTGGTCTTGATTGAATCCTTCTATTAAAGCAACTTCGGATTGCGTGGATGGAGGATTCGTGGAAGGAAGGAGCTCCAGGGGCTTCAGTGGAAAGGGGGAAGGGTCTGCCTAGTAGGAGGGCTACTGGGCAGAGGCAAGGGAGGCTCCTGCAATGAAGAGGGGCGTGGAGGTCCTTCAAGGAGAAAAGCCGGGAGTTGGAGGTCTCACCTGTGGGGGTGGCCTTGCCTTGCAGGAACGGGGAAGAGTGGCGCTCGGACCGGCTCACCCTTAACAAGGAGGTGATCAGC
Source organism: Vipera ursinii (assembly GCF_947247035.1). Classification (NCBI taxonomy): domain Eukaryota; kingdom Metazoa; phylum Chordata; class Lepidosauria; order Squamata; family Viperidae; genus Vipera; species Vipera ursinii. Next base: position 211,911,709 of record NC_139516.1, on the reverse strand, counting down.
CCTGCTGGCACCCGGAAGTTCCTGCCCTTCCTCAACATGGTGGCCGAGGACTTTGTGGCCTTCATGCACCGGCAGGTCAGGAAGAACACCCGGGGCTCTCTGACCGTTGACCTGTACCACGACCTCTTCCGCTTCACGCTGGAAGGTACGGCCAGGCCCAAATAAGCATCCTAGCCCTAAACTGGAGGACGATTGCCCTTCTTTTTCTGTCTGGGACCTGCTGCTTGACCCTTTCCTCTCTTTGTGACCCTCCACCTAACAGCCAGCAGCTACGCCTTGTACGGAGAGCGCCTGGGCCTTCTGGAGGAGAGTCCCAAGCCCGAGTCCCAGGAGTTCATCAACGCCATTGAGACCATGTTGCAGACTACGCTGCCTCTGCTCTTCATCCCGCCAGGCGTGATGCGCTGGGTGAACAACAGGCTCTGGCAGGACCACCTGAAGGCCTGGGACATTATCTTCAGCCACGGTCAGCCTCAGAGGAGCCGGGCACTGGAGTCCTGGGGGTTGAAGGTCACTACAACAGGATGGCAGAGGCCTGGAGGATAACTGCAAAATGGGTTGGGTGGGTGAGCGAGGGGCCACTGCCCCAATGGGGCGGTGGTCAAGGTCTAGCTCTAGGACACCAAACGTGGGTTGGCCAAAGCGCATTGAGCTCCAGGGACGGCATCTGCTTTCCAGCCTCAGGCCCTTTTGGGGTTGGTTTGGATCAGCTACCTCTGTCAGGCTCCCTAGATACCTCACCACCTCCTATCTGGAGGTGGGGGATGATGGGGGATGTAGTCCATGCGGTTGAAGGGCTCAGAAGGAGAGAAGCTGCTTCAGCATGGCTGAACTTGGCCAACCTACCAGTCCTGAAGCCATCGTGCTAGGAGAGGCACGGTTTCAACAGCGGAGAATCTTTGTAGCTCAGGTTGAAAGGAGGGGTCCTCGCTGCTCTCTGAGTTTGGTGGTCTTCCTG